>NW_006284473.1:930729-936924 GCF_000327345.1 Myotis davidii
AGGGCGGAGCCTCAGCCCTGCCCTAAGGAGACGCGCGTCTCAGTGTCCCGGTAACGGCTGCAAGCACCTCTGAGGGAAAGCTGCCCTCAAAATCGCCCGCTGCCAGACAGTCTAGTTTCTCCCCGCATGAGGCCTGGGTCCCCAGAGACTTCCCAGAACCGGAGTTCAGAGCAGTCAGGAGCTTGTGACTCCCTCCCAATTCAAAAAGACAGCCGCGTCCTCAGGTGCCAGCCCCTTTCCGTGAACACGAGCCTCCGTACCTCTGCACTTTACTTCCGCAGCTCCTCTGGCTCTCAGTGTGTTTTTCTCTTTCCTTCTAGTTGTAGAATGTCCACTCAGCCAGCCTTCCTGTAGTTCTGGATGATGTCCGTTTTGTCTTTTTGTTGTATTTTTGAAGTTGTTGTGGGAGGCAGCAATTTCCCGGTGTTTACCTATGTCGCCATCTTAGCTTCTCAATAATCTTTCTTCTAACTTTATCTTTATTGTTGCAAGTATTGCAGATGTCCCACTCCCCCACCCCATTGACCTCCACCCCATCCTTCACCACACTATTGTCTCTGTCCATGGGTTATGTATATATGCATATAAGTTCTTTGGTTAATCTTTTCCCAGCCCCACCCCAACATCCCCTCACCCTCCACCTTCCCTCTGAGATTCCGGTAGTCTGTTCTATGCTTCTATGTCTCTGGATCAATTTTGTTCATCAGTTCATTTTGTTCACTTATGAGTGAGATCATGATACTTGTCTTTCTCTGACTGGATTATTTTGCTCAACATAATGCTCTCCAGGTCCCTCCGTGCTGTCTCAAAGGGTGAGAGATCCTTCTTTTTTACTGCTGCATAATATTTAATTGTGTAAATGTACCGATCTTTTTTATCCACTCATCTCCTGATAGGCACTTGGGCTGTTTCCAGATCTTGGCTGTTGTAAATAGCGCTGCTATGAACATAGGGGTGCACATTATCCCCCAGAGCCCTCTGTGAGGTCAGGCTGAGACTAGACTTCCTTCAAAAGCATGTTTGCTTAGCCTTTTCTTTTGCTGTAGCCTGATTCTCTCACTGCTCTTACAAGTTTGTCCTGAGAGCATTTCCTCAATCAATCATTTATGCAGGAGTCCCTATTTCAGTCTTTGCTTCTAAGGAGCCTGACCGACCTACGGCCCTCCTTTTCCAGCATTTCAGATTGTACAGGCACACCTTATTTTATTGTGCTTTACAGATGTTTTGTTTTTTACAAGTTGAAGGTAAGACCCTCTACCAGAAAAATGGTTATGACTTACTTCATAGTGATACTCATTTTATTATAGTGATCTGGAACTGATCCTGCAAATTTGCAAGGTGTGCCTATAGTTAATTTAGTTACTACTCCTTCAGTTGTTAGTTGCAATTGCTCCATCAGCTTCCCAAAAAGTTGTTGAAATTTTTTATACTCTGTTGTTTTCTTTCTCATTATTGTTGTCTTTCTAAGATATACATATTTTTATTCTTCTTCTGACATCTTAGCATATGTGGTCAATTTTATAAGGAAGCTTAAATTGTGTGCATATAGAATTTCAGGTTTATTTTGTGTTTTCTATTAAATATACTATTTCTACTAAAAATAATAAATATTCCATTAAAAACTAGTTAGATAAAAATACAATAACAATGAGGAATTGTAATGCTTTAAGTTTTAAACAAGATTATTTGAAATTCCAAGGAGCAGTATGTTGGGGTAAAGTCATTCATTTTGCATTCAGTTTAATGTTTTCAAGAAACATTTCATTTAATAGAGGGACATGTATGTAATATCTAGGTTTCTAATCTCTGCTAGAACATCCAATGCTGACACTTTTATTAATGAGATAAAGCAAGGTCATTAGGGTTATAATTACATGACTCACTGAATTTTTACCAAGTTTATCTAGTTCACCAATGTTTTTTTTAAAAAATATTTATTTACAATGGTCATACTTCTTGGCTGGTGTGTGTGTGTGTGTGTAGTTGTATCATTTATATCTATGTGATTTATGTCACAATGACTTGATGATGATTAGCCAAAAACCTATCTGGAGTTGTTAGAGAATGATGTATCAGTGACATGTGGGTCAATCCATACAGTATTATGCTGTATCTATTTGTGTATGTTTTATCTATCCCACAGAGTTGAAGACAAAAGCTATGCCTTCTATCCCTCCAGAATCTGGTACACAGCAGATGCTCAACTGAATATTGCTCCAAGATAAAGTAAAAAACAAAACCACCAAGCACAGAAAAGCCTAGCAAATATTTGTTTGAGAAATTTCCTATAGTTACCAATGACTTGCAAATTAGTTGTGCTATCTTTTGATCTCTAATCTCCCACAGGTAAATAGTTTCCCTTGTGTCTCCTAATACTTTCTTGTTGCAAATAAAATTGGATTAGGGGTTGTGGCACAGCTGGTTTGAGTACTAGGTACCAAAGCATAGTTCAAGTGAAGTCACTCTGGGTGCAGCTGGCTGGTTCACTCAGTTTCACTTCCCAGAGGCACACTATTTATGTTCTTCCTTCCACATCTGCAAAACTCCTTTTAGAGTCAATGAGAATCACAGGCTTTGAGCAAACTGGAGACATCATCTGAGACTTCATTTTGTGCTTATGGGTTGTTTTTTTCTGTTATTACCAGAGGACAGGATTATTATTGGGGTGACACACAAATAGTATTATAGAATCCACATAATCAAATTACTTCACAGTTGGAAGGGACTTTAAAAATCATTTAGTTGAACATCTTACACTCTATTTTACATATAAGATTTAAAGACTTCAAATTACTCGATTAAGCATACCAGTAGTTACTGGTAGATGTAGGATAAGTGATGACATCTCCGTACAGGCATGTTTTAGGGAACTGACACTCAGTGCTCAGGTATAGAAAGTCATTTAACAAATTAGTTATAATGAATTTCCATTGTATTCTTTATTTTAAAACTGAAATATTAGAAGTGAATGTCTAGTTAATTAGTTTTTTGCTGAAAAATTAAAGAATGAAACTTTTCATATTGAAAATGATTTCAACATATATCAGTGTCTGCTCCTATTTTAGTTTACACAAGGCCATGGCCATTTTTAATCTTAAATCATGAATAAAAGACTATCGTTGTCCTGGGATCATTGGTGTGATATTTTGGAATTGAATATATAGACTTCAGGAAATAATTTGTGTGTATAATGACCCCAGGACAGACATCTAGGAATTTTTTAGATCAAATTTCTTATATAAGTTTGTTTAAATGACTTAATTTTTCTGATAAAAGGTTGAGAATGTTAAAAAAAAATGTTTGGATTGTTTGAAAGTCAGAGTTAAGCAGGTCAGGTTCTGCTCATTTCACAACTATTCTAAATCTTAATGCATGACTTTTGATCATGCCCCAGAGGTTTTTATTACTAGCCTGATATTCTTTAAGACCTCATTCACATGTACTCTGTTTGTCAGCATGAATATCTTTCTCAAACATCAGGAAGAGAAGATACTGGAAAGTCAGAAAGGTGCTAGCAATGACCATGTCAAAAGCATCATAGGTCAAATCCAGAGGTAGAGCAAAGGGAAAGCAAGTAGGTGCCTTGGGTTAAAGTCAATAAGAATGAGGGCTGCAGGGACAGGGAACCCGGACAAGGAAATTGAAAGACCTTTAAGGACTGAAGGGCGCAGGTAGGATCAGATAATATTTTGTTTCTCTAAGTTAAAGGTCTTGGATTACCATTGCAAGAGGTTAAGGTTCTGACTCAACAGATCTGGAGAAGTGGGGTCACATGGCAGAAGCAAGAACGTACTTCAGCATGGAGTAAGTATGGAGAGAAAAAATTTGAAGTAGGTGATGCTCTTCATATACACCTTTCCAACAACCTTGGAATATATTTAGTCCAAGTCAGAAGATGAGACACCTGGATAAAGGCAGTTGCGTTTGAGGGCTGCGCTCCTAATACTCTATAAGGCACTGTGCCTCTTATTTCTATTTCCTAAGTTCCTCTATTCTGCACACTAGTTCTTCCACTAAGTGAAAGTTGTATGGATAAAACACACATGTACTTTGGAGGAACTCTGGACCAGATTTGAGACACATGTGTTCAGTAGTGAATGGATTAGTTTGGATGAAAGGTCTGGACAAACTGAATGATTTACTCAGCCTAATTTACCCTAATTGTGACTAGTCAAAATAAGAGTTACCATCTTTCAATTCTTACATATGGTTCTGAGGCTTACTCCTCACAGGCTTCCTGTCACATGCTGCTCTGAATTCACTAAGGTCGCTGCAGGCTGTGTGTTGTTTTATGACTTTTGTAGGGCTGTTACTAGGGAAGATTTCCCAGGACCTATGAGGTCAGTGAACAATGAAAAGAATAAAATGATTTATTAGCTTTCTATTTAAAATGATTTATTTGCTTTTGTGGAAAACCTTAGGAAGATGAGGCATCAATAAGCATTTTTCAAACAGCATAAAACATTTTAACTAGAGAAGACCATGTAAGTTTATATGGAAATGTTTTTGGGTTATGATGTTATGGAATTAAAGTTGTCATCACAAATAAACTGGAAGCCCACAGAACATATGAAAGCCCAGCAGTTGTGATAAGAATTGTTTTCTTTTTTTTTTAAGTATATTTTTATTGATTTCAGAGAGGAAGGGAGAGGGATAGAGAGATAGAAACATCAATGATGAGAATCATTGATTGGCTGCCTCCTAAAAAAAAGTTCAAGCCGGCAACTCCAGCACATGCCCCCAACTAGAATCGAACCTGGGACCCTTCAGTCCACAGGCTGACGCTCTATCCACTGAGCAAAACTAGCCAGGGCAAGAATTGTTTTCTTGTTTTAGTCCCACCACCACATCATTGTAGGATGACTTGAAAAAATTACTTTACCTGTCTGGACCTCAATTTCTTTGTTTGAGACATGACATTTTTAGACTAAAGCTGCAGGGTCCTTTTTTTTGGCTCTGTTAATGATTTATATTTTGTTTCTCTAACAAAGTTTTGGCAAATAATGAGTGTTCATTCAATAAATACAGACTAATTCTGGCCCTCACAAAATCATGTGGTTCTAAGAGAGGGAAGTGGTCCCTTGGGCTGGGAAATAAGATGAGAAGGATTTTGATGAATAAATCTACAAATTGAGCATCTCCCTGAAGTTTATTATAAAGATAATCTGCTGAGCTCTGGACATCTGATAGCACACACAACTGCTTTTGACAAGTAGAACTGCTGGTGACAAAAGTTATGTCAACATCTGAGTGAGGTGTAGATTAGCAGTACGTAACTTCTTAGGGAGGGCTGATAAGAGAGACACGAGGAAAATAAGGTCAACAGGAAGGGCATCCAAGTAAATTGAAATAAAGTCCAACCTACAGAATGTTCCCAGCAGAGGTGTAAGGAGCTCAATTGTAATTGGCAGAGAAAGTATTTGCTCTCTACATGAGAAGAGCCAGCAAGAACAATGGAAGGGACCCAACAAAAAAAATGAGACATTCCAAAAAGATGGGAAGACTGATAGGGTCATGCAGTACAAACAGACCCCCTCCTATTAGGTTTTATATTATCTCACCCCACCTCTTCTTTGCTGAAATTAGTTTCCTTTTGTCTTCCTGTCACCTCTTGAAGGACTTGAGATTTAGAGTATAGTCTTTGTATACCAATGAAAACTTGTACTTGAACCAGTATGTTGAAAGATGCTTACTCAAAAGCCCCTGAGAGATTTTCATAACAGAATTGCTGTTGGGGACTTGGGAAATGACCAGTCTCTTTGATTTCCTGGGGAAAGCCACCACAACAAAGTCCCCAAGGTCAAAGCTTAACTTTACACTGAACAAGAAATTGCAAATTTTGATTTTTTGGTGGGTTCACAGAGAGGTCACCAGGACTGGTTCCTACACACATTGCCAGTAACAACAGACTTATCCACAATGCAAAAAAAAAAAAAAAAAAAAAAAAAACTAAAAAATCTTTGAATATTATTGCAAAGTCTCTGTGGATGAATTTAAAAACTTGATGAAATGATCAAGTGGCTGTAAAATTTGATTAAGGATCAAAGAGTGGCTTGGAGTATAACAGGGAACACTTAAACTTAGGTACAGTAAGGCAAGATTTCTTATTTCTGTGACCTTTGCAGTATTGAACTCATAGTCTTGTTGTTGTTTTGCAAGGGCCGGCACAGTTGTCTCTGCCCCCAGGTGTGATTT
>NW_006284473.1:937103-950955 GCF_000327345.1 Myotis davidii
AGTATTTCTGTGGATGAATTTTAAAACTTGATGAAATGATCAAGTGGCTGTAAAATTTGATTAAGGATCAAAGAGTGGCTTGGAGTATAACAGGGAACACTTAAACTTAGGTACAGTAAGGCAAGATTTCTTATTTCTGTGACCTTTGCAGTATTGAACTCATAGTCTTGTTGTTTTGCAAGGGACGGCACAGTTGTCTCTGCCCCCAGGTGTGATTTGATGTCTTTCTGCTCTCTCACATGTCTTTTCGCTCCTCCCTGCTATTTCAGGCAATAGTTTCAATGAACCTTGGAAACCTGGTCTAAGCCTGCATAGGCAGACGGTCTGCAAAGCTCATAACGTTGCTGCAAGTCCAGGTCACCACTGTTAAACACAGGGCTCTCTCTTGCTCTGGCAAAGCATCACAGCCATCTCTGTGTTTGGAGAACCCAGGTTGTCTGAAAGGAAGCATTGTTCATTTACAGCACTCTGTCCAGAGCATCTTCCTTGGAAAGGGTGTGCCAGGGGTCACTAGACCCTTTGCAACTACAACTCTTGGGCAGAGGGGTAGAAATTTCATAGGTAAGAAAGTTGAGCCGAGGCCGGTTTGGCTCGGTGGATAGAGCGTCGGCCTGCGGACTCAAGGGTCTTGGGTTCGATTCCGGTCAGGGGCATGTGCCTGGGTTGCAGGCACATCCCCAGTGGGAGATGTGCAGGAGGCAGCTGATCGATGTTTCTAACTCTCTGTCTCTCTCCCTTCCTCTCTGTGAAAAATCAAAAAAATATATTTAAAAAGAAAAAAAAGAAAGTTGACATTTCACCCAAGAAGAAATTCTTTATTTTCTAAAAATAAGTGGGCACATCTAAAACAAAAGACATTTTTTTAAAAATATATTTTATTGATTTTTCACAGAGAGGAAGGGAGAGAGATAGAGAGTTAGAAACATCGATCAACTGCCTCCTGCACATCCCCCACTGGGGAAGTGCCCGCAACCCAGGTACATGCCCTTGACCGGAATCAAACCCGGGACCCTTCAGTCCGCAGGCCGACGCTCTATCCACTGATCCAAACCGGTTTCGGCACAAAAGACATTTTTAATTCCAATACCATTTGGTAAATATAGTTTTCTAGTAGTGAGGAGGACTTACCAACACAAAACTTAGTCAAAGGCCCTTGTGGATTGGAAAGCGAACTACCTGTGAAAAAGAGTTTGTGCTCTTTGAGATGGCTTGATCCCAGAGGATGACATGCCCATCATACTTCCCAGTCACTTTCAAGTAAGTTGTGGGAAGGAAAAAGTCTTTTCTTTTGATCTTAGTTTTCAGGCCTGGGGTTTAATATGTCACTGTTTTTAATGCAAACATTTCAAAAAAGTTTAAACCCTGTTTGAGTCCCTGGAGCTGAAGCTCATTTTGTATCTATTAGGGACTGAAGACCTTGGTCTGATTTGTTTTTTCCTTTTGGTGGAGTTGTAATAAACTGCTTTCCATCGTTTGGACTTTGGGAGTTGGCCCACTGAGCTCAGCAGCTGTTAGCCCCTTGCTTTTGAGGGAAGCATGGCAGATAGCGCTGCTGCGGAATGCGCAGGACTGAGGGGAAGCCCAGGGACGCCTGCTGAGAAGGCCCTTCGGGTCAGTTTGGAAGGAGCCACAAGAAGAAAGGGTGAGGGTTAAGGACTCCCTTCGTGAGGCTTGCTGGCAGTGGTGCTTCACCTCAAATGGAAATTTCAGCTGTTTCTGTACTGCTTACAAGAGCATTCCTGGAGTTGAGTAGCAGAAAGCGAGGCCAAGCATAATGTAGTGACGCTGCTGAACACAGCTCTGTCTCCAGGAACTCATCATCATCATCAAATAGCATTTATGAAAAGCCCACACACATATGGTGCAGAACAAACCACATGAAACAAGCACAGTTGTGTTGCTGGTCCTCTGGAGGGCCACAATTTAAAACCCTTAAAACACAGACTTCTGCCTCTGTTAGGCTGTGTTCTGACAACCCGAGAACACTGAGAAAGGAGATTGCTCACACAGGGACTAATATTAATGCAAATAATAATAATTGGTATATAATGTAGTCTTGATTAGTATAGGTATCATTAATTAAGGACTTTCTACTCAGTGCCAGGTCCAAAGCTATTTCCTTATGCTATTGCGAGATACCGTAATTGCAATTCAATGAAATAGGTATCATTAATATCTCTATTTTATGTAAAGGTTAACTGAAGCCTAGGCAAATTAAATAATTTTCCCATGAAAACAAAACTCCTAGGTAGCAGAGCCAGGACTTGAACTTAGATTTATTTAAATCTAAAGACTAGGTTAAGTCCATATTGCCAGTTCTCATGAGTTGAAAGTTGGTCTTGGGTGGGTTAGTAAAACATTTATAATATAATAACTTCTGTACATTTTTTATAGAAAGATATTTTATCTCTGGCTTCACTAAAGTTCAGAAACCACCATTTGATTCTATTTAAAATGATGCTGTTCCTATTATTAGTGGGGTTAAGACTTTTTAAATTTTTTATTTTTTGCATGGCAAACAGGAGAAGTGAGATTAGTGGGTCTCAGAGTCTCTGACTAGAATAGATTATTCATTACACTGAATGAAGAAAACTGGCCTAGAAAACTGGTCAGAATGACCGAGGCTGTAGAATTTTTGAAGTGTTCCTTCCTATAATAACCTATGCTGATTAATCTATTCAAGTAATTTCAGACTCTTCTCTTTGGTATTTATTCTGCTTGGTGTTCTCTGAGTTTCCTGGATCTGTGGATTGGTGTCTGATATTAATTTTGAGGAACTCTTAGTCATTATTTTTTCTTACATTTCTTCTGTTCCTTCCTCTCTTTTCCTTCTGGCTACACATACAATATGTTACGCCTTTGGTAATTGCCCAGAATCCTTGGATATTCTGCTTTTAAAAGTCATTGTTGTTGTTTTTTTTTGCTTTACAGCTTTGGAGATTTCTATTGATATATTCTCAAGCCAGAGATTCTTTCCTCAACTATGTTCAGTCTACTAATAAGCCCATCAAAAACATTCTTCTTTTTTGTTACAGAGTTTTTGATCTCTAGTATTTCCTTTTGGTTCTTACTTAGGATTTCTTTCTCTCTGCTTACATACCCATCTGCTCACACTTCCTTCCTTCCTTCCTTCTTTCCTTCCTTCCTTCCTTCCTTACTTTCTTTTTAAAAAATAATCTTTATTGTTGAAAGCATTACATAGGTAAGTCCTCCTTTTTTACCCATTAACCTCTTCCAAGCCACTCCCATCCTCCCCCACCCCTCAGGCCCTCACTACTCCTTTGTCTGTGTCCACGTGTTATGCACATATGCATGAGTTCATTGGTTGATCTCTTCCCACCTACCCCCCCAACACCTTCCCTCTGAGGTTTAACAGTCTCTTAAAGCTTCTATGTTTTTGGGTCTATTTTTGATCATCAGTTTATTTGGTTCATTAGATTCCACATATGAGTGAGGTCATGTGATACTTATCTTTCTCTGAGCACCTTATTTCACTCAGCATAATACTCTCCAGGTCCATCCATGTGGTTGCAAATGGTAAGAATTCTTTCTTTTTTATTGCCACATGGTATTCCATTGTGTAAATGTACCTCAGTTTTGTTGTTGTCCCCCACCCCACCACCACTTATCTGCTGATGGGAACTTAGGCTGTTTCCAAATCTCAGCTATTATAAAGTGTGCTGTTATGAACACAGTATGGAGTTTCCTTTAAAAAAAAAATGGAACTCCCATTTGACCCAGTAGTGAACACAGTATGGAGTTTCCTTTAAAAAAATAAAAAAAAAAATGGAACTCCCATTTGACCCAGTGATCCCACCTCTAGGAATATATCCTAAGATATACTCCCTGTATTCACTCGTCTGTCTCTCTGATCTTGGGGGCAGCGGTTTGCTCAGCGTCCTTGCCTGTTACAAATGCAAGATAAGTTGTTGATTTTTCAGCTATTCAGCTTTTTCCTTGTTAAGAAACCTGAAACACTCATCAGAAAGAATATATGCACCCCTGTGTTCATACCCATCTGTTCTTGCATGCTAGAACAGGCTACTTTATCCATTAAAGCTCTTAGCACATTAATAACAGTTTTAAATTCCAATATCCCTACCATGTCTGATTCCGATGTTTGCTCTGTCTTTTCAAGTTGTTTTTTTCCTTTTTGGTATGCCTTGTAATTTCTTCCTGATAGCTGTACATGAAGTACCATGCAAAAGGAAATGCTGTGAATAGGCCTTTAGTAATATGGTGGCAAGGTATGGAGGGAGAATAAGTGTCCTGTAGTCCTATTTTTAGGTCTGTCTTTTAGTGAGGCTCTGCCCTTGGACTGTGAACTTCACAAGTGTTTCTCAGGTTTTTTTCTCCCCCTTTAGGTGGAACAGCATGGCTAGAGCTGACTGGAGTTAAGTTTTGCCCTTCCCTCAGGTTAGTTAGGTTCTGATAATACCCAGCAGGTTAGGCTCAGCTTAATTACCTTCTTCTGAGGGCAGACCTTTTAAAGAAGAACTGAGTATTCTGGGATATTTCAGAATGGTTCCTCTCCTTTGCCAGAAGAGGAGGCAATGTTTCTCCAATATTTCTGAGGGAATCCGGTCAAGCTCCTGGAGGTAAATCTCACAATATTGTGGGGTACCCCTATGATTGGATTGCCTGAGTTTTTAACCGTCAGACCTGTCCCTGTTGGGCCTTCAGTAATTCGTCAATTGCAGTTTCATGTTTCCTGCCTGCACCCCCCCGGAAGCCATAACTCTCTGTATTCACCTGTCTCTCTGATCTTGGGGCCAGCGGTTTGCCGGGTGTCTTTGTCTGTTACAGATTCAAAGTGAGTTGTTGATTTTTCAGCTGTTCAGCTTTTTACTTCTTAAGATTAAAAGCTGACTTCTGAGCTTCTTACATGTGGAACCAGAAACCAGACCCCCTTCCCAAATCTTTTCTCTTTACTAGTTTTTCCCAGTAAAAGCAGAGAGCTGATTGAAAGTAGTTGGTGTATAATTGCCGAAACAATATCCATTTTTGAAACTGAGAACTGTCCCTGCCCTGGAGGCAGAACACAGTGAGTGACGTGTGGAAGGACAGCATGTAGAACTGTGTAGGGCCATTGCACCAACTTAAAGGTGGAGACAGATTCAGGTGTGGAGCGGTTGTGCAGCTGACGGAACATATCTTGTGCTATGAGAAGGTTTCTTCTTGGCCAGAGTTTGTTTGGTCCCTCCCTGTTTTTATTCACTAGTGGCTAAGTGATATTAATTTCTCCATTTGTGTTATAATATAAATTATTCTTCTACCTGTTCATTATGCTGACTTTCATGAACATCTCTCCCAAATACTATTTTGTTATTGTTGTGGAAACATGTGGTGGCTATTGTGGTATGTGATGCAGATTCCCCTGCAAGTGTGTGACACCCATTCACACATCTGAGGGGAGTATTGGCTGCTGAGAATCTCTCTGGAAATTTCTCTAAAATAAATGGTGCAGCCTTGCTCAAGGTCATACCCTCTCCCTGGAGATAGCTCACATTAAATAATTGATCTAAGTGGGTGTACAAAGACCCAGCCTCCTTGCCTCAATTCTAGAAAACTCTGAAGAGCCATTCTAGCTGCAGGGGTTCTTGAAGGATTTGCGAGGGCTCTGGCATAACTGCACTGCTGTTCAGCTTCTCCCTCTGCCCAGTCATCATTCTTTTCTCCCTTATGGGTGTCGTTCAGCATTAGAATCTGTTTTCTGGGGTACCCAACTTAAATACTAGTTGGTGCCTGGAGCAGACTGAGGAGCCAGACTCTGCAATGGAATTTTGGAGCTGGGTCACCTGCTGGCTGTGAGGGAAACGGGAACACAATCCCTGGTGGTGGGTGGGACACTGATAGCCCATGGCATGATGTAGCAGTGCAGGTGTTAACTTCCATAAGTAGTAAGTTGGGGTAGGGTACAGTGAAAGAGAATCCCTGGCAGGGGCAATATCTCAGGTACAGTGGGGCCTTGACTTACGAGTGTCCCGACTAACGAGTTTTTTGAGATACCAGCTGTCTCTCGGCTGATTTTTTGCATTGAGTTGATAGAGTAATTTGAGTTAACGAGCTCCTTAACGAGCTCGGTCTTGGAATGAATTAAACTTGTAAGTCAAGGCCCCACTGTATTTGAGAGGTTCTGGTAAAGTAGAATTATAAGGCCAGTAGAATCAGATGACTTTTGCTGTGTGCAAGGAATGCATTGGAGAAAGACAAAAGCTAAAGTTGGTTAATCATCAAATTGAGGTAAAGTGTGCAAGCTAGGGCACATTCTTGGCAGCATACAAAGAAAAAATTTTATCTCCTACAACTATAAAAAGAACAAGTTGAGGATCAACCCCAGGCCTTAATTGTGAGGGTATTGGAACTTCAGAGAGGGTTGAATTTTTAACCCCAGCAAGTTAACTATACAAAATTAGAAAGCATTAGGATGTTGTGACTTGGAATGGGGCATCTATATTTATTTCCTCAAAAATCTTGAATCCCCATACTTCCTTAAACTCTGGGCCCACAGAAGTAGCCTACTTAACTCTATTAAGTGTTAGTCATCACCTTCCCCATTGCTTGAAGATGACACTGAGGTTTTGAGAGACAACACACACACTCCCTTCAGAAACTATCTCCACCTCCATTCCTGGACAGCAGACCAAGAACTAGGGTTATGCATAACATAACCCAGTCAAGGTGTGCTAGGCCTACTAAGGGAGCAAAGAAATTCTATGTCCAAGGAACTATTGGGCCAGGCTAATTTGTATTGGCAGGTGCCAGGAAGATGTGTGTGTGTGTGCGCGCGCACGCATCTTTCTTGAGGGTGCTGGATCAAGGTGGAGAAAGAACATCAAGTTGGGAAATAGAGTCTTTATTTACATAAGAGCACTTTTCCAGGCTATAGAATTTAACACCCTATCAAGAACCTAGGAGATAGAGCTAATATGCTTCTAAGACGGCTCTTGGCAGCTTGGGAGAAATGATGAAACACATCAAGTTAAGCAGAAATGTCAGGATTCCCATGACAGATAGTGGAGGCAGGAATCAAAACTCTGCGAGAACAGGGCTTCCTCGAGTGGATAGCTAGGTAAAGTGGGGATACCCCCCCAACTAACTGTGTTCCACAAAAGGGTCTAGACTACAGTTATTTAGCAAAGTGGTGAGGAATTTTCTTGTAAGAGGTACATCTGCATGGCTGAGAAGCTAATTGAGATCCGTGTCGGGCTGGTAAAGAGTCTAGGACTCTAGGTGGTAGCAATTAATCATGATAAGCAAGGTGGGTGCAATTAGTATAATGAGTAGCATGGTCAGCCTAGCAGCCAGAGGACCTGATCTGCAGAGGGCTCTGCGATGGTTTAAAACACTCAAGTTGTGTTTCCTGGACCCACTGACATAGGGAGAGGCTTGGTACCCACAAAGAAGGATCCTGCAATACTATGGTAAATGTATATAGCAATAATTCCCTCAGTCTTTCCCCAAAGAGACTTAGAATATATACTCAGGTAACTGTCATTGGGAAAGGAGTAATGCTCAGACATTTTGAGGACTAGTGGACACAGTGTCCAATTGACATTGATACCTAGAGACCTGAAGCATCATCACGGTGCCCTTGTCAGAATGGGTCTCTATGAGGACAGGTAAGAGATGGAGTCCTGGCCCAAAACTAGCTATATGCATTCACTAGAGCTAGGTACTCACCCCATTATTTCCCCAGTCCCTGAATATATAATTGGAATAGATATACTTGGTAGTTGGAAAAATATAAAAATTGGGTTCTGAGCCTATGGAGTAATTTCTATTATAATTTCTACTGTAAGAGAATTAGCGGGAGCCTCTGAAATTAGCCTCCACTCCACTGTCAAAACAGTGAACCAAAAATAATACCCATCTTGGGTAGAGGGATGGTGACAGGTATTAATGCCACTGTTGGAGAGTCAAAGGACACAGAGGAAGAGCTCCTTATTACATCTTCTGTTTAAAAACTTGATAGCATCCTAGGGAAGGATAAAAAATTCAAGCAAGGGGTAATTCCAATTATAGCTTCTGTATCTTTGCTGGAGCAGATTAATAAAGGGCCTCAGATACAAAGCATGCAACACTGATCTGAAAAATGCATTATTTCCCGTACCTATTCAGAAGAAGGATCAAGAAGCATGTCTCACCCACATGAGATAAATAACAATATACATTTGTGGCCTTAGCCCAGGGCCACAAATAACTCTCCACTTTCTGTCATAGTTTGGGCCAACAACATCAGGACCACCTGGATGTTCCATAAAACATAACATTGATCTATGGATGATTCCATGTTAATTGGAGCAGAGAGACCTTGGTAAGATACATGATATGAAATAAACTCTGATAGTTCAGTGACCCAGCACATGAGTGAGGTGAACAGGAGACCCCGCCAAGGCAAAGGAAACTGCTGCCAGTAATACTATAAACAATAAAAAATTTTAAAAAAGAATTAAGCACAGCGCCTAGGTGGCCTCTTTGGTTCTGGAGGTAGCATATTCCATACTTGGGTGTACTGTTCTGACTCATTTCCTAACTGACACAGAAGGTGACTTTGAGGGAGGCAGGATAAGCCCTACCAATTGGGCCTACAATCCAGCAGACCTTTTGGTAATGAAAGTATCTGTGGTGGGAAAAGATGGCCAGGTGGGGATTATGAAAATAATCATAGGCCTCTATGGCTTTGAAACAGGGCCATGCTATCTGCAATTATTGTAATGCAGCAGGTATTGTAATGCATCTGCAGCCTAAACCTGTTGGAAAACAGCTCTTGGCTTGCTACTGGGGGAGAGTGAAGGTGGAATGTCTTACCTTGTGACACAGGGTGATCTTGCAACTAGAGCAGAGTATTGGGCAGACAGCAAATGGTAATTCATTATTGTGGCAAATCTATGGTCAGGCATGAGTAGGTGGTCGATACCCACATACCACCTAAAATTTTTGTACCAGAGCCTCTCATTTAGCTTACAATCATGGGGGTTCTTTAAAATCAGTCACCAGGCAAAGAAAAAAAGCAAGCTTATTTCATGTATGTGTTGGCTTGATATATAGGGAAAAGATATAAAAGGATTATTGCTGCCCTGCTGCCCCTCTTGGAATAACCCTGAAAAAGAGTAGTGAGGGAAAATTCTCCCAATGAGCAAAGCTTTGGTCATCCCCTGTGTGGAGAGAGAAACAGCCTGAGCTAAGATTTACATGGACCCTTGAGTTGTAGCTAATGGGTTGGTGGTTGGACCAGGGCTGGGATGGGAACCAGGGTGGTGAAAAGAGGAGTATTGGAATCTTGGAGAGAAGGAAGTCTGGGGAAGAGGCACATGGATAGATCTGTAGCATGAGGGAAAAAGGTGTGAAAGTATTTTGCCTAGAGTATCAACCCTTGAATAAGTACTAAACAAGTAGACACAATGACTTGGTCAGTTGTCAGCCAACATTTGCTGTTAGTCTCCCCAGTGTTGGCACAGTGAGCCACAGTGGCAGGGATGGAGGTTATGCAAGAGCTCAGCAGCCTGGGTTCCCACTCACCAAGCCTGTAGGGCTACTATCACTGTTGAATGTTCAAAACCACAGCAGGACACTTCTTCCCAATATCGTCCAAGAAACAAAAGTCTGAGTCTATGTGCCTATGGAGGGCAACAGATGTTGTTGCCCATAAAGCGCTGGTAAAAAGCAAAAAAAGATGCAAAGGCATCTTGAGGAAGCGAATAAGAAAAAACCTCTCTCTGAGGGAGATACAAGTACACGTTTGTGCTGCATTGGGAACTATAACTGGAGTAGGGGCAGGATCACTTAGAATAACACATACTCCAGACCCAGGTAAACAGTATATGCCTATCACGGAGTTGTGTTTTTTAAAAATATATATATTTTATTTATTTTTTTACAGAGAGGAAGGGAGAGAGATAGAAAGTTAGAAACATCGATGAGAGAGAGAGAAACACCGATCAGCTGCCTCCTGCACACCCCCTACTAGGGATGTGCCTACAACCAAGGTACATGCCCTTGACCAGAATCGAACCTGAGACCCTTCAGTCCGCAGGCTGACGCTTTATCCACTGAGCCAAACCAGTTAGGGCTTATCACAGAGTTTTAATCAGAATAGAGGCTTTAACTCCACTAATTCCACCCACCACAGCAGGCCATCAGGTATAAAGTAACAAACATCAGTGGGAAACTCTTGGTATTGTTGCAAGAATCTGGAGACATACCTTTTCTGAAGTTGGTGCAAAGGAAGACCTAAGGCTCAGAGTGAATTAGATGCTGAGAAAACTGTTTAGGAAACCTGTCCCCACCCTTAAGTGAAGGTCTTTCCAGAGTATTTGAAGCCTGAGGTGTTCAGTGGATACCCATAGCAACAACAAACATTTGAACACACCCTTCTCCAAAGAAGATACACAGATAATAAATAAGCACACTAAAAGATGCTCAACCTTATTAGTCATTAGGAAGATGCAAATTGAACTGAAAATGAGGTACTATTTCATATTTATTGAAATGATTAGCAAAAGTAACACATGCTAGATGCTGAGTAGGATTTGCCAACCGTGGCTCGCGAGGTACATGCGGCTCTTTGGCCCCTTGAGTATGGCTCTTCCACAAAATACCGGCTCTTCCGCAAGGTACCAACTTCTGTGCATGGGCCATGAAGTTTCAATCGCACTGTACGTGCGAGCCCGCACGTGGTATTTGCCGAGCCGCAGTTTGCCGACCACTGGATTAGAGCAACTGTAACTTTTGGATACTGCTGGTAGGTACGCAAAAATCTATAGTCACTTGAAAAAAACAGTTGTACAGTCTCTCATAAAGTTAAACATAAAAGTACCATATGACCCAGAAATCCTTCTAAGTATTTATACAAGAGAAATGAAACTTATGTTCACACAAAAATCTATATGGAAATGTTTATAGTAGTTTCATCCATATTTTCCCAAACTGGAAACAACTAGTTAATGGGTAAGCAAACTGTGATAGACTCAGCCAGGAAAAGAATGAACTCATCCTATATAATAAAACCCTAATATGCAAATCGACCAAACAACGGAATGACCGGTTGCTATGATGCTATTGACCACCAGGGGACAGATGCTCAATGCAAGAGCTGCACCCTGGTGGTCAGTGTGCTCCCACAGCTGGAACACTGCTCAGCCAGAAGCCAGGCTCATGGCTGGCAAGTGCAGCGGCGGTGGCAGGAGCCTCTCCCACCTCCACAGCAGCACTAAAGAGTGGTGAGCCAAGAGGTAAGGAGCGATCAGGCGGGTGGTTAGGAGCGAGGGGTCCCAGATTGCAAGAGAGATGTCCGACTACCAATCGAACCTAAACTGGCAGTAGGACACCCCACAAGGGGTCCTGGATTGCAAGAGGGTACAGGCCGGGCTGAGGGACCTCCGCCCTACCCCACATGAATTTCATGCTTTGGGCCTCTAGTACAATAATAAGACTGAATCTTTAATTTGCTAACTGAAAGCAGCCAGACCCCAAAGATTACATGATTACATGTTATATGATTCCATTATATATTTTGGGAAAGGCATCACTATATGAGTGAAAAACAGATTAGTAGTTGCTTTTTTAAAAGTATTTTTTCTTATTGCTTAAAGTATTACAAAGAGTAGTACATTTGTCTCCTTCCCCCCCATTGACCTTACCCAGCCTCCCCTACCCCCCCAGTGTCTTGTGTCCATTGGTTATGCTTATATGCATGCATACAGTCCTTTGCGTAGTTGTACCACAGTTTTCTAATCGATTCATCTACTGATGGGCACTTAGGCTGTTTCCAGATCTTAGCTATGATAAATTGTGCTGCTATGAACATAGGGGTGCATATATCCTTTCTGAGTGGTGTTTCTGGTTTCTCGGGATATATTCCTAGAAGTGGGATCACGGGGTCAAATGGGAGTTCCATTTTGAACTTTTTGAGGAAACTCCATACTGTCTTCCATAGTGGCTGCACCAGTCTGCATTCCCACCAGCAGTGCATGAGTGTTTCTTTTTCTCCACATTCTGGCCAGCATTTGTCATTTGTTGATTTTTTGATGATAGCCATTCTGACTGGTGTGAGATGGTACCTCATTGTTGTTTAGATTTGCATCTCTCTGATGATTAGTGACTTGGATCATGTTTTCATATGTCTCTTGGCTTTCTGAATATCCTCTTTTGAAAAGTGTCTATTTAGGTCCTTTGCCCATTTTTTGATTGGATTGTTTATCTTCCTTTTGTTAAGTTGTATGAGTTCCCTATAAATGTTGGAGATTAAACCCTTATCGGTGATAACATTGGCAAATATGTTCTCCCGTGTAGTGGCCAGGAATGAGGGCTCAAGGGTGGGAGTTGACTATAAGGAAGGAGCATGAGGGAATTCTTTGCTATGATGGAAATGTTCTCTACCACAGTTATGGTGATATCATAGGGATTAATTTATTTTTTCATTACCCATGCAATAGTAAATCACCACAAGTGAATTTACTGTTTATAAATTGAAAAATTAAAAAGAAACTCTCAAATTGCAAACAAGTTGAGATGACCAAAGCTTAAAGAATTAAACTTTAATTCTAACCAGATAAAATTTTTTAAACTTTAGAAAACTTCTATAATATACAAAAGCCTCACAACGATAAAAACTAAACAATAAACTGTTAAAAATACTTGCAATAAATACAATAGACAGTGGATTAATATGATTAATTTGTTAAGACAATATATCATAATAAATTAAGAGGTATGAGACAGAACCTAAAAATTTTCGGTAGAGGACAGATAGTGGCTACTAAAAATAATAAAATACTTCATTCTAACAAGTAACAAAAATGAAAATGAAGAGACTATATTTTGAACATTAAGTTAGGATAGGTTTACAAAAGATAATATTAAAATCTGGGTAAGGCTGGATTTGTGGAGCTAAAAATTGGTGTGACTTTTTTGAAAAGGAATTTAATGAAAGTTGTCAGTAGCCTTAAACATATTCTTATGTTGATCCAGAAACCACCTTCTTGGAGACTATTCTAAAGAAATAATTACATATGTAATGTGTGCATGTGTGTGTGTCTGTGTGTCTGATATCTATCTATCTATCTATCTATCTATCTATCTATCTATCTATCTATCTATCTATCAATTAGAGGCCTGATGCACAAAATTCATTCAGGGAATTCATGTAGTGGGGGGAGGGGGTCCCCTAGCCCAGCCTGCGCCCTCTTGCAATCCAGGACCCCTCGTGTCAGACTGCCAGTTTTGGCTCCACATCTTCCTTGCATTTTGGGACCCCTGGCTCCTAACCGCCCACCTGCTCATTCCTTACTGCTTGGCTTGCTGCTCCTTAGTGCTGCCTCAGAGGTGGGAGAGGCTCTCGCCACCACCGCTGCACTCACCAGCCATGAGCCTCGCTTCTGGATGAGTGACTCTCCAGCTGTGGGAGCACACTGACCACCAGGGGGAAGCTCCTACATTGAGCACCTGCACCCAGATGGTCAGTGTGAGTCATAGCAACTGGTCGTTCTGCTGAGCACCTGCACCCAGGTGGTCAGTGTGAGTCATAGCAACTGGTCGTTCTGGTCATTCTGCCGTAACAGTTGCCGGATTTTTATTATATAGCCTAGTGACTCAGTGCACAAAATTCATGTGTGTGTGGGGGTGTTCCCTCAGCCCAGCTTGCACCCTCTCCAATCCGGGACCCCTTGGGGATGTCCGATCGTCAGTTTAGGCCTGATCCCTAAACCGGCGGTTGGACATCCCTCGCACAATCTGGGACTGCTGGCTTCTAACCACTCACCTGCTTGCCTGCCTGACTGCCCCTAACTGCCTCTGCTTGCCTGCCTGATCACCCCTAACTACCCTCCCCTGCCAGCCTGATCTCGCCCCC
>NW_006284473.1:951359-955730 GCF_000327345.1 Myotis davidii
TGTTATTGGTCAGTTTCTATGCCAATCAGCATGAAAAGCTCTGCCTCCTAGGCAGCCATTGGCTCTTGGCACTTCAACCAGATTTGGTTCTGATTGGTCGGTTTCTACTCCAGCCAGCATCTCCAGGCCTATTGCTGGGCCTGATCAAAGAGGTGGGGCTGATCAGCAGCCCCCATGGAGGCCCGGAGAGAAACAGAAGCACGGTTGCTGGCGAAGCCAGGAGAGAAAGAGAGAGGCAATGGCTGATTGGCAGCCGCCATGGAAGCTGGGGATTAGACCCTGACTCTCTCTCTGCAGGCCTCTCTCCAGGCCTGATCCACAGCCCCCTCAGCAGTCAGTGATTATTTTCATAATCCTCACCTGGCCATCTTTTCCTACCACAGATACTTTCATTACCAGAAGGTCTGCTGGATTGCAGGCCCAATTGGTAGGGCTTACCCTGCCTGGGCCTCAGCAATCAGTACTGGGTCGCTGTGCCTGGCACCGGCACCTGGCTCTTTATATATATAGACTAGAGGCCGGTGCATGAAAATTCATGCACTGGAGTGTTACGGCCAAAGGTGATCCTGAGTGTGTGTGTGTGTGTGTGTGTGTGTGTGGCGGGGGTGTGAAAAGATTGAGAAAAGACAGACAAGAGAATGAAAGCTGGGTCTCGGTGGGACGCTGCTCCCTGATGAGGAGACGGAGCCAGAACCCCAAGCTGTGTCTTTATTTTATAGCAGATGCCACGAGGCAAAGTAGGGGCGTGATCAAGTTGTTTACAGCATTCTCATGAGTTTCAACCCTACTCAACTACATGCACCTGAACTCTATCACAAGGCACGTGGGGCCACGTGTTTGGACCATAGGTTCAAGCTTACAACCATAGCTGTTGGCTATAATTGTGCTGGGAGGGCCCTGCCCTCTAGCTTGGACTTGCACGTGGCAATGAGAGGACCCTGTTCTTTCATTAGTCCAAGGCTTGAACCTGGCCAAAACACTGTAGCCGCGCCCCATACTGGAGTGGGGGTGTCCCTCAGCTTGGCCTGCCCCTTCTCACAGTCTGGGATTCTTTAGGAGCAGGAGACAACCTGGCAATCAGGGGAAGGAGATGCCCCCATTACACCTCTGCTGCTACCACTGCTGGCAGCACAAGCCTTGGCTGGCCCTTGTTACTGAGCCTCTGGAAGCCCTGTGTGGCTAGGAAGCCAACATCCGAGGTTTGCCTGTGCCTTGGGCTGCTGGGGCGCTGAGGGCAGGTCTAGCCGCACCGTGCGCCTGCTGCCCACCCCAGCTGGGCTGAAAGGATTGGGGGACTCCGGCGGGGCTGAAGGGACTGGGTGCTGCCATCTTGTGGCTATGGGCACCACCATCTTTGTGATGGTGTGACTGTCAATTTGCATATTCTGTCTTTATTAGATAGGATATATTTGTATACATCTATATGTAAACATATCTATGCTAATAAAAGCCTAGGTGGTTCTCGCGCCCTTGCGCGCATCATCACAAGATGGCCGCCACAAGATGGCTGTGTGCACAGTGGAGGTAGGGCTGGGTGTCCACTCTGCACGGTGAGGCCTGGGGGGTCCCATGGCTTTGCGTATCGCGGAGGAGGCTGGTCCCGGCGGAGGAGACGGGTCTTGGCAGGGGCAGGTAGACAGAGTGGTTAGGGGCAATCAGGTGAGCAGGGAAGCAGTTAGGGAAGATCAGGCTGGCAGGCAGAAGCAGTTAGGGGTAATCAAGCAGGCAGACGAGCAGTTAGGAGCCAGCGGTTATGGATTGTGAGAGGGATGTCCGACTGCCAGTTATCTCCCGAGGGGTCCCAGGTTGGAGAGGGTGCAGGCCAGGCTGAGGGATACCCTCTTCCCCATACACTAATTTTGGCACTGGGTCTCTAGTCTATAGAGATAAAAGCCTAATTGACTGGCTGACCAGCCGACTGGCCAGTAGCCATCATGTGCACTGACCACCAGGGGGCAGATATTCAACTCAGGAGCTGCCCCCTGGTGGTCAGTGTGCTCCCACAGGGGGAGCTCCACTCAGCCACAAGCCGGGCTGACGGCTGCAAGTGCAGCTCTGGTGGTGGGAGCCTCTCCCGCCTCCTCAGCATTGCTAAGGATGTCTGACTGTCAGATCCCCTAAGGGCTTCCAGGCTGCCAGAAGGGTGTCTGACTGCTAGCTTAGGCCCTCTCCCCCAGGGAGCAGACCTAAGATGGCAGGTGGACATCCCCCAAGGACTCCTTGGCTACCAGAAGGATTTAGGCCCAACCCCTGGGGAGCAGGCCTAAGCCAACAGGTGGACATCTCCCGAGAGGTCCCAGACTGTGAGAGGGTACAGGCTGGGCCCAGCCCCCCTTTACCCCCACCCTGAGTGCACCAATTTTTGTGCACTGAGCCTCTAGTTTTTAATAATAGAAACTGTCTAGGTAAATTATGATATATTGTAAAATGGGATATTATGCAGGTATATAAATAGTGTTAATATGAAGCTCCTTATAATAATTATGACATGAAAAATACCCAAGATAAAACTCAGTATCATATACTGTCAAAACATATAGACATAGACTTCACCAATATATTAAAAATGGTTATCTCCACCTAGTGGAATCATAAGTAATTTTTTTCTCCTATTTATGTATTGAAAGTTTTGCCAAAGATATTTTTTGGGTAATATGATGAAATTTTATTTTTAAAAGTATCCTGGGGTCTGAAGAAACTTCTATTTCTGGTCCTGAGCTGTGTAGACAGAGGTGAAGGGCAAATAGGTAGAAGTAGCTTGCTTCCCTAATTGTCCCAGGAAGTGCCTGGTCCTTTAAGTTAACCATTTGGCTGCTTTGGCTAAACTAGTACAAAACAAGGTTCAGGGGGTTCCAGGGTCCCTTCTTGGAAATCTCACCCAATCGCACAACTGTTCTCTCAAACTGGAGTGGGTGGTGGTGATGTGATATAGCGTGTGGACCTGAACTGTGTTCTCAGAGGATGTGAAAATAGAAAACATCTTAAAATGATTAAAACTGGTCGGGGTACAATCTGGCAATACCTAAACACACACACACACACACACACACACACACACACACACACACACACACACACACCCCAAAACAAACAAACATAACACAAGCACAAATTCTTTAACCTATCAATCTCTTTCCTGGAAATCTAACCCATAGGAATGAAAGCCCTGGCATCTAAAGATACATACGAAGTCACTTCTGTTATAATGCTTTACTTTGAAAATGTGAATTTATTCCAATGCAATTGATATATTAGGGAACACTCTGAGCATAACATGAATTTCGCTTTGGCTTATGCACAATTTCCTTTGCAAGAAATGTGAAGGGATGGCAGGAAACTGCACCCAGCTGGACCAAGCTGCCTGGGAAAACACAAAACACAGACACCTCGTACATCTCCAGCTACCTCAGTTCAGGAGGAGCCACGCCCGTCCACATCTGGTGTTATATAACTTCCCATCTAATTTCAGATAACCCTCCTTTCACCACTTCACAATAACTCACAAACAACTACCCTTCTGATACCTACTTCCTCAAGTGAATTTCAGGTTTTTTTTCACGTTCCAGTGTCATATTTATATAGGATTTATGTATTTCTTAACCATTTATCATTTGTAATATTGTGCTACTATTATTTTTATTAAAAATTTAAAAAAATCTCTATTGCTGAAAGCATTACAGATGTCCCCTTTCCCCACTTATTGTCTCCTTCTAGCCCACACCACCCCAGGACTTCACCACACTATTGTCTGGTCCATGGGTTATCCATACATCCGTACTAGTCCTTTGGTTAATTTCATCTCACCCACCCATTCACCCCGTCTCCCCTCTAAGATTTGACAGTCTTTCCCATGCTTCTATGTCTCTGGATCAGTTTTTTTTCAACAGTTTATTTTGTTCATTAGGTTCTACGTATGAATGAGATCATGTGATACTTGTCTTGCTCTGACTGGCTTATTTCGCTTAGTATAATAGGCTCCAGGTTCCTCCATGCTGTCTCAAAGGATAAGAGTTCCTTCTTTTTTTAACAGCTGCATAGTATTTCATGTTGTAAATGTACCATAGCTTTTTATTCATTCATCTACTGATGGGCACTTGGACTGTTTCCAGATCTTAGTTATTGTAAATTGTGCTGCTATGAACATAGGGGTGCATATATTCTTCCTGATTAGTG
Source organism: Myotis davidii (assembly GCF_000327345.1). Classification (NCBI taxonomy): domain Eukaryota; kingdom Metazoa; phylum Chordata; class Mammalia; order Chiroptera; family Vespertilionidae; genus Myotis; species Myotis davidii. The sequence goes on from NW_006284473.1 coordinate 955,533, forward strand.
TTTCTGGATTCTGAGGATATATTCCTAGTAGTGGGATCACTAGGTCAAATGGAAGTTCCATATTTATTTTTTATTTTTTATTTTTTTAATTAAATCTTTATTGTTCAGATTATTACATTTGTTCCTCTTTGTTCCCCCATAACTCCCCTCCTCCCAGTTCCCGCCCTACCCTCCGCCCTCACTCCCCACCCACTCTCA
>NW_006284473.1:956137-968999 GCF_000327345.1 Myotis davidii
GACCTTAAATAACTTTAATTACCTATAAATTAAGTACATAAATATGGAAAAACTTGAGTCCTCTTAAATGTACTTCTTTGTAGATAAACTTAGTAAGACTGTAACATAAAATCACAATCATTGAACATTTTAAGTCAGAATCATAAAACTAAGCTACTTACTAGGATAAATTTTCTAAGCCATTATAAGTACATAAAAATCAAATATGCACAGATGCCATAATGCAAAAATAATATTACCCAGTTACAGCCCCTATGGCCTGGGGCTAGAGTTTTAATACCCATCAGAACGAGAGGTGTAAACTCAGATTGCTCATAATGGGGAGCTTCATACCAACATCTCTGCACAAGGCTGTGAGCACAAAGGTAGCGTAGTAAAAAAACACAAAAGGGAATAGTAACAATATCACCAACTGACATGGAGAAGCTATATGGAAACTTGCCATCTGCCTGGGGCTGCCTGGGGTGATTTGACCTCCAGGCTAACTGGCTATGAGAGTCCGCTGTGTTTGCAGTGGGAGAGCTTCTGTGCTGGATCTCTAGGGCGGTGCTAATCTAGCATTTGCCTGAGGCTATCTGGCAAAAGGCTCTGCGCCAGACTTGGGCGGGGCGGGTCGCACGGGATCAAACAGGGCGGGCAGAGAGCAGTTATGGCTGCTCTCAGTTCCGTCCCTAGGGGCTCTGCCTCACCGAGTCCCAGCAATCGCTGCAAACCTCGGAGAGAAAGCTGCCTTCGGGTTCCGACCAAAGCCAGACAGTCCCGCTTCTCCCGTTTGAGTCTGGGTCCCTAGAGACTCGCCTAGATCTGGAGCTCAAAGTCTGAAACTCCCTCCCAATTGAAAACAACAACCACGCCCTCAGCCGCCAGCCCACTCCACATGCACTCCTCACCTTAGTATTTCACTTCAGCACTGCGCCTCCTCTGAGTCTCGGTATGCTATTCTCTTTCCTCCTAGTTGTAGAACTTCCACTCAGCCAGCCTTCTTGTGGTTCTGGATGATGTCTGTTCCATTTTTTAGTTGTATTTTTGAAGTGGTTGTTCGAGGCAGCAAACTCCGGTGTTAACCTATGCCACCATCTTGGTTTCCTGGAAGTTCCATATTTAATTTCTGAGGAAACTCCATTCTGTTTTCCATAATGGTGCACCAGTCTGCATTCCCACCAGCAATGCACAAAAGTTCTCTTTTCTTCACATTGTCATCAGCACTTGTGATTTGTTGATTTGTTGATGGTAGCCATTCTGATAGGTATGAGTCGTACCTCATTTTAATTTTAATTTGTATCTCTATGATGATTAGTGACTTTGAGCATGTTTACATATGTCTCTTGGCCATCTGTAGTCCATGTTACAGAACCTATCATTTTTAAATTTCAATATATTTTTCAATAGGTATGTTGTCTTTTTTGGAGGCTTTTGTGTGTTGTGCCCCCTTACCACATATTTTCCAGAAGCCGTATAGTTTTCATTGCACAGTTTTGCATAAGCAGGTGATTTTTAGGTATTCATATATCAAGTTATAGCAGAATTTAGTGTAGAAAACTGGTTATTGCAGACTTGTTTGCAGTGGCCAAAAAAACTTGAAACAAATTAAATATCCTTATTAGAGATGTGATCAGATAAAATAGGTTTATTCATGCTATGGAATATTGCACAGCCTTTTTTAAATAAATGGGTTAGTATTACAATACCACCTTATAGAGATTTCCATGGTATTGTGTAGCTATATTTTTTGAGCACCTACTATATGCTAGGCATAATGTTATTTCAGTATTTAATTTCCCTAAGTGGAGGATACAAAAACAAATAAATGCAATGGGAGCTTTTAAAAACTAACCAACAGATAAACATAATCCTAGAGAATCATGGCTTCCTAATTTGTTGCAGGATCCAGAATCATAAGTAATCCACTATTATACAAATTAGACTGTAACTTCTCAGAGGCTGATGGGCTTCCCCAAAAGGCAAAAGGTTGTGCTTTAGGAATATAACTGAGAAAGGGGTGTGTACCCACTTAAACTCCCAGTGTCTTAGATATAGTGAGGAAGATAATGCACATATGAATAACATCAGTAAAGGAAGTCTGCAATAAATGCTAAATAGGAGATGTAAATGAGATGACCTAAGGCTTAGAAGGTTCCCTTTCTGGCTGACGCCTGCAGGAAATCATCAGAAAGGAGATGAATGTAAGATATTCTTTAAATTATAGGTAGGCCTTTTATGTCAGAGTTTTAAGAGCAGAGTTATAGAGTTCAAGGGAACTAAATGTATATTTTAAATGGTAATAGTCTAGAGGAGTTGGAGTTTAGGCTTATTTTATAAACATATATACCAAATCAACATGACAGTTGAGTACCAATCAAAAATCACAGATGAAAAAAAATTTTTAGTAAACATTAAGACTGCATTCTGATTTCAGGAAGAACCACATTGAGCCATCTCACATTTCTTCTCACATTGAATTTGTCACTCAGGAGAACCACTGGACCGGCCTTCAATGTTGTAGTTGTTATGAACTATGTCTGTGACATTGAGGAAGGCACTTCAACTTTCTAGGCTTGAAATTTCTCATCTTGGAAACAAGGTTGTTGAGCAAGATGGTTTTAGTTTGTGGGTTCTACAGTTCCTTGACAGATAAGTTTCAATTAGGTTTCCAAGGTTTGTAGGAATCATGCTGCTTTGTATCTGCCCTTCAACTTTACTGAAATGTGGGCTTTTAGGATCTGGATTTATTTGGCATAAAAGAGTAGATATCAAATGGAGTCGCAACCATGAACTGGCACATTCTAATATGTTGGCTCACACCCACAAATTCAGTGCATTCTCTGTGCAGGGAGAAAGCACAACCAGTAGGTGTAATTTATGAGATAGTCACTGTATCTATTCAGAAATTTTGGAGAATCCCCCCCTGAAATATCATAATGACTTCAACAGTGAAAATTCAATCTATGCAGCCACAAATGCTAATTCTTGCTCTCTCCCATTAGCCGTAGAGATACATCTACTCAGGTTTCCTTGATGCCCATTTTCTTACAAATGTATGGATTTATATATACACTTCCCATTCACAACTTTGAAAAATATATTATCTTAAGGCAACAATTTTCAACCCTGTTCATCTTATGGCACCCATAAACTAATTACTAAAATTCTGTGGTACACCAAAAAAATATCTTTACTGATCTAACAAAAAAAATAGGTATAATTTTGATTCAATTTACACTAGACAGCTATTATTATGTTGGCTGTTATCATTTTTTTATTTGACAATCTAAGGGAAAGGAGGTCAGTTCCCCTGACTCAATAATAATATATTGCATGTTTTAAAAATTCTTGTGGCATGCTAGTTGAAAATCAGTGTCTTAAGGGATAAGCAAATAAAAAGGTATGAAAATCAGAATTAGAAAGAATTTACTGTGTGTGCATATAGCTTCTTTTCATAGAATTTCTTGGGGTTACATTGGTTAATTATATAGGTTTCAGGTGAATTATTCTATAATACATCATCTGTATATTGTATTATGTGTTCACCATCCAAAGTCTAGTATTCTTCTGTCACCATTTATCCCTCCTTTACCCTCTCCTACCTTCCCCACTCCTCTTTCACTCTGGTAATCACCATACTGTTGTCTGTGTCTATGAGGTTTTTTCTTTTTCTTAATCCCTTCATATATTTTGCCCATCCCTCCAGCCACCCTCCCCTCTGACAGTTATCAGTTGTGTTCTTTGTATCTATGAATCTGTTTCTATTTTGTTTATTTTGTTCATTAGACTCCACATATAAGTGAAATCATATGGTATCTGGCTTATTTGACTTAGCATAATCATGAACCTTAGTAGGTCCATCCATACTGTTGCTAAAGGTAAGGTATTTATTTATTTATTTATTTATTTATTTTAGGGCCGAGTAGTATTCCATTGTGTAAATGTACCAGAGCTTTTTTATTCAGTCGTCTAGCTTTTTTACAGTCGTCTAAAGATGGACACTTGGGCATCTTCCAAATCTTGGCTATTGTAAATAGCACTGCAATGAACATAGGAGTGTGTATATTCTTTTGAATCAGTGCTTCAGGTTTCTTTGGATATATTCCCAGAAGTGAAATGGCTGGATCACAAAGCAGTTCCATATGATCATAGGCAGAAGGCTTTCCCAGGACCCCCCATCCTAGAATGAGAAGTTGGAACAATGAAAAGATTAAATTTTGAGGATTCTTTGGTTTGTGGCTACTGCTCAGTATCCCCGTATTTGGATTCAAAATTACTTATTAATTCTTACAGCAACATTGGTAGCAATGTGCAGCAAGGAATGGGTGTTTTTTATTCCAAAATTGAGAGATTATTTCTGATTCAAAAAGTATTCTTTAAAGTGAGAATTGGAGAATAACAGAAATTACATTGCCACAGCAATTACTTGTAAGTCAGCAAAAATAAGAGCAACAGAAATAAAATCTTAACATTAAAATCTTAAATTTTTAATGTTTTGAAGTAACTTCATACTGCTTTCCACAGTGGCTGCACAATCTGCTTTCCCACCAACAGTGCACAAGGGTTCCCTTTTCTTCACATCCTCACCAGTATTTGTTCTTGATTTATTGATGACAGCCTTTCTGATAGGCATGGTGTGATATCTCACTCTAGTGTTAATTTGCATTTCTCTGATAATTAGTGATGTTGAGCATCTTTTAGGAAGCAATTTACAAGATGCCAAATTTGATTTTTTCTCCTCTTTTGAAGTTACTGGGATTGAAATAAGCCTTTAAAAGAGCAACTAACTGGTAGATTTATTTTTTCTATAAAACTGTCTGATTGAGGTTATGATTAGGTTTACTAACCACGTCTTATTTTTCTATTGAGGGGATTCTAATAGGTAGGTAGTCTCCAAAGTCCTCTAGCTTATCAAATTTATGATTCTATGATTTTTATGGACAGTTTCTTTAAAAAAATAAGTCATGAATTTGAGCCTGGCCAGTATAGCTCAGGTTGTGGGCTCGATCCCAAGTAGGGGGCATGCGGGAGGCAGCTGATCAATGATTCTCTCTCATCATTGATGTTTCTATCACTTTTCCTTTCCCTTTCTCTCTTCAATAAAAACATTTTTTTTAAAGTCATGAATTTTTAACAGATGAAATACTAATATATGTGAACAGACAATTTCTTTGAATGGCTCTCAATTTAGAAATAGGTCTAAAAGCTATATAAAATTTGGTTTAGATAATTTAATTTGCTATGAATTCTTGAATGCTTCAAAACACACTTTGCCATTGAAAACATTTTCAAATTGACTTCTCAACTGAGGAAGAACTTGTCATGAAATACATTACAAAGTAAACAAAACTACACCTGTGACAACAGTTTTGAAGGGAGGGAGTAGAGTAGTGTTTCTGAACCAGCACGTTAAGATTTTATTTCTGTTGCTCTTATTTTTGCTGACTTACAAGTAATTGCTGTGGCAATGTAATTTCTGTTATTTTCCAATTCTCACTTTAAAGAATACTTTTTGAATCAGAAATAATCTCTCAATTTTGGAATAAAAAACACCCATTCCTTGCTGCACATTGCTACCAATGTTGCTGTAAGAATTAATAAATAATTTTGAATCCAAATACGGGGGTACTGAGTAGTAGCCACAAACCAAACAATCCTCAAAATTTAATTTTTTCATTGTTCCAACTTCTCATTCTAGGATGGGGGGAATCCTGGGAAAGCCTTCTGCCTATGATTCCTATATTCTTTTTTTGTTTGTTTGTTTTTCTTGTATTTTTCCTTATTTCAGAAAATATATGATTAAATACTTTGTTGACTCTAATTCTCATTTAAATGGAGTTTGGGGGTTGGCTGCAACTGCCCATTGGACCTGGTGCATAGGCAGCAGCCCCGATTCAGACGGAGTCAGGTGGCCACCTACGCTGGTGGGAAAACTAAACGAGGGAAGCACATGTTACCCTGCGGTTCGCTGCTGAGTTCCAAGAAGAAGGCTTCTCCTCAATTATTTTATACTTCAGCTTAGTGATTTGCTTCGTCCACATCATTTTGGAAGCACCTCTGATGACTCTGTTATTGTTTGTTTTGATTTATGTTGGATTGGGGGACATGTTGAGGTTTTTTATTAGTTTCTTCTGAGCAGTTGTATGTTAGCATTTCAGAATTTTACTGTCAGAATTGTCATGCAGCCTGAGCCAAGGTTATTTGGTCCTATTGGCTTTTGATTTCACTCATGTCAATTAGAGGGCATTTCAGAAGTCATTTTCTTGTTTTTAAAGGCAGTTAGTTGTTTGTCAGTGTTCTGATCATGCCTGGAGGAAGGTCTTCTAAGGTAGCTCCAGAAAATTGTTATAATAAAAGTAGACTGGAAATAATGAATTCTTTCCCTGGACTCTGTCACTGAATGATCTGAATCAAAGTCTCCATTTTCTGCCTCAATTTCTCCATCTGGGATATAAGAATGTGAGAAAATATTAGGATGGTATTATAATAAGCCATACATTTAACATAGGCCTTTGCAAATCCTTCAAGGTCCCTTTAAATGATGCATATTTGAAGCTATGCTTAAGTAAGCAGATTATTTAAGAGATTCACACTGTAAAAACACCACAGGAATATATGGACCAATAATCATGTCTGAAACATTATTTGAAAACAGCCAGCAGCAAACTGTATAGAAAACATCAAATATACCACATGGGAAATTCTCATCAGACAACTGAATTAAAATCTTGGTATGTGGGGAGACTAAAAATCTAGGTGTTCACATTTGTTAATTCTAAGGAAGGTATTTCGTGGCTAAATTTTCCATTGCTTTGGATTAGTGCAAACACACAATATCTACATTGCTCTGCTTTCCCAATGTCTCTGAAAAGGATATTTTGTCTGTTATGTGAACAGAAAGAAGTATATTAAGTTTGGGGCTAGAAATGTGGGCCTCGTGTTATATTGAATTCTTTACAGGAGTCATGATACTCTTTTGGCTATATCTTTAGCATGTGCTTCTGTTTCATGAGCCTTCTTGCTTCTTGATCTGACCTTTTCAATACCACATTAAACTGTCAGTTTCTAGTGCTTATTTGGAACATTTTCAGAGTGAGCATATGGGTTTTATAGTAAGTCTTTAAACACCATTTTGACTCCTTGGTTACTATTTTGCATCATAATATTATTTGTATTATATTGAATCACATATATTTTGCTGGGCAGCATGAGATTGGGATGTAATAGAGAGAATGTGTTTTAATACAATTTATGTAAAAATGAGAATGTGGACGAATGCCATTGCAGTCTAGCTATTGACTGGCAGGAGGTATAATGTATGCTCCTGGCATGGACCATAATTTGAAATGATTTAGTACGAAGAATAAATGTCTTTACTGAACTCCAAGGGGCAGAGGAATACTTTTCACAACAGTTTTCTAGAACTGGATCAAAGAAAATGAATACATTTATATGCATCTTATGGAATATATAAATGTATATCATTTAATTTGGGCTCTCCAAAAATAATTTAATAGAATACATGAAACAGACAATTCCCTATAGTTTTAAGGACCCAAATCAATGCAATTATTATTTCTTTCCCAAATTTTATCTTTGAAAACAACTCTAGAATGCTAATTACCAGGAGATCTCTCAGGAACAAGGAGAACATAGATTTGATTTGGTTTCAATTCATTCATGCTCCATCCAACACTGGGTTCAGGAGATGGGAGGTCTGCTCGAGGTTAGGACCACCCAAATGTTGTATGGTAGTGGAGCTCTAGCAAAGATCATCAAAGGACCTCAACCAATAGCTAATTCATTTAACACAGTCTGTTGCACAGTGATTTGTAATTTATAAAATGCTTTCACATTCATTTTTCCTTTTGGGCCTTGCAAAAACCTCTTTTGGTTAAGTAAGACAAGTAAAACTATTCCAATTTTATATGTAGAATAATTCCAGCTCAGAGAGACAAAATAACTTGCCCCAAGTTACAAGATAATAAATAGTACTGGGGCTCAATTACAGTTTTGGGCCTCTAAGTTTAGTGCTCAGCCTCCAAAAGATACAAGTAAGATAAGGCAGGGAATATATCTGCAAATGGTAGAAACCACTTCTTTTTTGGTCTGTGCTTAATAACAGACTAAAGTGCTCTGGGCATCTTAATTACTGAAATAGCCAGATGCTCAAAATTCTCTTTAGTGCTGCCTAGTGATGTGGCCACTTCTGCTTTTGTCTCAGGGATTGGAAAAATCTTTCAATAATCCAGGCCATTAGTAATACCAGATGTACTGGGGAAAGCACATGGTAGTGTTCAGTTATAGAGTAAAATTCTTCTCAGGTGAAAATGGCCCTATTGTATTTGTCTTTAATAAAGATATGGTTTGTTGGTTAGTTAAGAGAACATATAAGGAAGAGAAAAGCCTTTCGCATGGCAAGCTTTCTTTAAGCACTTTCCCTCTTCCTGTCCTGCCCCTTCTCTTATCAGCTCCTCTCCAAAAATCATAACAAAATGGGTTGACTGGCAATTGCTGCTTATGGAGTCAGAATTGCTTCCCAGAGTGCTCCTTAAACCTTTTGATCAGTGCTGTCTCCACTTTTGAATGTTTTAACCTTCCTACTATAATCCTAATTCCTTACATCAACCACAATTCACAATGCTCTTCCATATAACCTCAGAGAATGACTCTCAAAGCTCAACTCTTTCTCAGAGCAGTCTTCTCTCTGTCCCTCCTAGTTGGTTAGTGTCTTCCTCCGATGGCTGCCTCACAGAAAGGAGAAAATCCACATCCTTTTGACCTCATTTGAAAGGAAAATTTCCCAGGGAGACTTTAATGAAAAAAAGTGAGCCAGGAAAGAGAAAGAAATAAGAAATGACTTTAAATAACAAAAGTAGTCAGTTATCAATACTGCGATCACATAAGTGTTTTGGTCACATAAAATCAAAGACAAATATTGTTCAGTTTACAAATACCTGTGTACATTATTTATGTACATACAGGAAATATCTTTATGAATATTTGAAATTCTTCTCTTTTAATTTGGTCATCCAGCAGTAGTCCAGAAAGTTAAAATAAGTGTGAAAGCAAAAGTAATCAAGAATTTTTTTTTTAGGGCATCCAATTTTCATTACCTATTTCTTGATGTAGTAAGTACAAGCCATTATGTCCTTTGCTGGGTGGGGTGGTTCAGGGGGAAGGAGGGAAAACACTGATTCTTACCCTAAAGGAGCTACATTAAAGGAAGGTAAGCATAGAGCATTTAAAACAGATTGTGACTAAATTCCATACTAAGACTGTGAAATTTTACAAACCACACAGAAGGGAGGCAAGATTCTGTAAAAAAGCTTTCCTTGAGCTCTAGAAAAGTTGATGAAATTGACCACAGATTTTACTCATTTCATTGAGTTTTGGAAACTTGCTTATTTTCCTTCTGTCAAGATTGTTTTTAAGTAAGAGTAATTGTTTGGGGTGTCTGAAATGTAAGGTAAAGAGAATGCTGTCCCTGCAGTTGAATAGGTGTCCTGAATTCCAGGCAGCCCACGGAGGCCTCTGATAGGGTGAGCTGGGTAAGATCTCACTTGTGAGGAGATAACAGCTTGGGACCCATGTTTCACTGAGTTCCAGTCAGAACTCATGCTGGGCTTCTCAGAATCAGCTAGATGCCACAGCAAATTAACTGAGGACATCTGGCCACGAGAAAAGCAGAGGCTTTCTCCATTGACTGCTTGCTTACATTTTTTAAAAAATATATTTTTATTGATTTCAGAGAGGAAGGGAGAGGGAGAGAGAGATAGAAACATCAATGATGAGAGAGAATCATTGATTAGCTGCCTCCTGCATGCCCCCTACTGAAGATCGAGCTCGCAACCCAGGCATGTGCCCTTGACTGGAATCAAACCCAGGACCCTTCAGTCCACAGGCCAATGCTCCATCCACTGAACCAAACCAGCTAGGGCTTGCTTACATTTTATAGGCTGTTTTGGGTACATATGAGAGCATCCTGGGCAGTTTAGAAGACATCTTAAAGCTTTGAAGGCAACAGTTTGACTAAATTTTTGTTTGTTGTTTGTGTTCTTCAGTAACATATCAAAGGAGAGAAATCAGTTAAATCACTAAATAAACTAATAACATAACTTGAAATTATAAAAATGATCTATATCCTGATGCTTCATTCTGCCTCCAGAGTAATTACTTAGTTGTTATAGACTCCAAGTATATTAAAATGATAGCTGTTATTTTTTAAGATTTTAGGTAGGGTTTTTTTAAAGTTTTTTTCATTTCTTTTAATTTTTAAAATTTTTATTTTTACAATTTACAGTTTCCTTTCAATATTATTTTGTATTAGTTTCAATAGGTTTCTTTCAAAAACAAAACAAAAAGCCCATGACTTCCCTCAAGCAAGAAAATGGTAGAAAATTCAAATTCATTTCGTAATTATTTGACTTGTACGAGATATGTTTCAGAGCCAACAACAAAGGCAACTAGAATGATCTGTCTCTGTGTGTGTGCCTCTCTCTATCTCTTTGTGTATATCACATACACTGCCAGAATTCATTATGAGGAAAGAAAATATCTATGTAAGAAAATTTGAGAACATTTTTTGGGGGGATGGGGAGAGTGGGCTATCCATAGTAGTCTGTTGGATAAGTAAAAAGAATGCTTTATAGGAATGACTCTGTTGTTACCTTTATTTGCCCCAGAGGAGAGGAGAATTTCCTGAGTGCAAACATATTTTGTGGGGTCTTTGTTAAAAAAAGAAAAAAGAACAGTGGAAAGAATGGGATACTTGGAAAATACATATTTTAAACAGTTGGACAAAGATAGCTGGTTCATTTTTTTCTTCCTGCCAAGCCATTTCCACTTATGATTCAAAAAAACCACAGTTTGATATTGGATTTAGAACCAAATTAAAAAAAAACACATTGTCAGAGAACATGCATGGAATTCCCACTGATACTAACATAAAACACAGAAGGATGGAATCTGACCGCCCAGTAAGGTCTCTCCTTCTGCATATCAGGTAACCAGCAGCGTATCTTTGTACCTACCAAATGTGTTGCTAGATTGTAAACTACTTGTGGCTAGGCACTTGATTTATTTCTCTTTTTATCTTTTATATAACTGTAAATAACAGATAGTCAACAGATACTCGATACTCATCTGTAAAATGCTATATTTGAAACTAGGATTTCAGAGAGATTGCTATGGCCTGTGTTAAGGTCTGCTAAGAAACAGATCTGCCAACAAGTAGATACTAAGACAATTAAACTTGCAAAAACATTTTAGGGGAAATGCCTCTGAGCAAAAATAGGGAGGAATCTGGGAAAGACTGGGAGAGATCACAGACTATAATGCAGATCTGACCCCAAATGAAAGAGAGAAGGAAAGAAGGGAAGAAAGAAGGGAGGGAGGGAGGTAAGGGAGGGAGGGAGGTTGCTCAGAAACAGTAGTTCTAAGAAAAGTTTGGTGAGGCCACTAAAGAGCTCCCAAGCCAACATTGCTTATCAAAGAAACCTAGGGGAAGGCCTGATTTAGTGTGTTCCCAGTTGTACTCAGTCATTGATTAAGAGTAGCTGATAAGAAGTGTAGCCTCAGAACAAAGGCAATGATGAGATTTAAGAGTGCAGCCCTGGGGCTCTTAGTCAATTACTCCCTGCAGAGGGAAACCCAAGAGGCATGTTCTCATGGCCACCGCAAAATCCTTGGTCAAAATTGTTTTCTCTCTCTAGGGACAATAGACCTTCTTGGATAAGATCTATTGGTGGCTGTGAAGATTAACTGAGGTAACATTTATTTAAAGGACACACAGCACATAGCACACAATGGTTGAAAAATAAGAGGCAGCTCTTTTCTTATCATCATTAACGGCATTACCTGCCAAGCTACCTTTTACAGAGCCTTATTAAGCACGAGGCACAATGATGGACACTGTATACGCAGTGGGGCATATTAACAAGAACTTTGGTGGTAGACAGAATGGAGTTCAAAACCAAGATGGGGCACTGACGAGCTGTGTGACATTGGTCCATTTATTGAAAGTCTCTGAGCCTCAGTTTCCACATTCGTAAGACAGAGATAAAACACCCAAAATATAGGGCGGTAAAGGGATCAGATGAAATAAAGCACTGGCCCCTGGTGCATATCAATAATTCAATATGTGGTTCTAGTTATTATTTCTAAGGATCACAAGAACCCAGCAAAATTATTGGTCCTGAGAGGCTGGTCTGTATGGGCTACATCCTCAGGGCTCTCTAGGCCCTCAGGTTGTCTTTTGAGTTTGGCCAAAGGGAAGTCCTTGCAGGAAGCTGTGGGAGGGGGACAACAGTGAGCTCAGGGATGTACTTCCTTGGCCTCCTCCCTGTGAGACCTGACTGTGACTCTCTACTAAAAGTCATTTCATAAGACAGCAGATTCCATCTAACACACTCTCCTTCTGTATTCTGATAAATTCTTCCCCTTTTTCTTTAGGTCCATTAGTGGTAAGACTTCACCTGTCACTTTCTCCAGCTTATTGCACTTCCCTCTGTGTAGCTCCCCTAAATGCATACATTTGGGAATCATGCCCCTGGAATACACCCTCCTTCTGAATTATCTTTCCCATTGGGACTACCAATGGATTGTAGCCCCCCTTTCCTCAACCCCACACCCTCTCTCCAAAACACATAGGAGCATTGGATGCTATATCCATTAAAATAAATAACAATCTGTAAAATAGAGAAGATAAAAGACAAAAGAGGTGGTGTAATGGTCCTATGTTTGGAATTTGGCACCAAAGTAATTGGTTTGATTTAAGAAAAACTTACAAGGTCTTTCAAAGGAAATGTTATTTGTAAATAACCACGCTGAGACCCAGGGAGAGAAGTGTGCACAAGAAACCACCCTTGACTGCAGAACC
>NW_006284473.1:969011-975756 GCF_000327345.1 Myotis davidii
CCCTTAAATCAGAATGTAGGCAGATATATGACTGGAACCATTTTGGCTGTAATGATACTGGCCAAAAAAATACTGTCTATGGAGGGAGATTTCACTTTTTGGTCTTGGAAAGGTGCTTTAAAATTCTTGGTCAAAGGACAAATGTATCGGGGCAGATGATTTTGTCTTTGGTATATGCTTGGATTCCTCTTGGAAGAATCTTCTTGCTGACAGTAAGTAGGACATTGCCAGGCATGATCAGAGTGACTCCTGTTGAGCCCTTTGGAGGGGTGTGTGGGCAGGGAAAGCCTGGAGCCCAGGAAAGGTTTTCCTGTTTTTCCAGCTGGTATGAAGCCTAACAGCCCTAGAATAAAATAGCTTGAGATCAATGGCCCCAGGTATAAAAACCTTATTAAAGAAAGGAATGGAAAATCAGACACCATCAGTGTGAATGTGAAAGCTCCAGCCAGCAGACAATTTCAAACAGATTTGCAGAAGATTTTTCAAGAGCTACTCAGATGAGATTCTGTATTTTCTTGGACCTCAAAGATCAGACATAGGGCCCATATGATACCTATATGTTTGAGACAGATGATCTGTTCACACTCTGCTTTTTGGCGCTGAGAACAAGCAAGGAGAGCTCTCTCCTTGGGTGGGAGATATTTTCCTAAAGTAAAAGTTTTGGCTCCTGGTTCGGAAGTGGCCACACACCACACTAATTAATTATATTTTAAGGGATGTGAGTGAAACTATATAATTGAAGAGAAATTGGATTGGCTTTGATTTTTGCTTGGGGAAGAAACTCAAAGCTCTCACAGCAGCTGAAACAATAGATGACAGGAATTAGAGGAAAGTAACAATAACATCTAACTATGAGAACTGCCCCCCAACTTGCTATGTCCCAACTGTCTTTCACATGTCATTTAGGCACCCTCTGTTGCTCCACTTCATGCTGTGATTCCTCTCCATTTTGAAAGAAATGAGAGCCTGTAGAACAACACATTTTCTCATAATCACAGTTCAGTTCTTCTCTTTAATCCCAGGTGCCAAGCAAACCTAGCATCAGACCCAGTGGGGAGGGGACTGACCCCCCTTCACCAGCCAGGTTGTGTTTAGTAGAAGAAATATAGAGTTTGGATCAGAGATTCTTGTTCAGTGTTTACTAGCTATACTATTTTGGATGAGTCTCTAGTGGTCTAAGGCTCACCTATTAAAATGGGCTATTGTTAATATTCACCTTGCGATTGCTGTAATGAGTAAAATAAAGGGTGTATGTAGACACACTTTATAAACTGTAATTTACCATGTAAGTAAACAACAACAACAACACTTTCATTCACTTTCAACTTGTCTGTTTTCATATTGCCTTTTGATAGATTATAATCACTGTTGGGAATTTACCTCTGTGAAATTGATATTTATTAAGCATCATTTGTGCAAGGCCTTGGGCTACCTGCTATGGAGGAGATAAAGGTGACTAGAACTCTCTTGGATCATACACAGTAGTCAGGGATTTGAGACATTCAACAATAGCTACTTTCCCCATCACAACCTTTTCTCCACTCCATGTGGCCTTAGTGGAATTGTCATCATGGAGCACTCTCCCCTTTGGACCTTTCCTCTGTTGTCAGAGTATACTAGTACTTAGAGTTCTTCAATTACAAGCAATAGAAATGAACTCTGGCTGAGCTGAGCAAAAGTAGGACTTTGGGTAGGACATTAGGGAATAGCAGAGTTAAAAGAAAGTGTCTTAGGTAGGTTCCCTAAAAGCAGAGCCTGAGGACAGAGATTGAGGTGCCCATGGTTTATTGAGGTATTGGTTTGTGGTTCAGGAAAACTGTTAAGGAAGTGAAAGAAGCAGTATAGGCAAGGATGAGGAACTAAGCAAGGATGTGGTCTTAGGTAAAGTCTACTTCTAGTTTGGAAGTATAAGGCAAGGAGGCAGGGCTTCCATACTTCCCTTGGGATGGGGGACACTGAAACCCCCAGTGTCCCTGAGTTAGGTGTCCCAGTCAGCCAAGGACAGTGCTCTAGAGAAAGTTGCAGGTACAAGCTGCTAGATACAGTACACACAGCAGCTGGGTAATGGATACATTGGCTGGTGAAGAGGATATGGGTAGGACACCATAGCATCTACTATATAAGGAAGGCAAGCAGGTAAGACTCAGAAAAGGTAAAAATCCAGAGTGCTCTGGAGGAAATAGTGGGTCTCAATATCAAGAATGAATTATTATGGTATTGGAATGAATGAGCATCAACCACTTATTAATGGACACTGCTAAAAGTCAAAGTCCAGAGAGAGGGTCTCTGATTAGATATTAGGATAGAAAAGTTCCCTTTTTCTGTTGGTCACTAATTTGGGAATACACAAAATTGTAATTGAAGGAAATCAGTCTGCAACAGGAGAGAATGGGACCATACCCAGCAGGAGACAGACCTGAGAGATGGAGTCTGAGATCTGATACCTTTAGTCATGGCTCCACCTACTCATGATAAAAGCAGTATCATTCCTGAAATTCCCAGTTAGCCAATAAATTCCCTTGAGATATAAGCTACTTGCAGTAGATTGTATCCTTTCAATGAAATGAGCTATGGCAGGCAAAATTTTGACCTGCTTATTTTACTCCTGTGAATGTGCAAGTTACAAGCCACAAGGACTTTGCAGATTGCATTTAAGATTACTAATCAGCTGACCTTATAATAGAGAGATTAGGGATACTAATCACACAAATTCTGAAAAGTGGAGATCTTTCTCTGGCTGGTAGCAGAAGGGGAAGTCAGAGATTTTGAGATCCTGTTGTTGTCTTGAAGATGGAGGGGCCATCTGCTGAGGAAAGGGGGCTCTCTGTCCTACAACAGCGGAAACTGGATTCTACCTCAAAGCGTAATCTTCCCAAGAGCTTCCAGGTAATTCCCAGCCAGACTAGCACCTTGATGTCTGCCTTGTGATCCCGGAGGAGAGATAACTTGAGATAAGTTGTGCCTGAACTTCTGACCCATAGAACTGTGAGACAGTAAGTGGGTATTGTTTGAAGCCATTACATTTCTGGTTATTTGTTTTGGCAGCAGTAGAAAACTAATACATGAGCTAAATACTTTTTCATTCAATAATATTTATGGAGCATCTTGCCTTGAGTCTGAATGTCTAGAGCCACATGGACGCAAACACTAGATAAATACTAAAAATAAGTGATTATACAAGGCTCCCCTACAAGGCTTTATGGCCTCTTTATGAAAAACAGCTTGCTCTATGACAAGGACCATGTCTTATTTGTACTGTCTCACAAAGTTTTGCTGTCACACAATAGGTATCAACTCCTATTTGTCCCAATAAACTAAATGGCTTCACAATACAGTTAGCTCAACAGTACACAATGCTAGGGAGTAAAAAACTAAGGACTTTTAGGTGGGTTGGAAATTATGCTTGAGAGAATATTTTCTGGTTCCTGATCTGGCCTTCAATTTATACTATAGGTGAAGATGAAAAAATTCCTTTAAATGCTTAGGGTACAGCCCCCACGCCTCGCTCCCCCCTGAAAATATAGAACTGCTTGGTCTCCACAAGACTTCTTATTTTGGTTCTGGAACTAAAATACTTTATGGCTCATGACTCAAATGCTACAATCATCAGCATATGCTCCAGGTTTTAGGCCTGGAGCAGATTCAGAAATCAACAAACTCAGCGATTATATTTATTTCTCAAAATTTATTGTAATTATGTTGATATGGTTCCCTTGGTGACTTGTCTAAGTGTCCAATCTGGTGCTGATATTTGTTTGTCCTCTGCAATTGTTTCAAGTTGTGCATAGTGTCTTGGTCCTGCCTTTGCATTTTGATACTCCAGCGTAAAGTTTCCTTGTGTGCCAGGCAGGTGTCCAAAATCTGCTGCCTCACCCCTTTCACCTCCACCAGTCCTAGTTACCAATTCCTCTCCCACAACTGGTTCTGGGGACTTGCAAACAACTGGTTCTGTATAGTTTGCACTAACTCCAAACTGCCTCATGTCTGGCTAACTTCCCTGCTTTTACTGCCTATCTCTCAGTTGGTAATGGAGATGTACCTTAAATGACCCGAGCTCCACTTTCCTTATGATTCCTGAACTAGTGAGGAAATATCCAAGTTCTCTTAAATTTTGATATCCTTCCATAGGATGGCTAATGACAATTTCGCAATTCAGAGCTGTGAGAGTAACTTTGATCCATATAACATATCTGGAAAAAGCCAAACAAACAAATAAAAGAATGATTCTATCATGACCAATTCTGTTTTTACAGATGTGCTGTTCTTGAAATACTGCTGTCCTTGGAATCCTAGCTTCACATCTGAAGAGGGGTAACAGTATTAAGTAACAGTTTGGGTCTCTCTTTGACATCTTCCCTTGAGAAGTGTTAAATGTTGCCATTATGTTGACAGTTCAAAAGCTAGTCATGTGGTTGATATTTTACCAATGAGATAAATGTAGAAAAATGTCACTTTCCTTTTTATTGGTTCTGTCAGTACAAACTTGGCAAGAGATAATAGTGCGGAGACATTGGCATTTATAGTGTTCATATGTACTTTTGTGATTTAGGATTATGATGACTTTCATGTTTCCTTCCTGTCTGGTTTAGAAGTCCTGAAATGATAGTGTCAGACCTCTCCCATTCCTGCAGATGGAGGGGAGGCAGCAACACTCACCAAACACTGAAGTTTTGGTTAGATGCAGCCATGCAGCCATGAGGAATACTTTATTTTGTATTAACCAAATGATATTTATGATTTATGTGGAAAAATAAGCTTTTTTTTCTTTTTTGCAAAGTTTGCTGCATAATTTCATCTGTCTTTTGTTTTTTAATTTGTTTTTTCAACTCTACACTGTGTTTTGCGTGATCAAAGGTATTGTTTGCGAACCTAAACTAAAGGGAACTGGTTCTCTTTTCCTGTCTTATTAGAGAGCCTTGGAACACATGTAGGACCATGGGGTTTTTTCTTTTCTGCTTCAAATTACTAGAATTCAGAACTGAGCCTTGGCATTCTATTAATAGAAAAACCAATGAAGAATTGGTTCCTCACTAATTTAAAAACATTTTTCTCTCTCTCCCTCTTTTTTTTCTTAAAAAAAGAGTGATAATTCCATGAAGAAATAAGGTAACAGACATTTTTGTTTGGGTAGGAGAATAAACTATAGCAACTATAATGCTACTGTTTATTGAATGCCTAGTCTGTGCCTGATAATTTACATAAATAATATCATCTTCTGTTTTGATAATGTAGTAGGCCAGATACTCAGACAAACTCTTTCACTGGAAACTACTAATAGTACTACTGAAAACGTATATAGTAGATACAAGTAAAAATGTCAGTAATTACAAAAAATGTAAATGAAATAAGTGCTTCAGCTAAAATATAAAGATTGATGAAACAAAAGGACTGAAACAATGTATCAGGCAAATCTTGTCAAAGAAAAGATGCTATAGTTATTTTAATAGCAGACAAAATATGTGATTTTTTTGTTATTAATCCTCATTCAGAATATCTTTTCCGTTTTGTTTTTTTTTAAGAGAGAGAGTGGGAGGGGAAGAGAGAGAAACTGTGATGTGAGCGACACATCGATTGGTTACCTCCTACATGTGCCCCAACTGGGGCCAGGGATAAAACCTACAACCCAGGTACATGCCCTTGAATGGGAATTGAACCTGCAACCCTTTGAAACATGGGCCTATGTTCTAACCACTGAGAAACACTGGCCAGGTCAGACAAAATATGTTTTAAAGCAAAAAGCAAACTTAGATAATCTCTTCTTAGAGATAGAATATTGAATTCACCAGGAAAATATAATAATTTAAAATTTGTGTTACCTAATAACATCTCAAAAAGGAAAATGAAGACTTAAACAATATGATTGACAATCACGTCTTAGTGGTCATGTATAAAAACATGGCCCCACAGTAGAATATGCATTCTGTACATGAACACAAGGGACATTTGCAAACATTGACCATATAGTAAGTCTCAATAATTTTCAAAATCCTGTATCATTATTTGAACACAGTGCAGTTCAGCTAGAAATCAATAATCAAAAGAGATACTAAAATTCCATATACTGAGAAATTAATAAATACATTTTTAAGTAAATCATAAGCCAAATATCATAATGAAATATTTAGAATGGAATGGTAGTGAAAATAGTGGAACTGGACTTCCAAAACAAGTCCATTACTGCTTGTCACTATTGAGTCAATAAGCAGAGACAAGTTTGAATCATTTATGAGCACTTATTTCATAATGTTGGCAACATGGTATGAACAGTGGGTTTCATACCCTGGAAAAACTGCCCCCTCCCTTCCTCTGTTAGCTAGCTTGAGTCCAATAATAAGGTGGCTAATCTTCTATGATGTTCAGAACAGCTCAGCCTGTTCCTTGGATCAGAGAATGGTCAGCATTCCTGAGGCAGACTCCTGGAAGGGGTCAGGGTCTGGGCATAGCAACCAAGTGAAAGTGGGCCTTCTTTGGTTAAGACAGAGCAGACATGATTAATAATACCTATGAGTATTACCAGTGCTCCACTATTCCCACTCTGCCCCTATTAATACTACTATCAAAACTTAAGATATATATGCAGGTAAAGCAGCAATTAGAAATTTTAGCTTTTAATGACATCAAAACAAAAACAAATTGAAAATCAATTAGTGATACAGTCATCTTTTTTTTTAAAATATATTTTTTATTGATTAAGATATTACATATGTGTCCTTGTCCCCATGTTCCCCTCTACCCCCCCCCCGCT
>NW_006284473.1:977306-978857 GCF_000327345.1 Myotis davidii
AATGGCCTGGTCATTCATATGCAAAAGCCTCTGCGCCAGCCTGGGTGGGCGAGGTCTCAGGGAATCAATGGGCGGAGCAAGCAGCTATGGCGGAGCCTCAGCCCTGCCCTAAGGAGATGCGCGTCTCAGTGTCCGGTAACGGCTGCAAGCACCTCTGAGGGAAAGCCGCCCTCAAGATCGCCCACTGCCAGACAGTCCAGTTTCTCCCCGTATGAGTCCTGGGTCCCCAGAGACTTCCCGGAACCGGAGATCAGAGCCGTCGGGAGCTTGTGACTCCCTCCGGATTCAAAAGGATAGCCGAGTCCTCAGGTGCCAGACCCTTTCCACGCGCGCGAGCCCCCTACCTCTGCGCTTTACTTCTGCAGCTCCTCTGGCTCTCAGCGTGCTTTTCTTTCCTTCTAGTTGTAGAATTTACACTCAGCCAGCCTTCCTGTGGTTCTGGATGATGTCCATATTGTGTTTTTGAGGTATTATTAAATTGTTGTGAGAGGCAGCAATTTCCCGGTGTTTATCTATGCCGCCATCTTAGTCTCTCGATACATTCATCTTAAGATAAGAAAATAACACCAAAATAAGTTCAAAGAATCTGGAAGAAAGGAAACAATGAAGATCTGGGCCAAAATTAATATAAGAGAAAAATAAGTATTAAATAAAAAGGATGAATAAAAGTAAAATTTGT
Source organism: Myotis davidii (assembly GCF_000327345.1). NCBI lineage: Eukaryota > Metazoa > Chordata > Mammalia > Chiroptera > Vespertilionidae > Myotis > Myotis davidii. The sequence goes on from NW_006284473.1 coordinate 977,986, forward strand.
GGGTTTTTTTTTGGAAAGACTAATAAAGTTGACAAATATTTGGCAAGATTTATCAAGAAAAAAATGTTGTCCCAACTAAACAGTATCTAAACAATATAAAGAATGAAAAAGGGGATATAACTGCTAGCATTAAGAGGATGATAAAAGGATAGTATGAATAACTTCAGGCCAATTAATTGGAAAATGTATAAGAAATGGACAAATTTCTATAACAATGTAACTTACCAAAACAGATTCAAGAAGTAATAGAACACATAAATCATGTAACTATTAATGAAATGGACAGGTAGTTAAAGATCTTCTCACAGAGAAAACTCCAGATCTTAGATGGTTTTACTATGGAGTCCAGCCAAATATTAGAGGAACAAAACATTCAATCTTATGGAACTATTCCAAAATAGAATAAAAGGGAAAATATTTCCCAACTAGTTTTATGAGACTAGTGTAACCTTAATAACCAAAAAACCTGATGTGAACTATACAAGAAAGGAAAACTGCAAGTGAATCTCATTCAGGGGCATAGATATAACAATCTTAAATTATTAGCCAAGCAACTGATAGTTTCCAAATGGGAGGGGGATTAGAGGGCTGGATGAAAAAGATGAAGGGATTAAGAAGTAGAAATTGGTAGTTACAAAATAGTCAAGGGCATATAAAGTATAGCACAGGGAATATAGTTAATCCTATATAATAAAAACCTAATATATCAAGTGTCTGGTCGACTGGTTGGCTGTTCAACCAATCAAAGCATAATCCTATCTAATAAAAGAGAGGCTGCTCAACTACTCACTATGGTATGCACTGACCACCAAGGGGCAGATGCTCCGACCTGTAGGTTGGCTTGCTGTTTGGGTCTGGCCAATTGGAACTGA
>NW_006284473.1:980002-1007122 GCF_000327345.1 Myotis davidii
AGGGAGTGAAGCCTGCCTCGGTGGGCTTTGCTCCTTTTTCTGTTTTGCTCCAGTCTCATGAAGCCCTATTCTTGCAGGAATCTTCCTGCAACGGGCCTCTAGTCCTATATAATAAAAGCATAATATGCTAAATGTCTGACCAACACGCTAAGCTATGACATGCACTGACCACCAAGGGGCAGACAATCCAACCAGTAGGTTAGTTTGCTTCTGGGGTCTGACCAATGGGGACTGGGCGAGGAGGGCTGGATATGCCCTGGAGCCCTCCTGCAGTCCCTCGCTGGCTTGCCAACCTCCTGCTTCCCTCCCCAGCCCCAATCGTGCACTAGTGGGGTCCCTCTGCCTGGCCTGCACCCTCTTGCAATCCAGGACCCCTCAGGGGATGTCAGAGAGTCGGTTTCAGCCCGATCCCACAGGCCAGGCTGAAGGACCCCACTGATGCATAAATTTGTGCACCGGGCCTCCGGTAATCCTATATAATAAAGAGCTAATATGCTAATTAGACCAGATGTTGGAATGACCTTCCAGACCAGTAGGGGGGAAGGGGCGGCAGGCCTGCAGGGCCGCAAGGCAGCTGGGGATGTGAGGGCCAAGGCAGCCAGGGCTATGAGGGCTGAGCCCCTTGCACGAATATCATGCATTGGACCTCTAGTATTATAATAACTATGTATAGTGCCAGGTGGACTTATTGGGGAGAAAGATCACTTTGTAAGTTATATAAATATCTAACCACTACGTTGTATATCTGAAACTAATATAATACTGAATGTCAACTGTAATGGAGAAAGAAATAATCTAGTGAGGTTCCATTGAACCAAAATGTTCAGAAACACTGGCTTTGATACTTGGCATTTAGTAGTTATTTGGTTTGTGAAAGTTCAAAATAAATAGACTGAACCCCATTTCAATGCTGCCCTCAGTTATATGTTGTTTTGAATAGTTATTTGTGGTTTGTTTTTACCTGTAAATAATCATATAAATGACACTGCATTATAGAATAAGAAAAAATAGTAACAAAGCCAATCCAGCAAGTCTAAAACATAATACCACATACCTAAGTTCTGTTTACCCTTGAAATGCAAGGTTTTTAAAAAAGACACTAGAAAAATCAATGTTATTATCTACATTAACAGATCAAAGGAAAAATATTGTGACAACAGATGCTGCAAAAAGGTTTGGTAGAAACAACTCTAAGCACACTATAAATAAAAGCGAGTTTGTTAACCTGATAATGATTACAAAAAGCCTGCAGAAGATATCAAACTTAATAGTGAAACACTGAAAGCTTCAATATTAGGAATAAGAAAATGTGCCTATTTTTACAATTCTATTCAATGTTGTACTAAAGGCTCTCACTAGCACAAGAAGTTGAAAAAAATTAAAAGGCATTAAGATTGTAAAGTAATAAGAAAAAAATATCATTAGGAGGTAATATGATTCTTTGCATAGAGAATAAAAACTAGATAAAATATTAGAATAAAAGCTTAGAAAGTTTGCTGTATATAAATTTAATTTCATTAATTAACAAAAAGAAAAAAACTTAGAAGATACCATTTATAGTAGCATCAAAAATATAAACTATCTAGGAATAAATCTAATAAATATGTGAAAGGCCTTTTTGGAGGAAATCATAATCACCTCTCTCGCTCTACACTTGCTCTGTAAGGGAATTAATACCATCTATCTAAGAGGTAAAGCAACTTACACATATATCACATACCTAGGAAGTGGAGATGGAAGAATATGAACCTAGGATTGTCCAACTCCAAGATTTGTGTTTCTCCCTTGATTTGGGGGAACTTCCCAGATTTCGTGGCTCTACATGATTCATGGGCCTTGGTTGCTTGTCCCTCTTCTAGCTAGAGATGAGTGACAATTTGTGTCATCTCCAGGGTCTTAAACACTGGCTGCTATTATCATCTCTTTATCTAAGATTGTCTCAGGCTCCCCTGGGGATGAGATCTGGTTGTTGGCATCTCTTCTGTAGGCAGTGCAGAAGAGATGACCTTATTGGAATAGATTCTGCTCAGAGAACTGGGTGACATAATTCAAAAATGTGGAGGAGTTGAAATGGGGTGAATTTTGACCACTGAGAAACTACACATGGGAAGGAGTTAGCAGGCAGTAACTTATTTTTCTCTGACATCCTCTACAAAGGGCTCATCTAAGAGGTAAAATGCTTCCATGCAGACACTGTAGAGATGTCCCTCCTATGTGAGTGAGTAACCAGCTGTGTTTTCCTGTGAAGCTGTGGTCAGCTCAGTAATGTACGTTTTATATGTGTTTTCCTTTTTCCCTGACTCACTTCCTTTTCCTCTCACTCTTGCTTTCCTGAGATAAACCACACAAAGCACTAAAGTTTTGCCTTGTGGTCTGATTTCCAGGGAAGCTGGACTTTGACATCCATGAAAACTCAACTTAAAAATTCAAACAGGTGTCACAACCTATTAATAGGTGAAATAACTTTCAAAGCATTGCAAACAGCATTTGAAAATACAGTAAAACACAAGAGAAGCAAACTATCAGAGTGCATCATCCTATATAATAAAAGCCTAATATGCTAAGTGTCTGGTCGACCTGTTAGCCGTTCAACCAATCAAAATGTAATATGTTAATGATATGCTCAGGCCATTCAACTGCTTGCTATAATGTGCACTGACCACCAGGGGGCAGATGCTCAGACAGGTAGGTTAGCTTGCTGCTGGGGTCCGGCCAATTAGGACTGAGCAAGATGGGCCAGACATGCCCTAGAGCCCTTCCGGGATCCCTCCTTGGCTGGCCAACCTCCCACTTCCTTCCCCAGGCCCCGATCATGCACCACTGGGGTCCCTCAGCCTGGCCTGCATCCTCTCACAATTTGGGACCCCTTGGGGGATGTTTGAGAACCAGTTTCGGCCTGATCCCACAGGCCCGGCTGAGGGACCTCACTGGTGCATGAATTCATGCACCAGGCCTCTAGTATATAATAAAGGTCAGTACCATTTCTGGAAATTGTTATTTCAGTTATGTGTCTGTGTTTGAGAATACATGTGTGTATTGAGTTGTGATGTTAAATGTGTGTTTTACTGTGTGTCATGGTCAATCAAGTTTGGTCTAAGCAGTGTGTACATGGAGTGATGAGCTCATATTATAACTGTGACTTCTGGGCATAGTCACAAATGCCCTATCTGTGGAAATTTTTGATGGTCTAACCCAGTGGTTGGCAAACTGAGGCCCCTTGAGTGTGGCTCTTCCACAAAATACCACGTGAGGGCGCGCACATACAGTGCGATTGAAACTTTGTGGCCACCCTCAAGGGGCCAAAGAGCCACATGTGGCTCGACCACTGGTTTAACCCCTTACCTTAGGAAGTATTAAATTGTCTGAAGAGCCCTCATATGATTTACCTATGCAGGGTCAGTGTCCATTTGTTAGCTGCCACATTAGAGAAAGAGTATTTTGAAATATTCTTTTCTTGGAAGTCCAATGACTTATTTAGAAAAAGGGGATTGTCCAGTGAAAAAATGTTATTTAATGATTTCTAGATGTATTTCTTTATATGTCTTTGTGAGACTGTTATACAGGCAGGTCCATTTTTCTAGTTACAATCATTGATAATCCAGGCAACCAAATAATATGCATTGTATTTTTCCTTAATGACGTTATGATTGCTGAAATATATGCCTACTCTTCTAAGTGCAATGACCTCTTTGATCTCTTTAGAACATCCTGATTTGGAGAATGCTGGAGGGTGGGGAGAAACACAGGTCTCAAAGATGTGCATGTACTTGCTGACTTTAAAAACAAACACCCAAAGCAGGTTTTAGTTTGCAGTGTTGTGTACTGATTTAACCTGAATATATTAACTGAGAACAGCTGCTGAGTTGCACTTGGTTAAATATTCTGAGATAAAATACTCTGGCAAGACACAAGAAAGAAAGTTTATAAAGACACAGAAAAATCTTTAAGGTATGAGCCAAAAGGCATATAAATGGAAAGTGTTGTCTTAATTCTTCTGATTCTACAAAGTCATACTAGAGAAAAACAATTTGTATGGACTCATACACTGTTTAAAATTCAAAGACATGGTTAAGTTTCCAAGACCTGTTGAATTGCTTATAATTTTATAATAACTCCTAAGCAGCCAACTAATAGACCTAGCTTTCTCACTTGGTTGTCATAACACAATCATTTCTACAATTACTGCCAAGCCTTCTGAGAATTTAATGCATTTGGAAGTCTCTGAAGAGACATTTCGAAGTTCACTGTATCCACACCCAGATGGCCAGATCATTAAAGCTTGGCAAAAACAGAGAGGTTGTTTATTCCTTTGCCATGTAATTATTGTAAAATAACTAGATAATAAAGGATTTGTAAGGTATTTGACTATTTTTACTTATTCATATATATTAATGATATGCTAAGCAAATTTAAAGAATAATCTTTAAGAGGAAGGATGAACAGCGGTTTCATTCTTTAGAGCTATTTCAGAAGGCATGCATGGACCAGAGGAGATTTGATTCAATACTTCTTCTTGCCCTGGAGTCAATAGTAACAAAGGCCAGGTATCATAGGAAGGGAATGCATTTTGCAAAAGGAGCCCTGACCTGCTGGTCATCTTCACGTCTGTGCACAAGTCCCATTGTGGTCTGCTTGTCATTTGGTATGCTTCTTGATCACCTTTGTGGCAGATCACATTACCTTCTCTGTATTCCTCTTCTTTGCCATAGGATTGTTCAGTTTCTCCCACTAAAGGACTATAATTGATCTCCCCACCTCTTGACCTTGAGATTGGTCATGAGGACTTGTTTTGGCCGATAGCATCAGGTACTAGTCCTGTGTGCCAGTTCCAAGCTTAGACCTTAAGAAATGTTGTGTGTATTCACTTGCTCTCTTGTGCTTCTGCTATATTCATGAGAAGAACATTCCCAGACTAATGCTGGTCCCAGGAGATGTCTGAGAGACATGTGGAACAGAACTATCCAGCCAAGGTCAGTCTGGATTAGCTAACCTCCATTCAACCTGCATTGCATGAGCTAAATAAGTGCTTATTGTTGTATGCCACTGATGTTTTGTGGATGTTTGTTATGTAGAATTGTTGTAATAATAGTTGGTTGATAGACCTCTAAACCCACCTGTGATTTTCAGGAAATTTCTTGGCCCTTTCAGATTTGGGAAACTTATCTTTGGCTTGTGGATGAAATAAGGAATTGAAGTGGAAGCTCTGACTTTCTTCTTGAGCTCTAAATTCATGTATCTACTCTTTCTGTGGCTCACAGTAACTTCAAAAAGAGGTCAAGTGTGACAGAGTATCGCTTGACATCTATATACTTATAACTCCAAAACATATATGTTCAGCTGCTCTGGCCAATACTTTATAGTTAGACAGTTTACCAGGATCATACCTCCACTAGTTCTTTTTCTCCCTCACCATGCTTGAGGTTGTAGGAGGCTGCATGTTGGCACCCCATCGAGTTATAAAAGCATTTGAAGACACCATTACCTCAAGCAATTTTAACATATATAGGAGTTGTCATTGAATATATGGGAAATGTTAAAATGATTGATACAATTCCTGCAGAAGAAATTTCTTTTTTATAGATACTCTTTCTGAAATAATCTAGGTGTTTCTTGATAAAAATCTAGGATCTCAATCACTGTGCTGTACAGTACTGACCTTGTAATAAGTTCATGACTTCTCAGCTTCTCACAGAAGGAACTCACATGTGAATGTGCCATGTCTTGTCCAGACACAGATATGATGCTTCAGTAAAGTGCCTGGAAAGGAAGATATTCTTCATCTACTTGGATCTTTGTAGCTGACAGGCTGACCCTGGCATTTTCAAGGATGTCTTTCACCTCTGTTCTCCCATTAAACGGGTAGATGAGTTTAGTGGTGGGAATGGATATGTCCTGGAATCACAATGGTACCTCTTGATTATGGGACATCCACATAAGAATTTGAAAAGAATCTTTAAGTGTTTTATTATGCTGGTAACAACGGCAAAATATATGCTTGGAATTCCACTAGAATATTTCTTTTTGAGCCAGGACAAGAAGGTAGGAGAATCTAGTGACTCTTTTGCAACAACTCAATACTCTGTATCATACTAGAGAAACCAATGTTCCCAAACCAGAGTACCTTTTACAGTACCTTTTAGTACCTAAAGAGTCTTAACTGGCTCCCTAAGTTTCCCCAGAGCACACTGATTCCCCAAAATGTAGCATTCCAACTCTGTCCTTATGGTTGCCCTCAAAGAACATGGGAGCCTGAGACGAGAATCCCAGACAGTGTCTAAAATGTTCCAGGGAACATAGGATATGTCCTGACACAAGCCTAAGAACTTTATTATTTCCAACTCAAGCTTCTAGGCTTTGCCCAAAGAGTGCTAGAGCAGTCAGCCTGTCCTCTTGGAAATTTATGGGGGCATCAGTGGAACTTGCTGAGACCTAGAGACAGTGAGGTATTCTAGGAATCCAGCCTAGCAAGTTCAACTCAGACCAGGTTGCACTCTGTAATACCAGTGCAGGGGTTGTTGTTCTTCTCCCACCCTGTCCATGATTCTAAGTGTACCCAAGCATCCATCTGAGATTTATTATATTAACAAATGCCAGGGAAAGTCTTTGATTTGTGAGTTCTGACTTAAGACTGGATCAGATATGTTTCCTATGATTTTCTCCTGACTCCCACTTATCTACCACTAGACCTTGAGAGCTCTGAAAATATTATGGCAGATAAATTTAATGGTTAAGCCAGACTCTGATATTAAAAGCCACAGTGATGGTGAAAGATCTAAGAACCTCCTAGGTACCAATTACAGCCCTGCAGAAAAAAATGCAAGTGGGAACCTGGCGGGGTAGCCCCAGGGAAAGGAGCTGTCCCTAGTTTTGGTGCTGACTGCCCAAAGTGTGCTTGCCCTCCAGGAAAGAGGAAGAAGTGTGTGTTAGTAGGCTAGTGGTCTTGGTAAGTGCCATCTTAGAGACACTGTAAACAGAAGAGGATGGGAGAATAAAGATGTGGAGGGGAACAGCATAGGTATAAATCTGAATGGGTAAAGATGTCCAATTTGACTGCTGTTTTTCTAACCCCTTTGCAGGTAACCAAGGGAGAATGTCAATACTAATTTGACCATATAAGCTGGTTCTCAACCTTCTGGCCCTTTAAATACAGTTCCTCATGTTGTGACCCAACTGTAAAATTATTTTCATTGGTACTTCATAACTGTAATGTTGCTACTGTTATGAATCATAATGTAAATATCTGATATGAAGGATGGTCCTAGGCGACCCCTGTGAAAGGGTCGTTCAACCGCCAATGGGGTTGCGACTCACAGGTTGAGAACCGCTGAAGGGAAAACATATATAACCCGATCCTGGGATTGTTTTGCCGTATTTCTAATAGCCCATTGAAGGAAACATGATAAAAGCAAGTTTAGTTACAACTTCATATTCTCAAGCTACTGCCCTATTTAAGAAAGTGGTGGTAGTGGAGGTTGTGCAAAAGGGCGCAGGAGCTCAGGGTTTAGAAAAAGAAGCCCCAAGCCAACATGATCTTTTGTGTCTCATCTGAAGCCATAAGTCATGTTTCTATTAAGCAAAATCATCCAAGCATATCCAGACTAATGTCTTACATCTGTGACTATCATCACATGCTAATCATTGGAAAGAAATATAACATCCCCTGCTGAGGATGAGGAGGTCTCAGGAAATCCTGCCATCCCATGGATGGTGTCCTGGGATGGAGGGTGCCCGTCCTTGCTTTTATTTCTCTTTCTTCAAGGCCTGGGGCTGTCTTATGTGCACCAAGTTATTTTCCCCACCAATCAGATTTCGGATTTGGGGCATTAAAGGGGAAATCTTTCCCTTCATATCCTGTATTTGAAGCATTACCTTCATGTCTATGCCCTGTCTAAGGTTCATTTTATGATAACAGGACACCATGTAAAGTTGGTTCTTCTAAGTATTCTTCCAGTCTTTTTGTGGATCTTGGCCTATTGTCTGATGTCCATCTTTATATGAATACATCACCATAAAAGCAAGTACTTCCTGTTTGGGTTCTAACGTTGACTTCTATCTGCATCATTGTTGCTATGTCCTCTTCTTTTCTACCCACTGACTGTTTCTAATCACAACTTTCATGCCCATTTCAAAAGACCTTTCAGAACAAAGAACGATAAGAAATAGTTTTGTATAGTGCTTAGAAGGACTTTCTGGGTTTAGATTTTTGTCCCTGCCTCTGACTAGTTGTGTGCCCTTAAACAAGTTACTCAAACTCTCTGTGCTTCCATTTATCTGCCTAGAAAACAGAAATGGTAATAATAGAGCCTACCTTATTGGACTGTTTTGAGTATTAACTGAGATCCATTCTCTCCTTTACAAATTGGGTCAACAAAAACATAACCCATGTCTTATATGCTAATAGTCTTACATGTATCATCTTTTTTGAGCCTCATAATTCCCTGATGAATGGTCATTATTACCCCCATTGTATAGTTAAGGTCAGAAAAATTGAATAACATTTAAAATATTAAACAGCCGCTAAATTGTATCGCTAGGACTTGAACATAAGCCTGACTCTAAAGACTGAGCTTTTGACATTATTTTATAGGACCTTAGGCTGAACAATTTCCCAGTTCAGACTCTTTCTAAAACTCAGCTGGAATCCCAAGCATTTATCCCATGTATCCCTGGTCCTCTCAGATTCCTGATCAGGCCCCAAACTGTGCAATTTGGTTGGTTATAGCTACATAGATCAAAGGTATTGATCATAACAAGAGTGAACACTGTAGAACAGCAACCCTTTTGTCTTTCTTTCCTGGCTCATTCAAAAAAACTAGTCCCCTAGCTGTGGTCTTGATTGTGAGGGACAAGAGGGCTTCTACTTCACCCACAGAAATTCAGCTGGGTGCAAGAAGGTGCCATCTTGTCCAGAAACCCAATGTGAATGTGGACTAGCAAAAAAGATAAAAGAAATTTAACAATGAAATAGAGGAGACATTTTCTTTTGTCTGAAAAGAGCTTTAACTTATTGAATATATCGAACCACTTTGAAACATTTCAAGACATGAATTAACACAATGCAAGATGTTTAAAATGGAAAGCTCTCCCCCCCTCCGAAACTATTTATTTATTTACTTACTTACTTATTTATGCATTTTCTGTATCTGTGAGTTTGATATTAATTAGGATTGGTGATTAGGTCATGAAGGTTAAGCCCTTATGAAGGAGATTAGTGCTCTTATAAACAGGAGCTGCTTCATCCCTCCCACCATGTGAGAACCCAAAAAGAAGTCAGCAGTATGCACCAGGGTGACTATGCTGGCACCCTGATCTGAGATTTCCCAGCCTTAGAACTGTGAGAAATAAATGTTTGTTGTTTAAGCCACCCGCTTATGATATTTTTGTTATAGCAGCCTGAGTGGACTGAGACAGTAGGTATGTGTGTGTATGATTTGTTTTTTAATTCCCCTACCTCATAAGGTAGTATGGGAAGTCAGTTTGAAAATGAGAATGTTGTGGTTCCTTTTAACCCAAGGAAAGTCCAAAATTGCTAAGCTTTTATAATGCTTGTTTTGGCTCTCTCATATTAGAACTAATGTGCTTTAAAAGTGTTGAAGAAAAAGGAAGTCTTCAAGCTACTCAAAGATTTGAATCACAGTGTTATCTAAAACTGTACTTAAGAGAGAGACTTACAAAACAGTAAAAGGAATTAATTAAAACTTCCCATAAAAAAGAAGCAGGAAGCTAAAAATAAAAACTGCCATAAAGAATAAATAATAGAACTATTCAGATTAAATGAGTAGGTCTTTCCGGCTTCTACACTCTCAAGCACTCTGAAGGAACATATAATTCTGTCATTGTTACTATTATTATTGTGAGGGAATTGTTTCAACTTAACAAGTAATTAAGCTTCTGGCCTGTACAGGATCTATTAGTGTATAATTAAATGTCATAATATGCATCCGTGGTTACTTGTTCAAAGTATTCCTCTGTATTACTTTATTATGAATTAATTAAATGAAAGAACTAGTGCTTTTAGGTGGCACATGTTTTTCTCCTGAATTCAGGAAAAATAATTTATTTTTAATATCTGCATCTCCATGAAGAGCAACATGGAGTTATTCTATATTGATGTTCTCTTTCAAGTTTTTAAGGTAGGTGAACATTCCCTAAAACACTCTCTGCTACCCTTTCTGTACCTCTTTTTAACTTGGAGCCACCCTTTTCTCATTAGTTGGCCACACCTGGCTCTGAACAGACCCTCATTTTTTGGCATCTCAGGGACTGTTTAATAGTCTCTGATGCTATTCTGCTCTATGCTGGTGCTGTGTAGACTGTCCTTCTGGGAATCAACCTCCTACAGCTGTTTCCTCACCTTCTCCTCTTTCTTTTGAGGAGGAATATAGGGGGCAACTTGGGGGGCGGGGAGCTAGCCATCTGAATCTGTGTCAGTGACTGGTGTCCTAGTGCACATTCTTGTTAGCCTATAATTAAGTCAGTGCCCTTCCTTAGGCATTAGTCTGTTTTCCTGAGTGCTCCCAGTTTGCAGGGGCCATCGACTGGGAATTTGGAAGCTTGGCTGTAGGCAGGTGTGTGTGTGTGTGTGTGTGTGTGTGTGTGTGTATGTATGTCACTGGCATCACCCAGGCCAGGCATTTGGATAAAATCTAACTTCCCCATTCTAACTAACTTAGGTAGGGCTGCAAAAGCCCAGAAATAAGGAAACAAAGAATATAAAAATATATATAAGGAATAATCTCATTTTATAAGTTGTTCAGGCTTTGGATCTTTGAATCCCCTGAGCCAGCAGTGCTGCTTTAAATAAAGGGTTTTTCCTGAATCTCTGAGTACTCTTTGTGTATTTTCCAGTCACCTGGTAAATTCCGTAACACTTTAAATTTCGGAGACTTCTTTCTTCCCCATGTTCTCAGCAGATGACCTTATTAGTTCACTAGGGAAAAAGAAGTAATCAGAATAGGACTTCCTCTCTTTTCTACTAATAATCATAACTGCACCAGGGTATTCTGCCTTCCTTGCTTCCAGATTAACTGCGCCTGCTCTGTTCTAAAGGTAAGCCCTCCATTGTACAGTGGATCCCATTTTCTATTGTCTAACCCAGACTTTTCTCTTGTAGGTATCACATTTCTGTCCTTCATGATTTCCTCCATTTCGACAGTATCTTCCCATGAGTATACAAACTTTTGTAATGACTCTCACCTGAAAAATAAAACAAAACAAACAAACCCATCCTCTTCCAAATCTGTCCCTATTTCTTTACTCTTTTTATAGCAAATTTTCTGGAAAGATAATCTATTCTTATTGTCTCCCCTGGTTTTCTTCTTTCCTTTTTAACTGACTCTAAGGAGGATTTTGTTCCCATCATTCCACTAAAACTGCACTTATTAGTGTCACCAAAGATTCCAGTGTGGCCAAATTTAATTCTTAATTCTTACCTTGACTTTTTGGAAGCAATGGAAACAACTCATCATTCCTTCCTTTTGAAACACAGCTTCATTGCTTGACTTCTAGGACACCTCAGTTTCTGGTCTTCCAAAGCTTCTTCGCCTGTATTACTTCATGTTAGGTAAAAATCCTTTGCTGGTTCTTTTTCCCACTACCCGCCTGGAAACATGGAATGCCCCAGGGCTCCTTGGACCCCATCAATTTTTTATCTATACTTATTCTTTGGGGGAATCTTATGGTGTTCAATGGTTTTAAACACTATATACGTATATCTTTAACCTTAAGCTCTTTCCTAAGTTCCAGGTACTTACATTCAACTGCTTATTCAATATTTCCATTTGATGGTCTGATATACCGCTCAAATGTAACATGATCAAGACAACATTCTTGATTTTTCCCACTGAATCTAATTCTTGAGAAATCACCACTATCTATCCAGAGGGTTTAAGGCTAATCCCTAGTAATTATTCTTGAATTCTTTCTTACTAAGTGTACATATCCAATCTTGAACTTGTTTGTGTTACCTCTACTTTGAAACATTACTCAAAACATCACTGTCTCTACTGTTATTATCTTAGTTTAAGCCACTTTCCACTTTCCTGTTGGTCTCACCTGTCAAGCATTTATTCATTCAACAAATACTCTAAGACTGTAACAATGTGCAAGGCACTATTCTTGGTGCTGATTTTGTAGCAAAGAACAAACCAAGCATAAATCCTTGCACTTAAGGAACTTAAATTCTGCTTTAGGGAGATGCCCCCTTATTGTTCCTTGATCTTCTTTTTCTCTCTCCTCTCTCTTCATTCTATTTTCACATAATAACCAGAGTAATCTGTTAAAACACACACACACACACACACACACACAACAAAACAAACAACAACAACAACAAAAACACAAAACTAAGATCAAGTTGCTCCCCTGCTGAAAGCCCTCTGGTGGCCTCTGTGACTTCACCTCCACTGTTCCCCTTCATTTAGTCCATACAGGTCCTCACCCACAAGCTCATTGAGCTTATTCCAGCCTCTTAGACTTTGCATACATTGTTCTCTCTGCCTACAAAGTTCTTCTCTCAGCTATTTGTGTGACTTGCACCCTCACTTCATTTAGACTCTGATCAAATATCACCTCAGAGAAAATTTCCCAGATCACCATTTCTTAAACAGCTGCCCATCATCACCCTCTATCCCTTGACCTTTATTTTCTTTGAAACATTCACCACATGACATAGTACTACATAGTTATTTATGCTATATATTTATTTATTTATCTTTTGTTTCTCTGAATTTTGCTATTTCCCACTAGATTGTAAGCCAATTGAGGCAAAAGATTTTGTTTCTCTTATTCCTTATTCTTTTTCCAGCACTCAGAACATTGCTTGCCATATAATGGGCATTGAATAAATAATGCATAAGTGAGTTAATGAATGAAAAATAATTATATGTAGTAATGGGAAAAGGCCCATTAAACTGGGAATCAAGAGAACTGGATTATAATCCTGCTTTTGTCACTGACTGGTTATGAGACACTTGGTAAGTCATTTTGACCCTCTTTGGTCTCAGTGTTTATACAATGAAAAGCCTGGACTGTGAGCCTTTAAATCCCAATTCTAACATTCTCAAATTCTGTGCGCAAGGTGTCTTCACACTAGAGACCAACTCCTATGCCTCATTTGGCCCAAATAACACTGATGGCATTTTTTCCTAGAGCTGCTGGGAAGTAGACACGGGATTTTTCTTTTCTCCATATCCTGTCAGGGTTGAGATCCCTGCCAGAAGGGAAGTCACAGCATTTGCATCTGCACAAACATTTCAGTCAAGAACCTCCCCAAGTTGCCTACTGAAGGGAAGGAGCCAGAGTGGGGAATATCACAAGGAAAGAGATTCAATGGTGCTTTGATCAAAAAGTTCATTACATTTGCTTTCGATCACAATGCATACTTGCTCAGGTCTGCAATCACTTACTCTGTTAGGCACAAATCCTAGCGGGAAAAAATAGCATGTGGACGGGACTCCATCTGTGTGAGCCCCTGCCAGAAGCATTTATGAATCACTCGTCTCCTGATAGACAACTTGCTTTCCTAGTTTGCAATCATATTTCCCACAGATGTTGCCTTTGAATTAGCCATTGTCTCGTTTAGTTTTGAATGTTTTCTCCTATTGGAGACTGTAACATGGGCGAATCCCACCTACCATCAAAGCTGGCAGTTCTTGCTCAAAGTTAAAGGAAGGAGACAGTTGGGCAAGCAGGCAGCTGGAATCCAGGATCGGGGATAGACACTTCTCCACAAGTTTGGAGTTTGTTATTTCTCAAGTCCTGGCGTCAGTCTTGTTTACTCTTAGGTTATGCAAAGTCCCAGCTTGGGTTCTGGAAAAAATGAGCTGACAACTTTGACTGAAAGGAGTTTCTTGCTAATTCCTGGGGACATCTTGCTTTTATTAGACCACAGCTATTGTTGTGTTGCCTCTCCTGAGCAATGAGGGTGTCACTCACTGAACCTATACCTATTGTAGTCTTTATTGCCTGACAATTTATATGCTGCGATACATCAAACCTGCTTCTAGCCAAATTGTCTGGATTTCAGATATTACTGAGAAATTTTGGAATATAAAATTTAAGCCATAATTTAGAAGTTAGCACACTATATTTACAGAAATATTTTATCTTCACTTTTGAGTCACTTTGCCATTCAACCTCTCAATTCTTCATTAACTTGAATTAGAGCTTACTTCTCTTTTCCTTTAGAGATAAAATATTTAAAAATCCTACAAACCAAGTTTCATTCCTTTATAAATACCATGTCTAAATATGCCAATGGTGTGTCCAATTTCAAATTCATGAGCTTGAAGAAAAATGCAAATTTTAATTTCCTTTATAAAGGAGCTGATGAAAATCCATTGTGAAAAGGTTATGAGAAAAAGCTTATCTTATAATTGCAGCCAAGATTCAAGCCATTATTTAAGACGTGAAGCATTTGGCAACAGAAAGATTGTTGTCATTAAAAAGGAAGCCCAACACATTACTCTTGGGCTGAGAAAAAATAATTTAGCTGTCATTGTTACTTAAGGAGCAACACAGGAAGACAGTAGGAATGAAAATGTCCAGCTTTACCTCAAACAGTTTAATATATATTTTTTCATCTAAGAATCAGAGATAGTTAATAACCATATCAAAGAGAGTTTCACTTATTGGTTAGCACTTGACATTTAGCTAAAGTTGTATTCCTTTAATGCATAAAGGAAGCCAGTAGGACTTTACCACGGTGGCAGTAAAGAGATAAGTTCTTTTCTCAGTAATATATTATTAGCAGCCTGAGGTTCGTAACTTAATGACATTGTTGCCAAATTGGTAGGTATTCTTATACTCATTTTAGGAAATAAGTGTGAGGGCGAGGCCACTGAGGTCACCCTGGCTGAGTTCACCTTAGTCTGGATGAAGAGGAAAATGGCCACTGGAGATTTGTGTAGGTGAGAATTTGGACGACTCTATTGTTTTTGGAGGCTACAGAAAAGTCCTGTGTCCTTAGCATCAACTCTTCCCAATGGTTCCTCCAGAGATCCCATCCATTGGTGGTTTGTAGAATCACCATTGTCTGCAATGGTTCGGGCTGTCTCTTTTTTCATCCTCCCAATGCAGTGTTAATTCTCTCTCTTCTTGATATGGGAAGAAAATTGATGAACATTCCCCAAAATGTTTTCCAATGGGTTTCTTATTGTAACTCTTGCCCTAAGCTTGCATTGCATTTCTGTGTGGGTAGACTGTCTTTTTTTCCATTTGAGGGGAGTGAGGCAAGAGATGGAGTGACAAATGAAGGCACTATTTTCAAGGTTTTGGGCAAGTTTAAAGGAGACCAACAAGGAAGGGTGTAGCACTTTACTCTCACCAGTCTCCCATCCTCTTATCTCCTAGTGCTGCCTCCCATTGGCCTCGCCCAGTTCAAAGCCCTGGGGTGCTCCGTGATGCAGGTCAACCTCTGGTGCACAGAGCATGATGGAAAAGATTGATGTATGTATCTGGATAAACAAATAGAGAATATTCAGCACCTGAGTTACTTCTGGGGCACTATCATTTTCCTAGCACTCTTTGGACTGCTTTCTTAGCCTGTTAGTTGGTGTCTGTGGAAATCCAAAAATAATTCCTGTGTGATTATTCAAATGAATTAGGGAACTGGCATACAAAGTAGAGGAAATGAATCAAAGTTCTCATGCATTTGCTTCTCATCCACAGCCCTAACAAACCTAAGCAGAACATAGGAAAGTAAATCCACTGTACTGTCTAGACTTCTCTTGTGGTCCCAAGTGCATTGTAAATGATTCTGGAGTAATGTGTTGCCAATTCTTCAGGCAAGATGCAGGTAATGGGAGTGCTCATAATATTAAAAGTTTTTATTTTTGTTACTATGGTTCTATTTCATTTAGGGTATTTCTTCCTTTTCTTTGTTTCTAGCCTTACCCCAATTTATCTTGTTGTATCTCCATTTATCTCCCCATGTCCTTTTAAATGAATATTCCTCCCCCCACCACACACCCTTTTTTTCTTACATGGATAAAACCACTATTGTACTTAGCTGAGAAACTGTTTCTTTCACCCTCCTTCCAGAGTAAGGTAGTTATAGGCTCATTTCTTAAGAGTGTGGATATTCCAAGTAAAATATTTTAAAGGGGGATTTCCTATATAACCTCCACCTTGCCGTGGATTATGGAACCTGCCTTCATTTCATGGAAAATGTAGTTATCCTTTCAAGTTTGTGAGTGACTCCATTTCTGCCCCTCAGACTCTCTCTTCCCTGAGTCCTCAGGCCACCTCTATCAGACTAGCTTCTGGCATTCCTTCAGGTTTCATCTGACTGCCATTTTTCCCCCCAGAAGCTTCCTCTGATTCCTAAAACCAGGATAAATCCTCTGTTGTGCAGCTTACTATACAATAATTAATCTCGTTTATCTGTCGTTGCCTGTAGTTCATAATACGCTCCGGAAGGGCAGGAACAATAAGTCTTCTGTTCACCTCTACTCCCCTATCGCTGGGTGGAAATTGACTCTGATACAGCCAAAGACCAACCTAGTTGCAACCAGGGTGGTTTGGAAACCCAAGAGCTTTATCTGTCATCCTCATCGTATTAACCCTCCCCCGCCCCTCCCCCCCACACACACTCTTAGGTTTCTCAGAAGAGTGTTCTTGTTTGTTCTTTGGTCAATTGAAGGTTTAAAAGTAGAATTTTGCATTTAGCTGCAAGTATAGTGGAATTACAACCTTATTGCAATTTACAAAAGCTCTTCTAGAAGATTTGGCAAATGTTTTTGCCTGCTGCATTTTTGTAACTATTTATTTTGGGAAGAGTCTGCAAATTTAACTTTCTTTTCATGGTCCCTTTCTTGCTTTATTTGTGTCTGAAGGAAACTGATATGAAATGAACTGGAAACTTTAGCATTTTCTTTGTTCTTTTTAAACTCTATTATTGAAACAATGTGGAAGGCGCACTGGACTTGTGCTCATAAACCCTAGATTCCAGGCCCTAAACAACCATGTTTTTTCATCTGTAGAACAGAGATGATAGTAATATCAATTGCATAGAGTTGTTCTGAGAATTAAATGAGGTGATCCACATGAAACATTTAATCTAAGGCAGCAGTTTTCAACCGGAGTGCTGTGGTACGCTGGTGTGCTGCAAGAATTTTTAAAACATGCAATACCTGACTATTTAATCAGGGCAACTAACCTCTTCCCCTTAGATTGCCAAATTAAAAAAAAAATGACAACAGCCAACACAATATCTGTCAATGTTAAAATTAGAGCTTTTTCCCCCTCCCAGATTGGCAAAAAATATAATAAAATTTTTGGTGACTGCAGAATTTTAGTGATTAATTTATGTGTTCCATGAGATGGAAAAGATTGAAAATCATTGGTGGCAGGCTTGGCAAATAGTAAGTGCTCATGAAGTGATGATGGTGGTGATAGTGCTGTTGATGGTGATGGCGATGGTGATGGTAATGATGATGGATACTAAATTACTTTAGCATCTGAATACTTGCTGCTTTATCTACATCACAGGATTGGGACAGTCATGTAAAAATGAGAAAAAAATAGGTGAATTCACTTTTTAAACTATTTAACTCTAATGCACATTAATATTAGTAATGATATAGTAATAAATAATGTTAAAAATAAATGTTGTTTGAGTATTTAACCCCTATCAGTTCTGTTCTGAACATATTATTCTCTCTTTTTCTTTCTGTTCCTTATTGTGAATTCAAGAGTTATGATTGGGAATGAGTTTAAACGAGCCTGCCAAACACTCATCAAATAGTTAATTCTTCTAAACTTATGTATCAGTTCCAAAACCTGAAAAGTTAATTCTACATTTCACAGGCTCTCTGACCTATAGTGTCTTGAATGCCAAGAAAGTTGTTGATTTAACTTTACATTTGTGAAAAGTAACACTTAGTTGGCAAATAAATACTTCTGAACTAAAGGAGATAAGCTCCCTATAAACTTGCAAGTTATTGCTTTATTTTTTTTTAAGAAAAGATTATTGGTTGCTTTCATTCTTATCATAAACAGAGTTAGTTTCCACATTGCCAGCCATGTAGGAATCCTAGCAGGAAAAGTTCATTTCATTCTCTGAGGGCATTTTGCTACAGCAGTGCCTTTGTAAGGACTCTTTAGGCTTGCTATAATTTTAAGCAGAGCTAACTCTTTCTGTTGAATGCCACTGAAGAAAGATATTGAAAAATTATTTGGATAATCTCAGAACTTCAACTTTTTATTTTATCAAATTTGACTTAACAGAACTGCTCTTTCTTCCCTCTCTGATTATTAGTATTAATGAGAAATGAGTACATGATAAAAGACAGGAAATAAAAAGAAAAAAACAACAGATTATGGACTATAGTAAGTCCGCATTTAACGTTGTTGACAGGTTCTGTGACTTTAAGTGAAATGACCTATAAGGAAATCAGTTTTACCACAGGGTAATTGATATAAACAAGAGTTAAGTCCCTATGGTATCTCATCTAGCAAAACAGCGTTATTCTTAGACCTGCTGTACTGAGAATTGATAATCAGCCTTTGAAGGAGTTTGAACCTCCTGTTTGTTATTCAGTAGACGCCTTCTGAAAAGTCTGCTAACCAAAGTCATAAAATGTTAGATCTGGAAGGTGCCTTAAGTCCATGATTTAATCTCCTTCCTTTTTTAAGAAGGAAGCAGATACTGCAGTTGCTGACAAGTACCCCTCATAGGCAAGTGTTATGTTCACTATGCTTTCTGCATCTCTCTTGTTAAGTCTTGGTTATCACATAAACACTTGCCAGCAATTAGTATAATCAGTGTTGGCACAATATAAATGTTAATGCCTTTTAATCAGCTAGGCTTTTAGGAAAGTTGGGCTGAAGCCTGGAATAATCCTACTTGGAGATGAATGGTGCAGCAAGTTTTAAGAATTTTTATTCTAATTAATGATGATAGAAATGGCAACTGGACTATTTGCAGTGAAAGAAGAAACTGCAAAGTCATGTGTTGTGTGAGCATGTGGGTGTGTGTGTCCTGACCTTACTCCGTGTTCCACATTCCCAACTTCTTTGTTACATTTTCTTCTAGCTTCTGTGTTATTTAGCAGTAAGCCTGCGTATAAGGCAAGGCCTCTGCTACCAAATGTTACTAAAATAAATAAACAAATCACACCACTGTAAAAACTGACCATTAGCATTTCCTTGGTACTTGGAAAGTGGGGCACCCATGCAATCTGTCGGTCCTGGATACCCTTGTGTGGACTGAAACTCTCCATTTCTTCTCGTAACTGAAGTCCCTTTGGCTATGGGCCTTGCCCCACTCCTTCTCTTTCCTTTTTCTGCAAGTATGAGATTTGGTGCCACAAGGCCTAAGGTGGTTAGGATATTCCCACTGCTGGCAATCTAGGTCAAAATACAGTGAGGCCTTGACTTACGAGTTTAATTTGTCCTGTGACGGAGCTCGTAACTCAAATCACGCGTATGTCAAATCAATTTTCACCATTACAATGACACATCATGCTGGGCTGATGTTGTGGCATTCACTGTGACATTTGCTGGGCCAACTAGCGATGGGGTATCTGAAGCTGGCTCGTAACCCGAATTTTAGCTTGCAACTCAAAGCAAAAAATCGGCCCAGAGACGGCTCGTATCTCGAAAAACTTGTTAGTCAGGACACTTGTAAGTCAAGGCTCCACTGTAGTTGGAACCTAGGCTTATTTTTTTTTTAAGGCTATTTACCACTTAACCTTTGATTTTAGGACACATTTTAATGAGTAATCAAAGTGAATATTAAAATAAATTGTATTAAGTGTAAATAAAGGCATGCATTTTAAGAACAATGCTCACCTAAAAAATACTCATACATCTATTTTGGATTTTAGAGTCTCACACCAGAGCACATATCAGGCATTGCCCTAAAATCCTGTCCATGGACAGATGACATTAGCACCGTAGGGATGCCACTGACTAGTTTTACCCACGTCCCACTGAGGCTTTTCCTCCACACTTACACACACTCTGTGTGTCGCAAACTCTACAAGACTCTTTCTGAGGGGTGCTTCCAGTATCCCAGGCTGTAGAACATAAAGAAGGGTCTGGGTAGTGGTGCCTTTGGATGGGGGCGGCATGCTGCAGATGTGCGTGAACTTCACTTTGCTGGACATTTTCAGGGTGGCCTGTGCGCAGCTGTTGATGGGTGGTATTTTCTTAGAAGAGTAGCTAATGTGACTCCTCAGTGTAAGCAGCATGGGGAACTCACTCAAATGACCTTGAGATGTGAGAGGAGGTGTGGGGGTTGGTTATAAAAAGTGGATTTGCTCTGGCTTCCAAGAGCATCCCCATGCCAGACAATGAGGCTGGGCTGTTTTCTAATGTGCTAGCTCCTCCTAGGCATGTGTCCCTTCCCCATATCAGATCTCTCCCCAAGGTTATGTAGTTGCTGTTCTTTGGGAAGCATTTTTATTTTTCTGAGATTATGAACTTTTTTTCATTTTTACTGTTAAAATGCTTTTCTTTCATAAAACAATGGTGATAATAGATGCTATTTCTTGTTTTTGACCGACTACTTGGCAAAATAGACACTTGGCAGCCTCCTGCCAATTCTCCACATTGTTTTTGTGTTAGTTTAGTTTACTGGTCAGTGAACTCCCAAAGTCCGGAACACCAGCCTGTGCAGGTCCTAAGGGCAGGGTGGCCAGGAAAGCTTGCGGGTGAAGAAGGATCTTGTAGACACAGCAGACGAGGCTACTGAGTGCCAAAGGAAGGGAGGAGCAAGCAGGTACCCAACAGGAAAGAGGTTAAGGCAGAGGAAGTGAGATTAGGTAGTAATGAATGGGCCTTGCAAACCCCAGGCACGGCAGGTGGAAGAGAAGAATGTTAGAGGCAGAGTCATAGCACAGGTACATGCTGATATGGGCACCGGGCTCTCCCTGGAGCATGTGGGTGGTCCTGGGCTTTGAATGGAGAAAATACATTGAAAATAGGTAATCACTAAAAAAATATTATTTTCCACACTCATTTAAGTTTTGTTCTTTCCATCCAAAATGTCAAATATCCTTATAAAGTGCTGAGTTTTCTCTAAAAAATGTCTTACCCAGTATCAGTCACAATAGTTAGCACTAGGAGAAAAGTCCATTTAATATCATCTTCTCCTAAATCAGATATTGTTAATGCTTGTAATTCTTGTATCCAGAAGTAATGGATAAAAAAACAGATAATACATTGCTGTTTGAATCTGCATTTTTCTTGATTAGTAGAGACTCAATATCTTTTCTCATGTCCAGGGGTAAGTGTACTTCTTTTGAAATTGCCTATTTGAAATTGACCACTTAGTTTTCCAAGATCTCATGTAGCAGCCAACTCCTGGTAATTAAGTTTTATCAAAGAATAGAATGTGCCTCCCCCTTTGACTTTATGTATTTACCCACCTACTCTCAGAGATTAAGAGCTTGATCTTGGATTTAGAGAGCCTGGGTTCAACTCTTGGCTCTAATGCTTACTGTGTGACCTACCTCTTAAAGCTTCAACAACATCATCAGTAAAATGTGGATAAAAGAACCTATTCCACGAAGTTACTGTGAAAATTAAGTGAAGAAACTGCATGTATAGGGCTTAGTACAAGGCTTAGCACATTATATAAACAGTAATTGTCTTTATAAGAGGAATTCCATACTATCCTATCTAATAAAAGAGCAATATGCAAATTAACTGTCACTCCATCACTCCGTCACTCTCTCTGTCACTCCCTCACTCTGTCACAAAGATGGCAGCAGCCACGGAGCTGGAGCGAGCAGGAGGCTTGGTTGCCCCCAGTGATGGAGGAAGCCAAGCTTCCCGCCTGCCCTGCAGGCCCTGAGCTCCGCTCAAGGTTACAAAGTTTCAATTATAGAAGATAAATAAATCTCAGATACCTGCTTCCAGCCCGCGGCCATGGCCAGCCTGAAAATGGCCATCAGCCCCTCACCCACGCTGGCCAGGCACCTAAGCGGGACCCCCCCACCCTGATCCAGGACACCCTTCAGGGCAAACCAGCCAGCCCCCACCCATGTATCAGGCCTCTATCCTATATAATAAAAGGCTAATATGCCTCTCAGCACTGGGATCAGCGGAGCTGTGAGGCCTCCTGGCACTGGGATCAGCGAAGCCGTGAGGCCTCCCAGCACCGGGATCAGTGGGGCAGCGAGGCCTCACTGCCCTGGTGTCAAGGGGAGCTGCGAGGCGTGGACATCTCCTGAGGGCTCCCAGGCTACCAGAGGGATGTCTGACTGCCAGCTTAGGCACAATCCCCTGGGGAGTGGGCCTAAGCCAGCAGGTGGACATCTCCCAAGGGGTCCCAGACTGTGAGAGGGTACAGGCCAGACTGAGGGACTCCCCCAAGTGCACAAATTTTTGTGCACTGGGCCTCTAGTTAATTATAGAGACCAAATACACTCTTCTTCCAAATTAGTATGATTCCTCTTCATCAACCTCAAACCCACATCAGGCATTATGGGGCTTCTATTTTGAGTTGGCTTAAGTTAACTGCAATTCCTTTTGAGATATTTCTGCACATTAAAGTAAGTGCTCACTTTATACTTATGAATTACCCCTTGTAAACAGTTCAGAAGTTTGAAAATATATTACAAAGTTATAAAAGTTTTAAGAATTGTTGCTGTATGGAATATTTCTTGAAGTACAAAATTAACCAGAATCACAGTAATTTTTCTGTGATATAAATTCTGAGAGCAATAACTGAAGTGAATGAAAATCTGAGTATAGGAAAAAAAGAATGAGTTTTTAGGGTTCTGCTAGAATATTCTGGAGAATTGTTATTATTATGAGTAGTTAATCACAATAATATGGAAATGATCATATAATTAAATACCACCTTTATAAAATAGTTTATTGCCGAGGTCATTTCATAAAAGTAGAAACTGGTAATTTCTCCTAAGAATTCTATTAAGAAAATATGCTACCCTGAATAATTATGAGAAAATAGGCAATGTTTCTTCTTTTCCTCTTATTACTGAATTATAATGTGTAAAACTATAAAACATTTCATAAAGGAGTTATAAATGTCACTCCAGTCTCTCTTACCAATAATTTTTATTTTATGAAACTGGGATTTCTATTAAAATGCAATAGGTAGAAACAGGAATTTATAATAATGGTCTTGATAGCTCCATGTTTCAGAGACTTTTTCCTCTTGATCTCCAAAATTTACATGGGCTTTTGAGAGAAAGCAGATGTTACGTCCCCTTGGTGGAGATCAAATGCATGTGACCGTGAAAGAACTTGTTGAGGAAAAGCATGCAAAAAACCAGGCTGGTATGATCATCTGAGTCCTCAGTTCCCAAAATTGGACCCCTGGAGCTCAAACAAAACCAAAGTTGAGGCAATTAGGTTGATGATTACCTCAGCTGCTCAGTTTCTTACATCTCCAAATGATGCATCTGGCAGCTCTGAAAAATGAACAATTATGAAAAAAGTATTGGGATTTACTTCTAACTCTTGGGAGCCTTTCCTCATTATTATCACATATGTGTTGTGAATTGTTTAATATAAATTAATCTTCAGATTATTATAGAATGAAGGAGATCAAGTAAATGGACACAATTTTATTTTATAGATGGGAATGCCCATGGGGTGATACACATGGACCTGGACATGCCTAATATCAGGCCAACACTGGGAAAACCAGGCATCTACAAACTAGATGGACAGTAACATCAATGGAGACATAGTTCATCTCAGTGGCCTGACATCATAGGGATCAACCCTTTTGGCTTGGGGATAGATAGTTCATTCTGATCACAGGATGAGGTGAACCATGGAAATCAACTCAAGCCTTTTTACAGCATTATTTTATTTTTCTGAATCCTATGTGCTGACCTACCATAGATTTGATAAGCTCCATGGAAATTAGATGGAATATCATTTTTTTTTTTAAAAAAAGGAAGAGGATGTGAAAAAAGTATATGAAGGGGAGTATGTTAACAGAGGTTTCCTTCCAGACAATGAGCAAATATAGAAAATTTGGCCACTCAGAAAAAAAATAACACAAAATTTTAAATGACTTTAATTGAAAGGTGATCTTTAGGTAAGTGTCTTAGACGAATCTTTCTGTTATAGAACAGCACAAAATAAACATGTCATGATGTGTGTCTGACCCAGGGTGTCACAAGTGAATGATACAACTGTAAAGAAACTGAGCTTCAACACACTTAACAAGGTGCTGTTGCTAACAATCATAGAGACCCTGGGCACTTAAGACTAGGTTTCCAGGGCATTGCACTATATCTTTAAGTGAAAGCCAGTCCCAGAACTCTCATTAAAGACTAGGTATATACACTACTGAGCAAGGTCTCTGAAGGGTGGGACAATGCAGCATTGCTGCTAGATGCAAGAGACAATGTTAAATGTCTGGACCATGCATGGAAGACCTAGGTCTTAATTTCAGCTTTCTACTTCAGTAGCTGTGAAATTATGAATAGATTATTACACCTTTTAGTATCCCAGTGCTTTGCTGGTGACACCAGAAGATGGAACTAGATAATTTGTAAGGTCCCCGTTTAGCTCTAAAAATGTCAATGATTACTAGTTTTGATAGGCAATACTTTCTTTCTTTCTTTCTTTCTTTCTTTCTTTCTTTCTTTCTTTCTTTCTTTCTTTCTTTCTTTCTTTCTTTCTTCCTTCTTCTTCTTCTTCTTCTTCTTCTTCTCCTTCTTCTTCTCTTTTTTTAAAGAAAAGACATCTATGTTGTTTATTTTTAAAGTGGAGGGTTTAAATGTATAGTGTTCTGTTGGTTTATTCATATGTGCTTTTATTTCAGCAAATGAAAAAACACAATTGACATTTCAATTAAGCATTGTAGACATAGTGTCCATCTTTTCTGAGGTTATAGTTCTGTAGGAATAAAGAATATTCTTTGATATCTGGGATATGACCAAAATTCCATAGAAATAGGACAAAACAGGGCTTTGCCTAGTTGCCAGAAGATTGGATTTCATTAAATGCATAATATTTCTGTTTTTTTTTTTATCTCAAACTCCACCCTGCTACAAAAATGCAATTTGGGCCAAATACCACATCCAGGGATGAGGCTAATTTAGTTTCTTTTCATTCTGGATGAAATACAACTGATGTATTTTTTACTATTTTGGTGCAGTTTTCAATAGGGATCATTATCCTTATTTAAGCAACAATATATTTCAAAATGGTGTTGGCAGTAAAGATGGCATTATAAAAATGATATCTACCAAATCAAACCTTTCTAATAAATAGTTGGCAGGTATAAATTATAAGGAGAGCTTCTAATTTATTTTTGGCCCCCAATTTATTAAACATGCTTGAGAGACATATCATCTATATTATCTTTTACCATTTTCCATTAAATCTACAATTGATCTCAGGCTTATTTCAGTTAGTTTTAAGCAGGCATTCCTCCTACCTTTAAAAAATGTAGTGTTCACAGTCTTGTCTGCTCCCATGTAAGCATTTACCGAGTGCATCATTCATGGTTTCTGGGAATTCTCAATCACTTAAAAACCTCCCCATAATAAAATAAAGGTATATGTACACAATATAGTCACAGATTATCATGTTTGGCAACCATGAGAACATAATTGCCAATATTATCTCCGATAAGGGTTTAATCTACAAAATTTACAGGGAACTCATACAACTTAACAAAAGGAAGATAAACAATTTAATCAAAAAAATAGGCAAAGGACCTAAATAGACACTTTTCCAAAGAGGACATACAGAAGGCAAAGAGACATATGAAAACATGCCCAAAGTCACTAATCATCTGAGAGATGCAAATCAAAATAACAATGAGGTACCATCTCACACCTGTCAGAATGGCTATCATCAACAAACATGTGCTGTTGAGGATGCGGAGAAAAAGGAACCCATGCACACATGACTGAATTCACTCACCAAGTAGTGACTGAATGTCTGCCATATGTCAAGTAGTGTATTAGACACAGCACTTGTGATGGTTAATTTCATGTGTCACTTTGCACCACAGGGTGCCCAGATGAAATATTATTTCTGGGTGTGTCTGTGAGGGTGTTTCTGTTTGAGATTAGCATTTGAATCTGCAGACTCAGTAAAGCAGCTCCCAATATGGGTAAGAATTACCCAATCTGTTGAGAATCTGAACAGAACAAAAAGGCAGAGGGAGGAGCAATTCACCCCTTTTGCTGCCTGCCTGCTTGCTTGAGCTGAGGTATTATTGGTCTTCTCCTGCTCTGGGGCTGGGATTTGCACCATCATCTCCTCTGGATGTCCAGTTTGCAGGAGGGGGAATGTGAGACTTCTCAGTTTCTGTAATTGTGTGAGCCAATTTCTCATAATTAATCTCTGTATATATACACTAGAGGCCCGGTGCATGAATTCATGCATTGGTGGGGGTGGAGGAGAACCTCAGCCCGGCCTGCGCCCTCTCCAATCCAGGACCCCTCAGGAGATGTCTCCAATCCGGGACCCCTGTGGGAATCAGACCTAAACCGGCAGTTGGACACTCTCTTGCAATCCGGGACCACTGGCTCCTAACCACTCACCTGTCTGATCACTCCTAACTGCCTCTGCCTCGTACCCCACCACTGTGGCTTTCTCCAGAAGGACGTCTGGAAGATGTCTGGTCTAATTAACATATTACCCCTTTATTTGTATAGACATTTTAACATATCTATCTTGTACTGGTTCTGTTTTTCTGGAGTTCCCTGACTAATACAGCAGTGAATCAAAGAGAGACAATTTTTTTCTTTATTGTTTAAAATATTACATAAGTCTCCTTTTCCCCCCATTAATCTCTCCTGGACTCCCACACCCCCCAGCACATGCCCTCACCCCCCAACTATCTGTGTCCATTGGTTATGTTCATATGCTTGCATACAAGTCCTTTGGTTGATCTCTTACCCCCTCACCCAACGCCTTCCCTCATAGGTTGGACAGTCTGTTCCATGTTTCTATGACTCTGATTCTATTTTTGTTCATCAGTGTATGTTGTTCATTATATTCCACAAACGAGTGAGATCATGTGATATTTATATTTCTCTGACTGGCTTATTTCACTTAGCATAATGCTCTCAAGTTCCATCCATGCTGTTACAAATGGTAAGAGTTCCTTCCTTTTTACAGCAGCATAGTATTCCATCGTGTAGATGTACCACAGTTAAATGACAAGTG
>NW_006284473.1:1008602-1044760 GCF_000327345.1 Myotis davidii
GTTCATTCTGAGGAAATCACATTTATTAGTATTGATTTGCAGATATTATACCAGCCTTGCATCCCTGGAATAAACCCCACTTGGTCATGGTGTACGTTCTTTCTAATGTAATGCTGGATCTGATTTGCTAGAATTTTGTTGAGGATTTTAGCATATATGTTCATCAAGGATATATTTTTTGGGGGGGAGGGGGTGGAGCAATATCTATTGTTCTGAGTCTCTTCCCCAAGCAAGAAGTCTCTTCCCGGGTGCTGCTGAGCGTCACGCCAGAGCAGGAAAGTCTTCAGGGTCGTCCGGGTTTGGAGCAACGTCTTGTGTCACCACTTCTGCTCTGGGTCCATAGTTCTCTGTCCTTCTGACCCTTCCCCAGCCTCCCCCTGTGCCACCTCTGGCTCCGCTCCCCGGAGAAGGTAGGTTACCAAAATTAATCTCCAGCCGGGATGTGATGTCATTGGCCGCCTTCCGGAACACATGGGCATCATCCTCACAGTAATCCTTTACTATATCATCTCTATATCGGGACTTGTGTATCACTACTGCTTTGGAAGGAACCGTGGACTCAGGTTTCCGGATGTTAAATTCAGGCTTCGGTCTGGTCTGTTCTTGCAGTTTTCCACTCATCTAGGGTCATCTCTTGAACTTGAGTTTCTTCTACCTCCAACTCAGGAACTTTCCCTGAGACCCCTCCTCTAGGGCTTCGGGGGACTCCTCCACCACCAGGGGCTCCTCCATAGGCGCAGCTGGCTCCACGTCACTGGTATCTTTACCGGATCCCCAGGTGCGAACTCCACATCCACCCATGTTGTCTTCAGTTCTGATTGCTATTTTATCATTCCCACCATATCTCTCAAATTCCCGGTTTCCTCTTTGGTCAAAACGATCAAAAGCTCTGTTCCCGGGACCACCGCGGCCTCTGCTCCGCAGCCCCCCTCTTGGGCCTCCACGTCCTCTCAGGGGTCTGTCTCGATCAAATCTGTCAACTGGTTTTTCTTCTGTAACCTTCTCAGGTGTGAAGTCCGCCTGCCTCTCGGTCTCATAAGGTTGATATTCCCTGTAGGATCTCTGCGTGGCTCTATCCAGTGTCACCTCTGTCCCCCCGGCTATCATTCCATCCTTGCTGCTCTCCTCTTCTAGGAGTTCGCTTCTGGCCCGGAGGCGTCCAGGTGCCGAGTCTATGAAAGAAGAACTTCCAGATGCCTTCTACGCCTCTTAGTTGTTCTCTGTGCCTGTCTATGCAGAGCAGAGGATAAATTGTGTATTTGAAGATTCCTGTGGGAGAAATTACCAAAAATAAAAGTCAGAAGGTTTTTAAACCTCTGAACTGATTTTCGTTTCCTTGTTTGACTGTCTATGCTTCACTAAGAAATATGATCTGATAGCTAAGAATCTGACCAGCCCACATGAGTTCAAGTCACAGCTTTACTATTTTTTAGTTCTGGGACCTTAGACATGTGACATGCTTCCGTTTTCTTATCTGTAAAATAGGGATGATAACTCATATCTGTGGGAGGCAGTTAGACATGAGCAGATCAAGGATGATGGCCCAGGTACAGAAGGTCACCAGGGTGGAAAGCCCCAGGCACCAAGCAAAGGACAATGGTAGGGCACCTTGTCCCCAAGATGACTTTTTCTCCCCTAGCATATCACTCCCTGGTCATGAGGTTTGGACCCCTTGACCTTTCCTCCCTAGAGATAGCATCCAGGCCTCAGTTGTATTTCAGCTCCAGGTACAGAAACCAGACCATTGCCCCCATGGCTGCCCTCAAGACCAGCTGTATTGAATAATGAACTCCTGCTCGGGCACTGACCAATTAATCAATGGAGACCTAGACCCTGAAAGAACATACCTGGAAAGCTGCTGAATATTCTATGAAGTATTCATAGAATATTTCCCTTGGGCCCTCCCCTAAAATCTCCACCCTTAAAATCCTTAGGATGGAGAACCTAGTACCTCTCCCTAGGCCTTTCCCTCCTGCACGCCCCCAGGTGCATTACCATTACCTTCCACACTCCCAAGCTATTAGGGCTCTTTCTTTTCCTCTAGAAGAGTGGTTCTCAACCTGTGGGTCGCGACCCCTTTGCGAATTGAACGACCCTTTCACAGGGGTCGCCTAAGACCATCGGAAAACATATATAATTACATATTGTTTTTGTGACTAATCACTATGCTTTAATTATGTTCAATTTGTAACAATGAAAATACATCCTGTATATCAGATATTTACATTACAATTCATAACAGTAGCAAAATTAGTTATGAAGTAGCAACGAAAATAATTTTATGGTTGGAGGTCACCACAACATGAGGAACTGTATTAAAGGGTCATGGCATTAGGAAGGTTGAGAACCACTGCTCTAGAACTTGTTTCCTAAGTTCATTTCTTCTAGGAATTACTTCTTGTACTTCTGTGTTTTACCGAATAAATATTCTCTTATAGTTTGGGTCTTGGCTCTGAATTCTTTCCTAGCCAGAACCCAAGTACTGAGGTTGCTTAACCCAGGTCCAGTCTCACCCCATAGGTCTAACACTTAGTGCCATTCCTGCCATCTATTACATATATATGAGTAATGCTAAGATGTTATACATAATGAAAAAAACCCACCCATAAGAGAGATGTATTTGGGAATCATTTTCTTTATATTTCCATTACAGTACATTATTTTGGAGTCTATTTTTTAGTCTATTTCTTTTCCTTTTGGTGTTTAGAAGAACCTTTGTTAAGGATGAAAAACTTGACCTAATTTTGGTATATAGTAAGGTGGAGGCTGCATTTTGGGTGCTTATCTCCCTGAAGACTGTCCATGGCTTAGTTCCTGGCCTGTCACTTTTGTTCTGAGGACTTCAGGTTCCCTATGCAACACAAACAGAGAACAGATGTTATGAGGCTGAGCTAAGGGTGGCCCATAGCACTGAGCGCCTTGACTGATGGGTGCAAACGCTTTCTCCTAGCAATTCAAGATTGCCAAGAATGAGTGAGCCAAAAAGCAAAGTTATGGCTTTTTGTAAACCCATAAGGAGTAGTTCTTAGTCTGCACTTGACAAGTCCGAGGGTTTTGAAGACTGTTTTGTGGTACAGCTAAATCCCCAGTGTGCAGTGTTCCCAGGGAAGAAAACCAATAACAACAGATCCCACAACTCATACCATTTGCTAAATGGGCTTCCTTGCAAGTGGGGCTCTGGAAGTAATCTCAATTTTCTGCTGCTTTGTCTCTGAAGGGTCAGCAAGGAGAATTTTCCTCATTTCAACTGCTTTTGTTTTTTTGTGACTATGGAAGGTGTGGAAAAGACTTTGCTTTTCATGTTTGCTTCCATTCCAATGCTTATTTTTATCAGCGTTACCTTTTGCGTGGCCCAACAATACTCAGAATTGACATAAAATTAACATCAAAATTCTATATTTCACCAGTTTTCACAAGGAAATGTCTCATAGCTATCTTTCAGTCACTAAGACTGAAAAGTGGAGGAGGCACGATGACAATGACCAAAATCAGGCAAGACAACTCAACCAGCTGATGTGTTGCAGAAATCCTGAAGACTTACATGATTCACACCAGTCTCCAAAAAAACACTTATTATCTGATTTTATTAACACTAATTTCTATTTTCACTGAAATGTGCTTTCATGTAACTGGAATAAACAGGATTTAATAATTCTCTAGAGACCAGATGCTGGTTTCTAGCAGAACTTGTAATTATGTCTGACAGACACCTGTGTTTTAAAGACCCAATTCACCACATTTTGAAGTTCAAATGGCCCCGTTTCATCATTGAAAATCCCTAAGCTCATATTCAATATGCTCTTGACCCTAACCAGCTGATCCTTGATGTTTAATATTTTGGGGTTTCATTCATCATTTGAATGGGTCCCTGAGGTAAGTCAGCTTACCCAGTAGGGGAAAGATTGGGTCTAAAAGACTTCTACTTATGATTTTCTTGGCCTGGGGAGTACAATAGCATGATTTGAGTGTCCTCACCTTTTAGATACCTAGTGTTCTCTTCCTGAATTCATGAAGAAGTGATTGAATCATCACCTATAAGAACTCAGGGATATAATACATTAATTACAGTAACATTTAGGAAAATTTTTAATTGAAATATATCTGACATACAACATTAAGTAAATTCAAGATATACAGCATGTTAATGTGGTACATTTATATATAGTAACTAGTAGCCCGGTGCATGAAATTCATGCACTGGGGTTGGGGGGGAGGGGCCCCTCAGTCTGGCCTTCACCCTCTCCAATCTGAGACCCCTCAGGGAATGTCCAACCACCTGTTTGTGCCCACACTTTTAATAGATAACAGCTCCATTGTTATTTCTTTCTTATGCTTAAAACCATTGGAATTAGTAGGTATTCAAAGTGTGTATACATTTTGGGGGGACACCCAGTATATCTCTAGTCAGTGGTGAAAGAAAGCAAAAGCAGAGCTGGCCCCAAGCAAGCGAGGCTTAGTCAGGGCAGCCATCACTCATGGGTGCTGGCACCCAAAGTGCACATTCCTCCTCTTAAGTCGCCCCCACAATCCCACTGTTTCACTGAGAGGACAGAATTCCTCTCCGCCTCTGGGTTCTTGATCTTGAACGCTGACCGAAGGCACCTCAGCGAGGGCTGCCTGTGCCCACCAGGTGTGTCTGTCTGCACCTGCTCCTGCCTCAGCACCTGCATTAACCCCCCAAGAGGTGATCTCGTATCTTCACTGGCCTCCATGGGAACAGGGCATTACCACTCCACCCTCTCACTGTCATCTCACAGGTGCCCACCCTCAGCACCCAGAACACCCAGACACTCTCCAAAGGATGTGAGCGCATCAGAGGGGATGTGTGCACATCCTGTGGGGGTGTTAGGCATGCTGGGTTGATGGAAGTGTGGTGGAGAGGTGGGGGGAACTTATGCATGCTTTGGTTTGCAACTGTTGCAGGCATGGGAGGGTGACAGTGTGTTGAGGGATGTTTGCACGCCAGGGGTGGATGTGCACACCAGAGGCCTCTGGCTTTGCAGATCTGCAAACACCTGTGGTGCGGCCAGGAGGACATCAGTCTGACCTGCCACGGTGGCTGTCCCTGCGATCCTGCACCTTCTGGGCCAGGAGGCGGATCTTGTGTAGCCACTCCTGGGCACTGATGGCCTGCAGGGGCTACTTCAGCTCAGCCTGCAGGCTCTGCTTGGCGTGCTCACAGCTGTCACCACCACCATGTGGGGAGTACAGGCTGCCCTCTGCTGGCCTGTCTCCCCTGTCCAAAGGCTCTCTGCGCTGCTCACCTGCCCAGAGTGACTGGGGCTGGGCGGAAGCCAGGTGTCCTGCCCTGCCCAAACCCGGCCGATCTGCCCCTGTGCGAGCTGCCGCCCCACCAGGAAGGGTCACTGATCCAGGTCCTGGGACCGCGGGCAGCCTCAAGTGCTGCCCCCCGCCCAACAGGGTCACAGATCCGTGTCTTGGTCCTGTGGACAGCCTCAAGAGCTGCCCCCCGCCCGCCAGGACATGGATCCAGGTCCCAGACTGCCGACAGCCTCCAGTGCTGCCCCCCACTCGGCAGGGTCACAGATCCAGGTCCAGGACTGCGGACAGCCTTGCCCGCTGCCGCCTGCCTTCAGTATGCAAATTAGCCACCATCTTGTTGCTTCAGGGTATGGATCCCCACTGGGGTGCCAGGCCAGCCTGGATGAGGGGATGATGGCTGTTTGCAGCTGGTCACACCCCCTTCAGGGTGGAGGTCCCCACTGAGGTGCCTGGCCAGTCTGGGTGAGGGGCTGAGAGGGTCGTTTTCAGGCTGGCGGCGACTGAAGCTCCCAACCTCTCCTTTTTTTCTTTTTATTCTGGGATTTATTTACCTTCTATGGCTGTCACTGGAACTGAGAGCTGGCTTTAGCTCTGAGGCTTGGCTCTAGCTCTGAGACCTTGGCTGCTGAAAGCAGGTACTGGGTTTGTTTGTGTTCTATAATTGAATCACTGGTGCGGTCCTGCTGGCTGAAGCCCGGCTGGCTGGAAGCAGGTTTCTGGAGTTTGTTTAGGTTCTATAATTGCAACATAGTTGCTTAGACTGCAGCTCAGAGGCTGGCAGCGGCAGGTGGGGAACCTTGGCTTCCTCCATCACTGAAGCAAGCAAGCCTCCTGTTTGCTTCAGCTGCCTGGCTGCCGGCCACCGGCCGCCATCTTAGTTGGCCGTTAATTTGCATATCATGCTGATTAGCCAATGGGAAGGGTGTCGGGGTTATGGCCAATTTGCATGTTTCTCTTTTATTAGATAGGATATGATTGCCATAATTATCGCCTCTATCATGTTATATACGTATTCTTTCTTTGTAGTTGTTGGAGTGATTAAATTCAAGTATCTTAGCAAATTTGATGAATGTAATATCATATTGTCTGTATTCAGTGTACTGTACATTAGAAATCTAGGACTTATTTACTATTCATTGTTTATTTTTACCCTTCACCATCTAACCTACTCC
Organism: Myotis davidii; assembly: GCF_000327345.1. Lineage (NCBI taxonomy): Eukaryota > Metazoa > Chordata > Mammalia > Chiroptera > Vespertilionidae > Myotis > Myotis davidii. The sequence goes on from NW_006284473.1 coordinate 1,015,058, forward strand.
TACAGCCTTAACCACTGGTAACTATCATTTTACTCTCTGCTTTTATGGGTTTTGATTTTTAGATTCTACATATGAGTGATATTATATAGTATTTGTCTTCCTCTGTCTGACATCTCATTTAACAAACTTGTTCAAGATCTATCCATGTTGTCCCAAATGGCAAGATGTCCTGCTTTCTAATGGCTGAATGCTATTCCATCACATATATACCACATCTTCTTTATCCATTCATTCATTGGTAGATACTTATAGGTTGTTTGCATATTTTGGCTATTGTGAATAATGCTACAATAAACATGGGAGTGCATGTATCTCTTCATCTCCTTTGGGTGTATAGCCAGAAGTAGAATTGCTGGATGATATGGTAGATCTATTTTTAATTTTTTAAGGAATCTCTATATTGTTTTCTATAGTGATTGAACCAATTTATATCCCCACCAACAAAACACAAGGGTTTTCTTTTTCTTTTTTAAATATATTTTATTCATTTTTCACAGAGAGGAAGGGAGAGAGATAGAGAGTTAGAAACAGCAATGAGATGAGAGAGAAACACCAATCAGCTGCCTCCTGCACATTCCCCACTGGGGATATGCCCACAACCAAGGTGCATGCCCTTAACTGGAATTGAACCTGGGACACTTGAGTCTGCAGGCCAACGCTCTAGCCACTGAGCCAAACCGGTTAGGGCAAGGGTTTTCTTTTATCCACATCTTCGCCAACACTTATTATTTCTAGTCTTTTTTATAATGGCTATTCTAAAAGGTATGAGATGGTATTTAATCATGGTTTTTATTTGCCTTTTCCTGATGATTAATTATGTTGAGCATCTTTTCATGTACCTGTTGGCCATTTGAATGTCTATTTTTAGAAAAATGTCTATTTATTTCCTCTTCCCATTTCTTTAATTAGACATTTTTGTTATTGAATTGGGTGTGTCTATTTTTATTCTAGTATTATACTTTCATTACTATAGCTTTGTAGTATAGTTTGAAATAAAAAAGTATGATACCTTTGGCTTTGTTCTTTTTTCCTCAGGACTGCTTTGGCTATTTGGGGTCATTTATGTTTCCATACAAATTTTAGGGTCGTTTTTTTCTATTTCTGTAAAGAATGCCATTGCTATTTTATGGTATTGCATTGAATCTGTAAACTACTTTGTAGTATGGACATTTTAGCAGTATTCTTCAAAACCATGAACACAGGATGTTTTCCCATTTGTTTGTGTCTTCAATTTTTTTTCCCCCTCAAACTCTTTTAGTTTTATTTGTACAAATATTTCACTTCCTTGGTTAAATTTATTCCTGGGTATTTTATTGCTTCTGATGCTATTGTGAATGGGCTCATTTTCTTTATTTATTTTTCAGATGTTTCATTGTTAGCATATGGAACTTACTGAAATCATTAATTAGTTTCAAAATGTGTGTGTGTGTGTGTGGTGTGTGTGTGTGTGTGTGTGTGTGTATGTGTTGTTGTTGTTGTTGTTAATCCTCACTTACCCGAGGATATTTTTTCCATTAGTGTTTAGAGAGAGTGGAAGAGAGGGGGAGAGACAGAGAGAGGAAAACATTGATGTGAGAGAGACACATCGATTAGTTGCCTCCTGCACATGGCTCAGTCGGCATCAAGGTACATGCCCTTGACCAGGAATCTAACCTGTGACCCTTCAGTCCATGGGCTGACACTCTAACCACTGAGCAAAACCAGCTAGGGCAGTTCCAACAGTTTTTTGCTTGAGTTGTTTGGATTGATACAAAATAGTATCAATCATTCATCTGCACATAGTGACAGTTTTACTTCTTGCTTTCTGATTTGGATGCCTTTGTCTGCCAAAAATTCCTCATCAAGTATTTAATAAGGACTAGAGAAATGACTCTGAAAATGTCTCCTTTCTTTAGGTGAGAAACCTGAGCCTTTAATAATGGTGGCAATAATGTTTTTAAAAATCCTTAGTTATAAATGTATTTTTAAGGCATTGAGATTACTAGGAGGAAGTTTGGTTTCAAGAAGGGATAAGTAGTGTTTAAAGAAAAAAATATTATGGGGAAATAAGGAAACAAGAATATTAATAAATCAGTGAAAGCATAGTAGATGGGTTAGGAGAGACAGAGGACACAGCTGTCTGAGACTGAAATCTGTGAAGAAAAAAGTAGCAGGCATTTGGGTCTGATAGTTCTTGATACAGGAAATTGAACTATTTGAAACTCTTCCCAGTGTGGGATGTTCTAGGTGTTCAATATAGATTTTCCCCATTCCTTTTATATTATCACTACTATATACCACCAAACCTATCTCTTGTTTCTTATACATGCTCAGTGATGCTCAAACTGGAAGAGAAGGAATAGGTAGAATTTGAACAGGTAGATTGGATGAAGAGGATGTTATGAATGGTATGAGCAAAAACCAGGAGATGTATGGTGAGAATAAATATACCAGTAGGGTAGGGACAGAGGGACTACAGCTGAAGAAACTATACAGATTCTAAAAGAAGTCAAATATGCTTTTTTGTTTCAGAAGCTCAGAAGGCCTGGGACCTGCAGAGTTCAGGGGTTCTCTAATACTGTGTTCTACATTTTTCATGGATGCACTTCCATTAAACATTGTAAAGTTGTAGAATTTTCCAACCATGGCTTTAGCAATACCAGTTTTATCCTGTTAGTTTTCATCCAAGATATAGTTTTTTTTATAGCCTCTCCTGAGGATATGTTTATTGTTTTTAGAGAGAGACAGGAAGGGAGAGAGAGAGAGAGAGAGAGAGAAAGAAGAGAGAAACATCAATCAGTCACCTCCTGCACATGCCCCGACCAGAGATAGAACCTGCAACCTAGTTATGTGTCCTGACAGGTAATAAAACCTGCAATCTTTTGGTGTACGGGACGATGCTCCAAGCAACTGCACCACCCAGCCTGGGCTGTTTTATTTTTAAGCTGAAATAGCTGAGCTTCTGCATATTTTAATATGATGTATAGAAAGTATATTCCCAAGTCTCATCTTACATGCTGGTGTTCTGGAGACTGAAATAGAAAGAGAATGTTTGAGTCATTGCCATAGTCTATGGTTATTTTCCAGTTTCCTCTAACACATTGTCATTAATGTGCTATGATAAAACATAATGGCTCTGTAGTTTAGCATTGTTGCTTGTTATTAAAGAAACCTGGGTGTTTAAACATACCTCAGACTTCACAGAATGTATATCATGATCCCACTCCACATTCCTACCTATCTCCTCCTACTTTACATATACTAGTACACTCTGGTCAGAAATCAACTAAACTTTCCCCATTTTGCTCAAAGCATGACACAGTGCCTTTGCAACTATCATTCTCTCTTCCTGAACTGCCCTTTCCCTCTTCTTTGACTGGGGATCTACATCTCATCCTTTATAATTTATTTAAAAATTGGAAAATTGTGAAGAACCTTTCCTGTCTCTCCTGGCCTTAATTAATGAATCACTTCTTTGAGATTGCTAACACTTCACAGTATTTTTCTAGTCTTTCTAACTCAGTCTAGTGTCATTGGAACATATTTCAGCTAAATATTTCCTCAATGCACATATTTATTTAATGTTATCTTTCTAGGAAAATACTATGTTTAATGTACACACAGTTTTAAAACCAACAGTATCTTATTGTTAAAAGCAAATACACATACCACTTTTCTTCAGTATCCCAGAGTCGAATGTGTATATTTTTTTATATTCCTATTCTAAAAATTCTTACCTTAACCTTTGGTAGTGGTGTTTAAGGTCATGTGACATTATTTTTAATAAACCATGCTGGTGATGTAGGCCATTTTACCTTTAAAATAGGTAGAATAATTTTGAGATGTATTGAAGAATGCCAGAATTTTATTTTAATTATCTATTTGATTAAACTCTTGATTTTTTAAAAAATTGAATTACATGTCACTGGAAATTAAGCGTCTTCCTTCAGAAATTGTCTGAAATGGCCTCTGTTGCTACCCATGTATTCCCCCTGAACTGTTTAACTTGAAAAGTTCTATTATCTTTTTGAAATTTGGCAATTTCTACTGCCTTAATAGCATGGCCTGTCATGTGACTGCTGTTGACTGCCTATAGAACTTTTATTTTAGGGCTGCACTGTAATTTATTCTTTTTGAAGACAGTTAAATTAACAGCTATTCAAATTTTTGGTAATGTTCAACAGTTTCACCCTTATGTTCTTGCTCCAACATTTCATTTTTTAAATTTACTTTCTGGGAGGAGATTTAAAGAACCTCTAATGCTTCACAAGGATCAAGGACAGAATACAATTACAAAGAGACACCAATCTAAAAATCCCAAGATATTAAGGAATAAGTTCCCACAATCCTTTCCCGCCCCCCCCACACCTGCTCGCTTAACTCAACTCTGAAACTTATCAAAAAAGGGAAGACGCTGAGGCCGGTTTGGCTCAGTGGATAGAGCGTCGGCCTGTGGACTGAAGGGTCCCAGGTTCGATTCCGGTCAGGGGCGTGTACCTGGGTTGCGGGCACATCCCCAGTAGGAGATGTGCAGGAGGCGGCTCATCGATGTTTCTCTCTCATCGATGTTTCTAACTCTCTGTGAAAAATCAATAAAATATATTTTTTTAAAAAAAGGGAAGAGGATATTATGGGCTTTCTTTTTTTATGTATTCTTGAAAATGTAACAGCAATGGGTGGTTTCAAGATAGCTTCAGAGTAGGTGGGAGCTACATGCACCCCCTTCCAGTGCCAAACTGGACTTACAGCTAAATTCTAGAGCAATCAAACCAAATGACCAACTGAAGGACAGTTGGACAGGAGAATTACATTTGAGGACTTATAGAAGAAGCTACAAAGAGACTGGTAAGAAGGGCAAAGACAAGAAGAGGGCTTGTCCCTAACCCAGTGGTCGGCAAACTGTGGCTCGTGAGCCACATGTGGCTCTTTGGCCCCTTGAGTGTGGCTCTTCCACAAAATACCACGTGCGGGTGCGCACGTACAGTGCAATTGAAACTCTGTGGCCCATGCGCAGAAGTCAGTATTTTGTGGAAGAGCCACACCCAAGTGGCCAAAGAGCCGCATGTGGCTCGCGAGCCGCAGTTTGCCGACCACTGCCCTAACCCATGTGTGGTAGCTGAGAAGCTGGAGGGATATCTCAGATGCAAAAGTCCCCCCCTGAAGAGTGTAGGGGTTTCAATCCCATGCCAGAACCCAGACCCAGAGCACCAACGCCAGAAAATGGAGCCTGCATAGCATCTGGCAGTGAAAATCAGTGGGGACCCTGTCAGCCAGGAAGAAGAGGGAGTCTGCTAGAGTACCAGGTGCTCTCCTAAAGGCCAACACACAGGAGCTTTCTCTAGGCTCTCCGCTGGGGCTTCAACAGAGGGAAGGCGACTCAGAGCATAAAGAGGCATAAATAGAAGACCTGGGTGGTTTGTCCCCAAAACAAGATCTGGAAGATCAGCTCCTGAGGTCCCAGGCCTGAGTCAGTATCCCACACAGCCCTCAGGTACCAACTTCCCAGAATCAGGCACTCCTATTCTTAGAGCACCAGACTGGGGAGTGCACTAACCTGGCCCTCCAAATAGCAGTGACACCTCACTGCCAAGCTTGAGTCTGGCAGAAAGGACTATTAGCTGCACCCAACAAGGACCTTTGGCATGCTCTTTCTCTAGAGAAATTATAGGCAGACACTCAGACATTGAACTGTGAGGCTTTGGAATGGAATTTAGTCTTCCCCCACCTACAGGCTCAACCAGCACCACCCCCATCCCAATGGGACACTGTCTTGATCTGCTTTCCAAAGCCCCAGTAGCCCTGCCCTGGTGAACTTATTCCTACAGTGGGGTCAGCTGGCTGCACCCAACCTGAACCAGTGGCGAGTTTCTCTGGGGAGCTAGAGTTGGAGACCTGCAGAGACTGAGTGGTGTGGTTCTGGAGTAGGGGCCACATTTCCCCCATGGAGTTCCTGACCACTCTGCCCCCAAGTAGAGAACCCACTAGCTTTGTCCTCTCAACCCAAACACCCAACTACAGAGCTTGTACTATGCAGAAGGGGCAGTGAGATGTGGCCAGCTTGGGCCCACTCTACAGTCATTCTTCAAAAGGCTCTGGAGGAAGTCCAAGGAACTTCAAGGGGTAGCAGAATAGCCAACAGGTATTCTGCCAACCTCACAGAAGCGTAGACCTTTTATTGATCTGCCCCCAGCTGAGAGCTGCAGAAAGACGACCCATGTTGTCTTGGCTCTTCCCATGCACACCCAGGTCCAGTAGACACAGTCACAATCAGTAAATAGTGTGGCCTTGGTGGTAAAGATGCACATATTGGTTACACCTACATGTTCTTCCAAATACTCCCATTCAAAGGGGTATGAAACACAAGTAACGTTGGTTATGATATATATATATATAGCTTCATGTTTCAGTGACTTGATTTTAAACCCCATATCCCACTTAGGTTCTACTTTTAGTTCTATTGCCTGGCTCAACACTTACTATTCATTTTTGTCTACTTCTTCCTGCATTTAAATAAATGTTTGCCTTATATATTTTTTAAATCATCACAGAGGTAATTTTTTATGTTAATTTTTAGAGAGAATGAAAGGGATGGAAGAGGGAAGAAAGAGAGAGAGAGAGAGAGAGAGAGAGAGAGAGAGAGAGAGAGAGATCGTTCTGAAAGAGAGAAATACATCGGAGAAATACATTGATTGGTTGACTCCCTCATGAGCCCAGGCAGGGGCCAGGGATTGAACCTGCAGCTAAAGTACATGCCCTTGACTGAAAATCAAACCCGCAACCCTTCAGTCTGTGGGCCGATGCTCCAACCACTGAGAAAAACTGACCAGGGCTACTTTATGCATTTTGATGATATTATTTGGTGCTTAGAGATTCAGGACAATTAGCTCTTTATTATAGACTATACTTCATCATTATGAAATATCCTTCTTAGACCAATTTAACACTTTTTGCCCTGAATTCAAACTTTATTCTTTATTAATATGACTTGGGAATATTTCCCTCTAATATATCTCTAAAATTTTTCTAATTTGTTTTCTTTATGGATGCTATTAGTTATGTACATGTGGGAACTTGTCTTTAATATCCTTTTTCAATTCTCTTTATTTTTTTCAAGTGATTTATAATTCTTTTACTATCATCCAGCTTACTTTTAATATCATTCTATTGACTTCTTTTCTTCTCTGAGCCTTGTTTTCTTGTTCCAAATATTTTTCCCAGTTAATTTTCTTTAACTTTTTCGATATCACTGAAAAGGATTTGAAGAAATTATCTATTTCTTCTATAATTGCTACATGTGATTTTGGTGTGCCTCTTTTATATTAGCTTTCTTTCCATTTCTTTTTCTTGTAGTATCTACGTATGTTGGTTTTATGCCAGTTTCTTTATGATATTTTTATTACCTTTAAATGGGGCCATTCTTTTAGGGGTAGCTATTTGTTGGACAGTCTCAGAAAGGGCTGGAGGATTAAGCTGGGGCAACAGATAGCTGCATTATGCTTATGCTGTCTCAATTCTTTTCCAAAATTTCTGCCAGGAGACAGAGTGTTGCACTCTTCTCTCAGGGAGGTACCCATTAGTTTATCTTGCAATGGAGCAATGTATTGGGAATTCATGTTTATTAATTTTACTTTGCCAGTTTTAAACAACAACTATAAAATAATTCACCATCTATCTCTCTTTGCTATGTTGCTAATCTACTAGTTACAAAGATGGTGTGTCTGACTCATTCCTTACTTAGTCCCATATTGCCTGTCACGTTCCATATCTTGCTGTTTCAAATAACAAATCACTGGTCAGCACTGTGTCCCGTTCCTTTGTAGAATTCCATGCCCTGCCTGAGTTCTGTTAAGGTATGCATCTATTACACTCAACTGATTCCAAATATCACTGTATTCATATAGTTTTTTATTTAGTTTTATAGTAGCTATTACAATTTAAGATGAAATTTCCTTCTTTTTGTTCATTTTGTGCTTGTAGCCAGGTTCAGAGAAGAGAATCAAGGTAGAATCATCCTTACTTCATAATCTTTTTTTAAATCAATATATTTTTATTGATTTCAAAGAGGAAGGGGGAGGGAGCGAGAGATAGAAACATCAATGATGAGAGAGAATAATTGATTGGCTGCCTCCTGCATGTCCCCTACTGGGCATCAAGCCACAACCTGGGCATATGCCCTTGACCAGAATCAAACCTGGGATCTTTCAATCCACAGGCAGTTGTGCTATCCCCTGAGAAAACCAGCTAGAGTTACTTTGCAATATTTAACTCTATGTCTATAGACCAGTGGTTGTGAAACTTGTGACACAGATTGCAGTAGGTCCAAGATAAGGTCCTAGAATGTGCATTTCAGTTCCCAGGCAATGCTGATGGTACTGGGTCATAGACAACTGGGCTTACCTATTGGGAGGCAGATTTGAGTCCCATGTAATAAATTTCAGCTGGAAGTTTTTCTTTTTTAAAAAAAAATATATATTTTTTTGATTTTTTACAGAGAGGAAGGGAGAGAGATAGAGAGTTAGAAACATCGATGAGAGAGAAACATTGATCAGCTGCCTCTTGCACATCTCCTACTGGGGATGTGCCCGCAACCCAGATACATGCCCTTGACCGGAATCGAACCTGGGACCTTTCAGTCCGCAGGCCGACGCTCTATCCACTGAGCCAAACCGGTTTCGGCTGGAAGTTTTTCTTAATTCTTTATGTAAAAAGGGAAATATGTGCATGTTTGGTGAATCTGCTGTGGAAAGACTTTCTGAAAGTTCAGTAAAAAGTTTACAGCTATTGATTCTGTGGGAATAGTTTTGTTATTTTTTCCCCCTTAAATAACCATTCAGTTTTACTCATGATTAAGCTAGCGCTTTCTCCAGTTGGCCTCAAGTTTTCTAAGTGCAATTAAGGTGAGATATTAGGTGCTCAAATTACACAAAAGCAGGCACTTTTCTGGTCCTGAACTTCTATTCACAATTTTTAGCCATGAACTACCTGGTAAATGTCTGACATATTGAATCAATTTTACCATATAGCTAAAAATATTCCACCTGAATACTTTTCACTCTGGCCTCTGTATTTTCAGGCTTGGCATTTTGATGGTTTTTTTTTTAAATCTCTATCTCAATTGCTCTCCCTTCTCCAGCATAGGACAGAGATGTTGGCCCAGGCAATGCCATGTTTCATGCAGCCAAAAGCCCAAACACATTTGAAACTCTATGATTCAGAAATCTATAGGTTTGATAGAGGTAGTGAATTTTGTTGCTTACCTATTAATAATGAAACATCTGCAGTTGCAATAAATCTTAATTGAGTGGATGAAAACCTTAATTTTTAAAATTTAAAAATTCAAAAGCTGCATCTAAGGAAATAACTTAATGTTTTGTTTGTGGTTCAAGGTCACCTCTTTCAAAGGTGTCATTTCTGCTGCCTACTACTTGTAAGCTGCTGTGCACACAGTGTTCAGCCTGGACCCTTGTGGGAGCTGAAGGATAATTCCCACATTAATTCATCTATGCCAGAAATGCTGGACTGTAATCATGGGAAGCTTTGATGACTGGAAAGTATTCTAATCCCCTTTTAAAAAAATCTAATGTTGTTGATGAGAGGCGGGCAGAGTGGGCCCTTCAGGTTAGCCAAGGCTCTAGAAGAATTTATTGGGTTTAAGCTGAGTTCAGAGCCATGTGCCCCGAAAGCTATTTGAAGATATGCATAGTTGCCAGAAGAGCCAAAAGCACGAGAGCATCATAGCACTTTCACATGTTTTCTTCTTTACAATCCTTGTCCCTATACATAGCCCACAACTGGCGTACTATAATAATGACAGACAGAAATACTCATTAAGATCAAGAAGAAAAAGAATCAAGAACAAAGTGGGAGGGTTGCTTAAAAAATCAGCCAAAACAAATGAAAAAAAAAAAGTCAATTAAATAACAAGATGAAAACTGTCAGTCCTTCCAAAATGTTGTTCTTGTGTGGCCTGGCCCCTGGTTTGCCATGGGCCAGGCTGGAGTGAGTGCTGCTGTGGGTTTCCCACCACATACTCTCTCCACACCCTGGCCAGCTGTCACACGCTCCCTCTCCAAAGTGGGAAAAGACTCCTTTCTCTCTTACTGACTGAAAAGCTGCAGTTGCACTTGATCAAACTGGAAGCAAAAGGTACACAGTTACATATTTACACCTTCTTCAACCTTCCTGGTTTGTCATTTCAACAGTGTGCCCTTTTCATTTCCAGGGAGGGCTATAGACTTCCCGAAACGTGGGTACAGAATTTCTGCTGGTACCTGGGGGAAGCCTGGTTTGCTCTGTGTTCCTACCTGCATCTTTTTCTCAGTGATGCCATTAGCTAATAGAATTCTGTTTCAGTTGTCCCACTCAAATACAATACCATCTATATATAGAAAAGATTAATATGCAAAGTGTCCACTTGGGAGTTCGACCGGGAGACCGGGAGTTAGATCACTCACTCGTTATGACGTGTGCTGACCACCAGGGGTCGGTGTGAAATGAAGGAAGGCCCTGACCAGCAGCCGGAAGGCCCTGATCGTCCCTGATTGCCAGTCAGGCCTAGGGACCCTACCCGTGCATGAATTTCATGCACCGGGCCTCTAGTAAATAATAATAGCAACTGCTTTATTTATTATTTACCTTGAACTTTCATAGTATGCCGGGAGCCGGTCCATCCTTGCTGCTTGAGGAATGGAGATAAGAAACGCCCTAACCTTTGGAATAGAGATTGATAAGATTGGAATCAACTGGTATAAATACAGATGTAACAATACAACAGAACACAGAACCTAGAGACACAGAACCTAGAGATAGAACCTAGCGAGAGAACATGGCAAAAGATCCTGGACAGAACCTGGACACAGAACCTGGCAAAAGAACCTGGAGACAGAACCTGGCTACAGAACCTGGATAGAACATGGCAAGAGAACCTGACGAGAACCTGGTGACTGAACCTGGCTGGAGAACCTGGACAGAACCTGGCTGGAGAACCTAGCGAGGGAACATGGCTACAGAACCTGACTGGAGAACCTACAGAACCTGGCTGGAGAACCTAGCAAGAGAACATGGACACAGAACCTGGCTGGAGATCCTAAACAGAACTTGGCTGGAGATTGTGGCTAGAGATCCTGGCAAGGCTGCTGATCAACTGAACACTGTCTCCGTGTCATTCCTTCTTCGCTGACTCCGTCCACACCTTTGGGGACCCCTGGACCTGTTGGGGTTGGACCCCAGCATCAGTAATTTTAGTAGTAAAGGTATTAATATGAAGAAGAGGTTTACTCAGAGTTCCAATGTAGGCCCTGGTATGATTTTTCAAACACCTCACCCAAGGGAGTTTGTGCCCACATAAACCCACCCAGCAGAAAGCTGTTTACAGTTCAGGCAGATAATTTGGTGCCAGTGAACTGACTTAGAGCTTAGTATGCGGACCTCTGACTGCACAAAAAGGCTGACCAGTTGAAAAAGTTCACTGTCCTCATAAGTCTCAGAGATTTGACTGGGGATGTAGAAAGCGGATTTAGCTTGGCATGTGAGGCTGCCGATTGAAAACATTTCAAGTATGCAACCTAGACTTGTTTTCCCCCAAAGAAGGACTAATATGGAAATCTAGGCTCATGGAGACCCCGCCGGAAGTTCCTCACATTATTATGAGTATCATTCTTTCTCAAAAGTTAAACGGACATGCAGCTAAGGAATAAAGCATTCTAGCTATGTGTTTGTTAAAGATTATGTCTTCATTGGAATTTTACAGCATCAATGGGAATAATAATAATAAAAAGAATTTACTGAATCAAAGTGCTAAATCTCACAATTAAAGTAAAAAACTAGAACCAACTGGCTTTATAAGGCCTGGATGTCCATGCCACTGTATTAAATTAATACAACCAGGAGTTAGTTATAAATATCGATTCCTTCATTAAAAAAATAGTGGGAAAAAACCCACTATGAAAAGGAAATCAGAATATTTCATGAAAGTCTTAAAAAACATAAATATAAAAGCAATTATGAACCTAGAATTAGCTTCTTTTTTCCCAGATTCTTCTACTTTGTAGTACTTCTCACAGCAAGAAATTTTGGCAATAGCAGCATTTGTTCACAATAAATATATGTAGAATTTTGCCATAGAGCCTAGTTTTGGGGGAAAAATGAAAAGAAATAATAACAATAACAAAATTACAAAGGGAATAGAGAAAAATATAAGAGTAATTGAATTTCTTTAATCTCTATGACTAAAGTAAATGTGATGATTTTTATTTTATTTTTATTTTTTGGTTATCCCTCATCCAAGGATATTTTTCATTGATTTTTTTCTATTCTTTTCCGGAGAGAACATAAGGGAGGGGAGAGACACAGAGAGAAACATTGATGTGAGAGAGACACATCGATTGGTTGCCTCCTGCACGACCAGGGCCAGGGATTGAGGTACCTCTCTTGACCAGAATTATACCCGGGACCCTTCAGTCTGCGGACCAACACTCTATCCACTGAGCCAAACCAGCTAGGGCTAAATGTGATTTTTAAGTGACTATCAGACCTGCTGCTATTTTCTGAACTACAAGTCTATTGTAGCAGGCATGAGATTGGAGGCCTGACCTCCCTGCCTTCCTGCTGGCCTGGCTTCTCCTTTCCATGTTGCCCCGCGACACTCTGTATAGAGCTGTGTCAGCATTTACCTCTTGCATTTACATGTTCATCTCTCTCAGGATTCAGAAATATTTGGAGATCAGAGTCTGGATCCTATATAACTTCTAACGTTGTCCCACTTGTAAATTACTCAGAGTTACTAAGGAATTTTTTATATTTCCTGCCATTTTCTTTTATTTGGGAGTGGGGGAAGGTGAAGTAGGGTTGAAGAAGGGAAGGGGGGCAGGGGCACAGAGGAGATAAGGATGACTTACCTATTTCCATTTAGGCAAGTGAGTACCAAAGAACTGGTTATTCAGGTTTTGGAGATTCTGGCTGACAGAGCTTCCTTGGAACCCAGGTGGAAAGTGATGTGTAGAGTTGGGGAGAGTGTTCTTGTACCATATAGACAGGAAATTTGGGGAGCTTCTGCAGGCAGTTCCCTTGGCAGGCTTGTTGGAGACCTTAGGGTTGGCAGTGCTAAGTGAGGCTTCTCAGACCTGAGGATGTACTTCCCAGCATACCATGGTACAGTTTTAAGGAATTGAACTTCCCCTTGATGTTCTGGGAAATTCTTGGTCATCCTGGCTCCTGCTTCTCCCCAAGGAGAGGCAGAGCAGGGATAGCTTCTGACATAGAACTTCAGATGGATCAGCTGACCAGGGACTATTCCTGACTTTGCTGTGAGAAGTGACATTCAGGGGTCTGTGTTGGGGGCTGGATTGTTCTGATTATAGGAAGAGCAGAGAGAATCTGTCCTGGGGATGGGGGATGTCATGGCCAATATTAGCCAGATTTGGTTCCATTTCGGAGTAAATGATGAACAAAAAGACTCAGATAGTAATCTCTCCAGAGAACAACACTGAATCATATGGAGCCACATGGGAAATGAGTTCTCTACTTTCTTCCCCTTCCACCCTCTCCTTTCTCCTTCTCAGTTTTCCCTTCTACTCCCCTCCCCTCTCTCCTCCTGCCCTCTCCTCTCTTCTCTCCTCTTCTTACTTTCTCTCAGGATTTTGGTTTCTATGAAGCCCCAAATAAGGAGAAATAAAAGACAGGGGTTATAATCCATGTCAGCTTTGATTTAAACTATTTATATAAGTCAGTATCCAAGTAGGAAAATAGAAACCACTTAAAGTATTTAAAATATGGAAATTTAATAAGGTGAATTGGTTTTATATATGACGAAAGATCTGAGAAACCAAATAATAGAGTGGCAACCCAGATATTAGTAACAATGGAAGGGTATTTTTAAAATTGAAATATAATTGACATATAACGTTATGTAAATCTAGGGTGTGCAATGTATTGATTTGATGCATTTATATATTGCCATATGATTTTTTCAGGATCCTAGGGGTTGAGGTCATGCAGTGGAATATAGAACTGCAGCTGGTCTTTCATGCCATAAAGCCATGTGGGAAATGCAGCCTGAGGCAGAAAGAGAGGTAGAAATGCTCAGGCTCTTACTTTTCTGCTGCTTTCTAATCTCCCCACAGGTTGCTTCTTCTTAGCTGAAGCCAGAGCCTGCTGAAAACTTGGGAAATGCAGCCTTCAGGGGGCAGTACGTCCTTATTACAGAGCAGACCTAGGGGGCAAGAGAGGAATATGGATTTGAGAGCAAATAGACCAAGGTTCAGTCCACTCTTCTTCTATTAGCCTTCTGGGTAATATTTTGGAGAAAAATGAGTTTACATGTGTATGTGTGGTTGTGTGTGTGTGTGTGTGTGTGTGTGTTGGGGGTGTAGGTCTGAAATTGAGAGAAATTTTTAACTTTCCTGTCAGAAGACTTGAAGTTTATGCTGACTTGATACTCAACTTTTAGACTAAAAGATCATATTCAATGTGAATTCATTTCACAGACTTTAATAAACATTATAATTTGCCACCGTTTCAATTGAGCTTATCTAAAACTGTATTCCAAATGAGTAGCAGCAGATAGAATTTTATTCTAAAATGTATAAAGAGCCAAACAATTCAATTAAGGGGTGTTCTGTCCTTACCCTGAAGTGGTAATATTCATTTCTTGTTATAATTATCATGGAAGAATTAACCTTAAAGGAAGCAGATGTGTTTATATTAATTTATTCATGATGCTGCCACCATGGATGGGAAAACTTATTTGGATAAAATACAAATTGGCTTAAGGGTTTAATAAAGATCAACTATTTGATGGCTAAAAATGTTTAATTAACATTTTTTTCCTTTTTTATTTTTATGTGTCTCTTACTTTTTCTGTTTTTAGCCAAGAGAGACAGTACTGAAATGTCATTAAAAAATGTTGATTTTGCAGTATTTCTCTGCCCTTGGGAACAGGAAATACCTAGAATTCTGCTAGTAAGATGGTTCTTATGAAATTCCTCCTGTAATTTTTATAATGAAGGGGATTAAATATGTTTGGGTGAGTATCCAGCATTTGAATTTTGTCATTCTGATGCTCCAGACCCATTGACGTTTCCCCAAAATGTTCCCTCATGCATATGTTAGAGAATTACTTTTAAGATCAAATAATGAGTACAATTGAGTCTGTGCTGGTTTTGGATTTCATACTCCTTATGAATGTAAAATAGATTAAATAGAAAACACTTGAGAAGTAATGAATTCCAACAATAATATCAACTGGTGTAACGAAGAGGTTGAAGCAAGTGACTTTTTGACGGCATAAAGTGTATTGGCATTTTCTGCTCTTCAGGAGGAAAGAAGTTAGGGCTAGGTGGTGCGGGTCAGTTCACTGAAGGCCCCCTGGGTTACCTAGACGGCTCTGTGGCCTGTGTGGGGAACTCCTGGTTATCTGAGCCATGGAACTGATTTAGCAACAAAGTTCATAAAATAATGTCGCATAGAAACCAAAATTGAAAAATTATGCTGTTCTCATCTTTCTTGAATCATGGGAAAGAATGACCTTTCTCCTTAGAATTTAGTTACTTGCGATCCTTGTCTTATGTTTATACTTCCGTAGCTATAGATAATTTCATTGGCTTAGTCAACATTTGAGAGAAAAAGAAAACCAGGTTAATATTCACTGGGTGCCCACCATGTTCTGGTCTCCGTGTGAGGTGCTTGGCAATGAAAGGAGGAATAACAGGCATTATTTAATTGACAAATGGATGGCTTGTCTGTCACAGCCATAGACTGCACTCAGTTATCAGTACTGGAAGCAAATTATGGAGGGTCATAGTCTTGTCTTAATGAAGTTAGAAAGCAGGTGGACTGTTGCCTGTTTATTCTCAAATCCATTCTCCTGCCCTCCTCCCCTCTTTTCTCTGCTCCCCTCTCTGTGTGACAGAGAAGCTATCCTTGTTATTTCCAAGACTTGTTTGCTAATTAGCTCCTCCCTAGGAGTAGCACTTGGGAGAACTGTCAGGAGATAGCAGGTGGGGAGGAAGGAATAATGCAGATACTTACTTCTACCTCTCTCTGCTTTAGGGAAGCGGTGACTGTCTCCTGTGAATCTCCATCTCCTTCCAGAGAGCTTGTTCTTCTGTGGCCCCAGTCCTCACTGTCTGAGCCTGCTGGGTTCCAGCTTCTACTGTATCTTCAGCTCCTGAACTCTGGTGACATCATTTCCTTCCTTGATCCAACCAGCTCTTGGAATGATAGCAGTTGGACATTTCTGGTTGCTTTTCCTTCCAATATTTTCTCTTTGGGCTTTCTAATACCTTTGTGACAAATATTCCAAGGTAAAGTCCTTCTGTTGAATTACAAGGTACGGGCATTGGTGTCCAGCTGTACTATGAATGATGCAGAGTCTTAGAGATGTAAGTTAAAGTCCACTTATGACCCATCATGAGAAAGCAATTTGGAAAAGTCATTTAACTGTCCAAGGATGTTTCCTCATCCATATTGTGGCTTAATACTGACCTCGAGAAATGGAGCTTAAATGAGATTCCTATCATGGCACTGGGCACAGTGCAAGCATCCAATAAATCTTAGCTCTTAAGCCTATGATTTAAAAACCAGGGCACTGTTCTTTAAACACTCTAATACATAGAATCCTAGGGAAAAACAGGAAAAGTATCATGATCATATGAGTAAAACATCCATTTAAAAGGGTGTGTGGGTTGTTGGAAAGGTCATAGAGTACAAATTGGAGTTGTTTGGACATACTGTCTATGGAGAAGAGTAAAGTGTCTGGGAGAAAAAGATGAGACTAGGGTGTTTTCCAGGGAAAGGGTCAACTGGGAGGCAAGGGTTGGCTAAAAGACCTTAAGGCGTGACTGTGAAACAAGAAGTGTGGGCAGCAAGTAGTTACAAAAGCTGAGGGCACGTAAGGATAGCTTCCGGCTGTGGGAACTGTCTACAGATTAATGCAAATCCAAAGTATCAGGGGAGAATACTCCCTGTGTAGAAGAAAGCCATGTTATTTCTCTCTTGTTGTTACACAGTTTTACTAATCTACATTGAACATGACATCAGAGCCCTTTCATGACATATTTGGTGATTGGAAATGGGCAGCTGCTTGAAACAGAAAAATTTGTAAGCTTACCTCAGTTTATAGAACCTTATCCAAGGAAAATTTTAGATAGTCATCCAAAGCTTAATTGATTTAAATACATTCTTTACCTCCTTCCTTCCTTTTACTGGAAATGACATTCAGCGAAGCATGATTATTAATGTGATTGATGTGAGATTTATTATCTAATAGATCCATTTGTCTCAGGTTGTGATGGAAAAACACTTTGGTTAACTTACTAAGCATGTTAGAGTGTGATAGCAGCTTGGAAGATAGTAGGTGCTCAATTAGTGCTTGGTGAAATAAATGTGCATTGAATAAAAATACTGGCAACATGAAATGACACATTTTCCAGAACTTTAAAAAGACAATCCCAGTTTAAAGATATTGTCCCTGACTTTATTATTGTCTACACAACAAAGCATAGAGGTTGTCTGGCTTCTCAGAGAGCTTGCCTTTTCCTGATCACTGAGAGCAAGAGGATCACTCTGGGCCTCCTCTAAGCTGGCTCATGTATCTTCTTCGTGCTAAATTTATGCTCAGGCAAAATCTGGTACCAAGGGGACTGTGCAAATGGTTGCTTGGGTTCCAATGCTTGACAATGGACACCCTATTTTTTTTGTCTATACAGACAGATAGTACTTCTCTCAGCTACCATGAGGGACACCTGTTACCTTTGCTATTTGGGGGGGGGGGAGAGGGAGGAGGGGGGGGTCCTGGGAGAACTACTTATAAACACAGATTTGGGGATAAAGGCATGGAAACTTGATGTCAGAAGAAAAGTTCCATGATTCAGTCTTATTTATACTCTGGTTGAAGTTATAACATTTAGTTAACAACCTCATGTGGACTTCCTTTAAATGAATTTACGCTTTCTCATAGGATTGTTGCTAATCCTCCCTACTCTACCTTTTTCAGTATTCCAAGTAAATTTTCCTTTAAAAGGGGAGTAATTTAATATGCTTTTAAGTACAGCTGTTGTTATTTTATGTTGGGGAAAACAATACCCAAAGTTCTAAGTAAGAACAGAGTGGTGTTCCTTTCAAATATATGTATACACTGGGATTTTTACTTCCAATAAGATTGCCCTGAAAAATAAATACAGTTTCAAATAGCCACATTGAGTATCCTAAAATGCTCTAAGATATTTTGGCACCATAGATGAAAATTAGTTTGTGGTTTATTCAAATTACTCCACATGAGAAAAAAATAGCTCAGTAAATAAATGGAAACCAATTTCTTAATGTTTCTCATTTGCCTAATGGCTTTCCCAAGGAATAAATAATAAACAATGAAATAGAAAGTTCATGAAAGACACAAGACATTCTTATGGCCATGGGGTTTCTTTCCATGCTTTTATAGCTTTATAGTTTCTTTTTTGAAACCATCACCTATGTTACTCCATCATTGTCGACATTAAAGCACAATAGTCACCCATTTCCAATTGTTTTTGCCTCCTCTGTTTTTTCTTCTTATATCTTCCTTCTCCCACTCCTCCTTTTCTTCCATTTCTTGGAGAGATTCTGGTAACAAGAAGATGAAGAATGGTGCAGTGGAAGAAGTAGCAGTCTCAGTGCCAAGGGAGATGGGTTTAAGTCTCAATTTATCATTTACATTTTGGGTGACTTTGGGCAGTGTATCTAAACTTATTGGATATCATTTTCATAGTCTATATGAGCTTATCAATACTTTCTCTTGTCACAATGTTTGTCATAAGATTTAAAAAAATAGCAAGGTACTAATGTTAGATAGGACAAGGGTCTTAAGGTCTGGGCAGTTCTAAATGTTATTTTTGCTAAATGTGAAAATGTAGTATAGTATTTTGCAGATGCAGCTATAAGTAGGATGAGCTTGACAGGAACTCAACCAGATAAATTTAGCCAATTGCAAAGAAGAAATCAACATGTAATTGACCAAAGAGTGTATATAAGCAATGGCTAAGCCCCCCTTTACAGAGACATGGCTTTGGATATGAATACTTGCTCCAAGTAAATAAACTACATCTTGCAACAACCACTTCTCCTTAATTAGAGCACCCCAAGCAGTGAACCTATTTGTCACTCTCGAAGGAGTTCTTGTCCTCCCACCAAAATAGAAATCAAGAGAGAAGGAGAAACAGATGCAAAAGAAGGGGTTTACTGGTAACAAAGTGGAGGGAAAGAAGAAAGAGAGAGAGAGCTAGATGCATCAAGGGACCACTCATTAATGAAGAAAGAATATGGCTCCCAAACTGTTGATGGGGCCTGGCTTATACAGGGTGGGTTCTTCACGTAGGTGCAGAGTAGTTTTCTTTGCTTCCCAGGTTCTACTCAGGAGCTAGTATCCACCACAGCGGGCTCAGGGCAGAGCTCTGTGCTTTCCAGGAATTCTTTTCTTTCCCAGGCAGGCGTGGACCCGCACATGCACAGACCAAAGCTCTTTGGGGAATGCCTGAAAAGAAATTTAAACTTATAAGAGGCTCAAAAAACCACACCAAAAACTGAAGAGCCTTCCCATCCATTTAAGGGAGGCTCAGTCTGTCTCATCTTGAGTTCAGTAGCACTATCATTGCCTTGCTGTAAGTGTAGGACAGTGGTTGGCAAACTGCGGCTCGTGAGCCACATGCAGCTCTTTGGCCCCTTGAGTGTGGCTCTTCCACAAAATACCACATGCGGGCACACACGTACAGTGTGAAGTTGACTTAAAACTTTAAAGTTTTTTAAGTTAATTTTAGGGAACATTGTGGAGTGAAAGAAGATGTAGTGTCGAGGATTGAGAAAGGTATGTTGAGATGATTTGGACATATAGAGAGGATGAACAAAAGCAGATAGACAAAACAAGTATTCAAGACGAATGTGGATGGAAGAGTTGACCTCAGCGAACGTACCTCAATCAGACTGAGGATGTTTTTAGCAAAGGCCAGCTTAGGAGTACCCTAATTAAGTTAATAACAATGTACCTACCTATATAGTTTAAGTTTAAAAAATTTGGCTCTCAAAATAAATTTCAATCGTTGTACTGTTGATATTTGGCTCTGTTGACTAATGAGTTATATGTCTTTGTGTGGGTGTATGTGTGTATGTGATAGATAGGTTAAAAAAGGAATCCTATATAATAAAAGGCTAATATGCAAATTGTTCCCTCGAGAGTTCAACCGGGAGTTCAATGGCTCACTATGATGTGTGCTGAACACCAGGGGGCGGTGCGGAACATGGCAGGCGGCCAGCAGCAGTGGCAGGGTGCTGAGGAAGCAAGGGAAGGAGGAAGTGGGGAGGTCAGGAGGCAGGGAACCTGATCTGCCCTGATTGCCGCCAGGCCTAGCAACCCTACCCGTGCACAAATTTCGTGCACCAGGCCTGTAGTAAGAAATAATATCACAGAACAAGTATGAAAACAACTATGGTTAGGACAGTGATCTTTATTCACTTCTTTATTCCCAGTTCCTGGCATATGGCAGGCCCTACATATGTCAACTGGATTTCATAAATTGCAAGTTTTAATTTAAAACATCACATTCAGCCCTGCTGTGTCGCTCAGTGGTTAGAGCTTCAGTCCATGAACTAAATGGTCATGGGTTCGATTCCTTGTCAAGAACACAAAGCATCATGAGTTTGATTCGTGGTCAAGGGCACATACCTGGGTTTTCATCCTCATTCCTGTTTGGGGCACCTGTGGGAGGCAACCAATCAATGTGTCTCTCTCACATTGATGTTTCTCTCTCTCTCTCTCTCTTTCTCTCTCTCTCTCCCCCCCCCCCACTTCCTCTCTCTCTAAACATCAGTGGAAAAAATATCCTTGGTTGAGGATTAAGAACAACAATGAAAAACAAAAAACACAAAAAGATACATATCACATCCAAATGCTTTTAGGGAAATTATTTATATTTATTTGAAATTTGTCAAGCCTTTATTTGTTGGATTTCTCTTTATTAACTCTCTAGAGTAGACCACATTGTAGAAAATGAAGGTGTTTAATATAAAACTTCTGTTGTTTCTTAAATTATCAGGAAGATATCTAAAAGTCTATCAATATTTAAAAAATATAGAACTGTTATATATTTTCTTCTTAAATCATCTTTTCCTGAAAACCTACTATCAATCCAGATACATAGAAGCATCAAACAGACTGTCAAACCTCAGAGGGAAGGCAGAGGAGGGTGGGAGGAAGTCGGGGGGCGGGTAAGAGATCAACCAAAGAACTTGTATGCGTATAAGCATAACCCATGGATGCAGACAATAGGGGGTGAAGGCCTGGGCTGGGGGAGGGAGTGGGCTGGGAGAGATGAATGAGGCTAAAAAAGGGGGCCTAGGTAATACTTTCAACAATAAAGATTAAAATAAAATAAAATAAATATGAAGCCAGGCATATTTTCTCATAGAGTTTTATTATAAGTCATTGAATAGAATATTGGAGTCTGTTATAAGGAAAGTTCCTATCAGGATACTATGTTGCTGTTTTTTTTTTTTTTCCCCATGGAAACAGGATGGTAGGGGAAGAGAAACAAGAAGTCAGACACTATTGACCTAGTTTTCCTCTCTTGGGGAAAACCCCAAGAAGTGGAAGTGAGAAGCAGAGACTCTCAGGTAGTTTTGGAAAACTCCCAGTGTAGAGGGGCTTGCTCCTTACTTCTCAGGCAAGGAATACTGAAGCCAACACCATAAAGAATTTGTTTCTTTCTGCATGCATTAGAAAATTATGGCGCCAACTACTAAGTACTTTGAAATGTCAAGGCTAATAGGTTAGACCTGATGTGCTGGTTAGTAACCTGAAAGTTGGTGGTGGCCTTTAAGGGATCTAATTATTTTTGGGTGACTTGAGGAGACACCTAGGCACTAAATCAGGACAAGGAATCAGCAGAAGTCATTAATCTAGTGCCATACCAGGAACCAGTTTCATTTCAACCAGTATCATGGAAAGATTCCTGGGGGTCAAGACCAATCAACTTCTATTAGAGAGGGAAGAAAACAGCAACAAAGGTTATGTAAGCCTTCCCTGTCATTAGATACCACCTTTGGAAGGTGGAGTGGGATTGTGTGTAACCCCTAAAGAAGTGAGAAACTTAGAGTTGACTAAATTAACCTAAAGGAAATAATTTTAATATTTGGAATAAAAGGGCTTTCCCCCCAGCCCCACCTTGTCTTAATAAGGGTTCTAGAGAATAAATGAGGTAAGTTTTAGATAATGACAAAAGGTGTAGGATCTATCTGGGTTATGGTGTATATATTTCAGTCCTACCACAAGTACTTAAAATATCTAGAACTCTCCCAAAGTGAACACTGACATTTACTGGCACTTAGAGTTAATGCTATTTTAGTCAGTGGTTGCATAGTAAGATATTCTCTTTTATAAAAAAGAAGCCATTGATTTCAGAACTTTCATAACTTCTGAATTTCTTCATGACTAGATGGTAGGGTGGAGAAATTTAAACCCTTCAAGAGAAATCCAACTGGCCTCTCCATGAGAAAAATTTGGAACTTACAAGGAGGTCAGTGAGCATCCGGTGGAAGGCGCAGGAAAGAGGCAGAAAACGCCTATTGCCAATCAAAGGTAGAGCCAGGGCCCCCCGCTCCATTTGCTTTTGTGCCTGCTATTTGGCTTGGCAAGGGCAGGCTCCTTGCAGGAGGGAAATGGTTTCTATGTTGGTCCACAGACTAAGAGGATGTGGACTCAAAAGAAAAGAGGATTGAGTTGTTCTGACTAAATAGGTTTGGTTCATTTCCCTGGGACCTCCCCAAGCACACTGATATTTTCACAAAAATGAAATGAAGGCAGTAATGACAAAGAAGACATTATAACTGCTGCTTGAATTGCCAGTTAGTGCAATATTTATTAGTGCTTCTGCAATGGTCCTGTAAAGAAGGAAAATTCCAAAACAGTCATCTAACCTATCTTCCTGGTGGGGTAGGATCACTACCTACTATTTATTAAAATCTAGATAATTTATTTTAAGTTTTCTAAGTTATAAGAGAAAAATAATTCCATATAACCCAAAGGAAATACTTTGAGGAGAGTGTTGCTGCTGGAAAACCTTAGTCTATAATATATATATATATATATATAAAAGCCTAAGCAACCATTACAACCAGATGTTTGGATAACTGGCTAATAGCTATGATGCGCACTGACCACCAGGGGGCATACGCTCAATGCAGAAGCTGCCCCTGGTGGTCAGTGTGCTCCCACAGCGAAGTTTCCGTGGTCTCTCCCCACAACGGCCAGCTGGCCAACCTCCCGCATTCCTTCCCCCTTGCAGGCTGGCCCCGACCAGCCCCCATCACTGGCCAGGCTGAGGAACCTCACCCATACACAAATTTATGCACCAGGCCTCTAGTTAAATATACTAACCCAGAAGCTCATTATCTAAGTAGATAGTCTAGGAATATGCACATACAATGTAACAAATAGTTTGGTATTTGTATTCAGATATTAGAATGTTATCAAACACATAACTGTGCCAAATATTGGGGTAGATTCTGGGAATGTAAAAGAGTTTGCTATCTAACTGGGATGATGAATTTGAATGATTCATTAGAGTGAAGGAAGTGTTAAGAGAAGGTCTTCAAAGCCCTAGAAGAGCAGTAAAAGTGATGCCTGGGAGAAGGTTGGGGAATCAGAGAAGGCTTCATGGAGGAGGTGGTATTAGTGGGACAATTACACAAGCCATATGGGGTTACTTCTATAGTATCGCAGGTGCTTTAATAAATAGGCAAATTGGGGGATTTTCTCAAAAACAAATGAATTTCTCAATAGGGGCTTCTTTAATATTCTCCTTACACAACCTGAAAAGAGGAGATCAAGCCATTTTTAATTGCTTTTTAAAATTTTATTTTGCTCATTGCTAAGGTAAAATTGGCTGCATTATGCTAGATGACTTGGGAATGATCATCATGAAAGCCAGGGTTTGCTGATAAAGTAATGAGGGTAAAAGGAAAGGGAAAGAAAATTGGAGTTTATCAGAGATATTTTCTAATGGCTTTACCTTCTCCTACCCTTCCTTTCTTTGTTTCTTCTCCTCTTCTTGAACATTGTGATGTATATCTATCTGGTATTTCTCCATTCTTCTTCTGTACCCTTGCTGGGTGAGAAAGAGATTGACAAACTCATTGGCACTTAGCTTTTAGAACTTAATGGATTATTTCTTTTCTAGGAACTTGGGTGGTTAAAGAAAATTTTATAAAAAGAAGACTATGGTTAACCAAAAAGAATGATAAAATTTCTGGTATACAGGCACTAGGATGGTAGAGATATAGTTGATTCTTAAACAACACAGGGGTTAGGAGTGCCAATTCTGCACAGTTGAAAAAAATCCAGGTATAACTTTTGACTATCCAAAAACTTAACTACATTTGTCCCTTGGTATTTGTGATGGATTGGTTTTAAGACCCTCCTGCAGATACCAAAATTCGAGGATGTTCAAGTCCTTTAGAATAATGTATATAGTTGGTCTTCCACATCTGCAGATTCCTAACTGTGGATAGAAAATACTGTTTTTGATTTGTGATTGGGTGAATCTATGGCTGCAAAACCCAGGGATATGGAGGGCCCACTGAATTTATTTTTAAAAATCTGCATATAAGTAGACCTATGCTGTTCAAGGTCAACTGTATTACAATGAAAAAAAATTCTCCCAAAGGAATTTTAGGAGATTTAGTTGAGCTGTAATGAGAGCTTGTATAATTATACAACCCTAGTCATGGTATTATTTATACTTTAAAAACTCATGAATGAATCCTATTACTTGAAACATACATATAAATGTACAAGTTTTACATTTTTATTCTTAATGTAGATTTCAGTAATGAGGGTAAAGGAAAGGGAATGACAGAAAAAAGTTTTATATACACATATATATGCATGTAGAATATATGTGTGTATGTGTGAGAATGTGTATGTTATGTTATTGTGCTAAAAGGTGTTAATTGCTTTGCCAAGAATCATAAAGAAAGTCTGGGGTAATTTTACTTTAATTCATTATGATTGTGTCTGGCACTGCTGCTTTCCACTCCCAGAGCATGTGAACTTTTCAGCTCCTGAATTGTTTGTTTTTAGCCATTTAACCAGTTGAACTCTATGAATACAGAGCAAATTGAGTCTGTGATGATTTCCTGTCAGTACTTAGTGCTGATCTTTTTTCAGAGAAGGCAAGTGATTAATTGTATTGACAAAATTTTGATGGTTTTCATTTTTGCTACCATGCAAATTTCCATTGCTCAGCTGTATCCCTATAAAATTTCCTGTTATTTCAGTTTATTATCTTGTATTATATGCAACCTATTTACACCATTTAAGAAAATCCTTGTTCATCTTAAATCCCCCACTGATTATTCTGGAGAATTATTACTACTATGTTGATCAATATTGAGTCCCAGTTATGAAGTACACTCTTTTTTTCCCCTTTCCACATGTTTATTTTCTCTTCTTTAATTTCACCAAAACTCAAGATGACTCTCACTGTAGCTAATGAAAAATTCTTGCTTTATTTAAAATTATGTTTGTTTATTACTTTTATATCAGTTGTTTATGATTTCTTATGAATGTCAAGTGGAAGAAACAATGTAAAGAATTTAATATCGCTGTAACTCATAAAAATTTTAAATCTAATCTTTTATTTTATTTGATACAAAATTCAAAAACAACCCAAACTGTCCAACTGAAACTTCTTGGAAACATTTCCAAATTCATTCCAAATATTCTTTTGGAACCATGGGTCCCATTTTATTCCACATATTTGTTAATTTTTCTTTTCCCCCCAAGTTTTAGTGAAGTGAGAGTTCAAAAAAGTACCATATGATCATTGAAACACATACTAGTACTCATTAGGTTAGATAAGACCTTCATGGTTATTTTATCTACTCATTGAATTTAAAAGTCTCCTTTATATATAACCTCTCCAAGAGATAATCATGCTTATTCTTGAACTCCTCTTAAGAAAGGAAAATTACTAACTTTCAAAACAATACATTTTATGTTTGAGTAGCTATCCAGAAATTTTCTCCACCCAGGACTTTTTCCCCCTTGGTCTTGAAGTATGGTAGCAATCATCTCAGGTAGAAACTGTAGTTTAACTCTAACCCTGCTGTTTGGTTTCTGTACTTATTTGCTTGCTAAAGTAATAGAAAAATTATTTTAATTTTCTGAATTATATAAATCACCCCATTCGATTAAATACCTTATTGATTGTAATGTGAATATCCCATTGGTTGTGGTGGTCATACTGGTCTTAGAAAGCACAATAATGTGTTTCTGTCAATTCAGTGATCTGGAGACCCAAAACTATAATTTAGATAACATGCTGCTTCTGCTTCTGTAAACTGCTTTTTTGCAAACCAGGTTCCTCATTCCAAATCCTGGGATGTAATCAATACCTTTGTGATCTTTGCCTATATAAATCTGGTGTTGAGACTGGGGCACTATGAGATTTTGGAGAGCGAAATGCCCTCTCATAGTCCCGAATTTGCGATAAATGTGACTTTAATTCGACTTCTTGAGGTGTCATTGTGTGATTCGCAGGGTACATTACAACAGTCTTAGTTCTGGGGTTAAGTTGGAGTTATAACCCCTGTGGAGTTATTTTGATCAAGATGGGTAGTAACTCAATCACATGAAAATCTCTCAGTATTTTATGCCAGCAATTACTGTATAAGCCCCTGAAGTCATCTCTTCTGCCCTCATAGGTCCATCCTTTCCCATTTTCTTGGCTGTTGCTTACAGTATATGACTAACTACTGCTCTCAGAACCTGCTCCAGTTTTGTAGCCTTACTGGAGAGTAAGTGTACACAAACTCCAGGTATGTCCCAAAGAACTATCATCCTTCCTCATTCTAAAATGATAAACTTTCATCAATATATAGAAAGATTGCATATTAGGAATTCTGGACATCATACTTCATTGTTGATTCCCATCAGGCCTACTGTTGACTTAAACCATAAGTCATGTTCTCACCTCTTTGTGCTGTATTTTTTACTACCCAGAACTCAAACTGTAGTTTTTGGACTTCAGTGCAAGACTTTAAATTCATCTCCTTGAAAACTTATTATATTCATTGTGACCTGGAACGATGTTTTTAGTTTTTATTGGGTCCTAAATCTTTCAAAATCATTTATGACTTTAGAGTCATTTAAAAAGCTTTCTACAAATGTAGCTGTGAGAAACTGCCTATTGTTTTCTCTAGCAGAGAGATGTGAACAAGGAGCCTGGAATGCTGGTGACCCTTGAGCCCTGGCAAAGGTCAGGGCTATGCACCCAGTGTTTAGTCCAGACCAGGGGTCCTCAAACTACTGCCTGCGGGCCACATGCAAATACAAATATTGTATTTGTTCCCGTTTTGTTTTTTTACTTCAAAATAAGATATATGCAGTGTGGGTAGGAATTTGTTCATAGTTTTTTTTTTAAACTATAGTCTGGCCCTCCAAAGGTCTGAGGGACAGTGAACTGGCCCCCTGTTTAAAAAGTTTGAAGACCCTTGGTCCAGAAAATGGTAGCTGAAGCAACTTCCCCACCAGATAGTCATGTAAATCCTTACTGATAAGATAGTCTGTCTGTTACTGGAACTTGCCTGCCTGAAGGCTATAGGTGTATCCCAAACTGAATAAAAGGATGGCCAAGCCTGAGCACAAGTGGAGTCCTTCCCCTTGGGATGGGCTCCCACCTGGCCCCCCAATTTCCAAATTATTTCTTGTCTTGTCTCTGTCATTTGCATGTGGCCCCTCTTCCAGAGCCCAAACCCCGAACCACGCGGGACGTGGGGACATTCACATTTAGCATACCTATCTTTCATATTTTTATATGAATTATTAATAAAATTATTTGATATGAGAGAATCAAGGCAGTCTCTGTCTAGGTTGCTGCTGACCCATGGATAAATACCTATTGCATGTTTTTCTTTTAAAATTACAAATGCAACTACCTAAACAATTCTTTCATTTCTCCTTCCTTTTCTTATCAACTAAGCTATTTAGAGAGACTGCAAAGTACAGACATCACATGTTCTGTAGTCACTACATTGTCTTGTTCTGCCATAACAGGAAAAGTAGGTTAATATCATGTGAACTATTAACAAAACCATGTTAGCTCCTAGTAGAAAATGTTAACTGTCTGTCTCCTCACAATATTTTCCTATTCTGGAGTCCTGTTGGCATTGATGTGTAGTTCACAGTCTTTTGGGGTATGCTCTTTTCATCTCCTCCTCTGTGTTGGAACTAGGCATTTGGTGGGTCTGTAACTCTCTAGCTCGTCTACTAGTCTCTGATTTCCTCACTAGATCACCTGGCGCTTGCATTTATCTTAGCCACAGGAGATGAGACTCTCTCAGATGAGAGAGGATGGTATGTTCTTATTTGGATAATAAAATCTATGGAAATTTATTCACATATTTAGGTTGAAATCTTCTCTTGCTAGTGTTTATACTGCAATTTTTATTCTGTTGAACATTCTCAACAAAATGATGGAGATCAAATAATAATTTTGGGCTTTTATTATCTCTCCCTTATCTATTAACCCTGTACTGTGGGCTTCTAAAGTAGGCCTATGGCTCTTCAAAAATCTCTGTTAGGAGAATGAAAAGACAAGGTGGAAGAAACTATATTCAAATCATATATCTGATAAAAGACATATTCAAAACAAAAAAAGAACACTGAAAAGGCAATAATAAAAAAATAAACCAATAAAAATGGGCAAAAGATCTGAATAAGCAATTCAAAGAAATATATGGATGGCAACTAAGCATACGAAATGATGTTCAACATCATTAGTCATCAGAGAAATGCAAATTAAACCACATTAGATATCACTGCACATTTATTAGGAAAAACTGGTCATCCCAAGTCTGGGCAAGAAAGTAGAGAAACTTAAATTCTAGTACATTCTGATAGAAATGCCAAGTGGTTCAGTCACTTGGGAAGACAGTTTAGCACTTTCTTATGAAGTTAAACATACACTTAACATACAAACCTAGCATTCCCTAAGTGCTTATTTCAGAGAAAAGAAAACATACATCTATCTACACAAAAATGTATTGGGTTATTAATAGTGTTTCTTTAAAAATATATTTTATTGATTTTTTTACAGAGAGGAAGGGAGAGGGATAGAGAGTTAGAAACATCGATGAGAGAGAAACATTGATCAGCCGCCTCCTGCACACCTCCCACTGGGGATGTGCCCGCAACCAAGGTACATGCCCCTGACTGGAATCAAACCCGGAGCCTTCAGTCTGCAGGCTGACACTCTATCCACTGAGCCAAACTGGTTAGGGCAATAGTGTTTTTTTTTAAATTACCAATAACTGGAAACAACCTAAATGGCTCTCAACTATGATCTAACCACACAATGGAATACAACACAGCAATGAACAAGAACTAAATATTGATGTACTAGAGGCCCGGTGCACAAAAATTTGTCTATCCACTGCCAAACTGGTTAGGGCAATAGTGTTTTTTTTTAAATTACCAATAACTGGAAACAACCTAAATGGCTCTCAACTATGATCTAACCACACAATGGAATACAACACAGCAATGAACAAGAACTCTATATTGCAGCACACAGCAATATAGACGAACCTCATAAGCATAATGTTGAGCAAAAATAACTGGGTATAGAAGAGTAGATGATCTATGATTGCATTTATAGAGGAAGTTTCAACACAGATGAAACTAATGCTCTGCTGTGTGAA
>NW_006284473.1:1047337-1055287 GCF_000327345.1 Myotis davidii
TTTATTATATAGTATGTAAAAACATGGTGAATCTCAGATGTATTGTGCTAGTAAAAGAAACCAAGCTCAAAAGGTTGACTACTATGGAATTCCATGCAGATGAAATTCTTTCAAAGGCAAAAACTCATAAAGAGAGAGAAGATAGGCAGTTGCCAGTGGTTGGCCAGGGAAGGAAGGATTGACGAAAAAGGGGCTTGGGAAAACTGTTTTAGATGATGGAACTATTCTGTAACTTGATTGTGGCAATAGTTACCCATGATTAAATATGTTTGTCAACTCACAGAACTGTCCACTGCAAAGGGTGAACCTTCTAGATGTAAATTAAAACTTAATTTAAAAAGTAGGTGTGTAGCATCTCTGTTTTTATTATCCAAATACATCTTATTTTTGAAGAAATAAGCTTCTTTCATTTTCCTAACATATGGCAAGCCTTAGCCAAAAATATCACTGATAAGAGCTGGATGAAACTTCCAGAAGGATCATTCTGAGTTCTCTTTCTAAGCTCTTCACTCAAGGACTTCTCTCTTCAGAGAGTTTTCCTGTGTAGATCTGATTGTAGCCCTCAGGATTATAGTCACGTGTTAAAAATGTCTCAGAATCTTTACTGTTTTTCTCATAGGTTAATACAGCACAAACTCAATAGCCAAAACCTGCCTGTGATTTCTTCCAAAGGCTCTTGAACCCTAGCCCCAGTTTGGCATTTGGGAAGGTCTGAGCAATGGTGAAAAACACACAAGTTAGATATGTCTGCTATGACCACATTTTGTTGCTGCTTTATGGACTTGTGAAGTTTCAAAAACCACCAGTTGAGATCAGATTTTCCTTGTTTGTCGATGAATATGGAATGTGGGGTAGAATCATAGAATCACAGAATGCTCAAACATGAAGACTTTTAGAGATCATCTAGTGCAATTCTTTACTTTACAGAATCAAAAGCTTCATTGCCTGTTGGCCATTATCTAGTAACTTCAGGCACTCTCTGGTCTTACATTCCTTGGGTGCAATCCAGACCCAGATCTGAGATACACGGTGCTCCTAAAGAAGTGCATTCCACTTGGATAAAGCAAAACAAGAGTTGGCCACCTATTCTACTAGCAGACAGGAGTATAAACATGTAGTTCTGAGGGGGCATCAGCAATCAGCTATGCTGTGGTTCATTAAAATAAGGCTTATTTTTTAAAATATATTTTTATTGATTTCAGAGAGGATGGGAGAGGGAGAGAGACAGAAAAATCCATGATGAAAGAGAATCACTGATTGGCCGCCTCCTGCCCACCTCCTGTTGGTGATAGAGGCTGCAACTTGGGCATGTGTCCTGACGGAATCAAACTATGACCTCCTGGTTCATAGGTCAATGGTCAATCATGGGGCAACACTAGCCGGGCAAAATGAGGCTTATTTAAGTAGCTCTTGGGTTTCCCCCTAAGGTAATGCATTTGGGTTCTTTCAAAGTATCTGTCAGTCTAAGAAAAAAAGACTTATTTTATTTTATGTGTTTATTTATTGAAATTTCACCGCAGTTCAAGTGGAATATCCTGGGTGTAGAGAAATCTGATTTTTTTTTTTAACTCCTATCCTCAAGTCTACTTTACCTTGTTTGCCCATAGACATTTCCTGTGAAGGGAGTTCAAGGTTCCGTCAAAAAAAAAAAATAAATAAATAAATAATAAAAAATAAATAAATAAAAGAAAGAAAAAGAAAACTTGTAGTTAGGTTTTTTGCTACTCTTGGCTCTTCAAGAATAAAGTTTGTGGCAATACTTCAGAACCACTAACGTTTGGAGTTCTCACTACTGAGTGTACTAGTAAGTGGACAATATTTGAGAAGGTAGCCTCAACAGGAAGAAAACAAGGCTACTGAGCTCAGTTTATTCTTCCTTCCTCTCTCTTAGCTAAATGTAGAAGATTGGTCCTGTTCATATGCCCCTTCCTCTCTTTTTTGGGACAAGCTAAGTCACCATACCTGGGGCCTGAATTTCCACTTGAATTGAACTGACTGAAGCTCTAGTGTATGGGACCTCTGATGGCTGAGAAAACATGTATTTCAGTTTTATTTTGCAATCGATTTCAAGTTTCATAGCATTATGGTAGGAGAAGATGCTTGATATGATTTCAGTCTTCTTAAATTTATTGAGACTTGTTTTGTGTCCTAACGTGTCACTCTACAGTCTCGCTGTAGTTGTCTCCAGGATACCAGGAAGTATTACAAAGCTGAAGTGATTTAGGTTCACTGTTTTCTTTCTTTTCCTTCTTTGAGAGTGTGGATAACTTCTCATTTGCCTGGAAAAAGCTCCTATGAGAGCATGTATGAAGGCCTGGGCAGGGTTTGCGGAAGAGCATGCACATTTCTCTGGGGAGCTCCTGTCAGCTGTTTGGGAAGCTGGCTGGTCACCGTCACTCTTCCATTATTCCTCCAAGCTTTCTTTAAAATTCTTTCTTTGTTACAGAAGAGCAAGAAAAACCAAGCACGCTTTCTAGAGAAAGAGAGAGGCCCATTTATTAACACTAGTGACTAGTGGACTCTGGGAAGTAATTTCCAAATCAGAGAGTAACATACAGAGGCTTTGCTTTTTATAATCTATGGGGTCTTTGTCTTGCAGATATGGTTCCGCCCCCTTCTGGGCTTACAGGAAGGCCCCCAGGTGTTGGGGTTCCCAGGTCATATCAGATGATCTTCCTGGGGCCAGTGATAATGACCCCCCTCCCCGGCAGTGCATTGTTCAGTTTTTATGGCCTTGCAAGACCAGTTTCCTCCTCATCTTGACACACTTCTCTAACTCCTCCTCTCCCGCTCTGGCTGGCCATGTCTTGTGGAATACTAATGTCCCCAAGCAGCCCTTGTCCCTGCATTCTCTGCTGCCTGGGTCCTGTCAAGACCCCATTGCACTCTCCACAATCATGTTCCTTAGACATGGACTCATTTTCTCAGTTCTTTCATGGAAATGGTTTAATCTGATAGGTAAAGGTGAGGTAAGGAATAGTTGTAGATTTTAACAGCAGCCGTCTAGGGACAGTGAGTCTGCTACTGCTCTCTGACCTAAAGGAGAGTCTCTCAGGGCAAAGTGGAGAGTTCCAGGGAGGGTGTCCCTCATGGTGGGAGGCTCCCCTGCTCAGCCTGGCTTTGAGCCTGCCCATAGCCTTGCACCGGGCGCAGTGAAATCAGACTGCGCTCTTGGGCTGAGAGTGGCTCTTTATGTTCATTCAGACCTTTGATGTCTGCAGTGACATTCCATTATCCTGGGCCCCACAAGACATCAATAGTCCTGAGGCTTTTCTGGTTAATATTGCTATGATAAGCCTCTCAAATCACAGAACGTGACAAATGCCCATTAAGAGAACAAGCTTTTGCAATATCTATCCAATTCCCAAAGCCACTTATCGATTTAGCCTCAGGAAAACAAAAGTAGAACAAGAAATTGTCTATTGAATATTAAAATTAAGAAATTAAAAGGTAGCAGTTTATTAGCATATTCATCTCCCTTTCCGCCTCCCCATGAAGAAAGGAACATTTCTAGTGTAGTAACACTCAGTTGGATATGAGGACATCCATCTAATGAAAATCCCAGGCTTTGGGCTGAGCTGGGGAGAGCATCATGAGTGGCTCAGACCCAGGCCTTCGAGGCAGGGGACAGACACCGTGGTACTCGGTTTGCAGCGCAGTATCTGGAAAAAGCATTGGTTACATATTTGTAACCCTTAGCTAATGATTCCCAGTCAGCAGAGGCTGAGCTGAACACCACATAGGCAGCAGACCATCAGCGAAGATGTCAGTGGAATCAGGTCTTGT
The DNA here is from genome assembly GCF_000327345.1 of Myotis davidii. Lineage (NCBI taxonomy): Eukaryota > Metazoa > Chordata > Mammalia > Chiroptera > Vespertilionidae > Myotis > Myotis davidii. The sequence goes on from NW_006284473.1 coordinate 1,051,124, forward strand.
CTTTTCATGTAAACTGGAAGCTAATTTCCCCCTTAATTAGTTACAACACCATCAACACAAAACAAAGGATTTTATTCTTTTCTTAAACACAATGGTGCCAGAATTCTAGAATTTATTTTCTAAGCGTGTCATCAAGTACATGTATATAACAGGCTCAAAGGTCAGCCTGCCCAGAGATTTTCTAGCAGAAACTGTCTGTTCTGCAGCCTCTCAGGGTTTCTTGAAAGAAAGTGTAATGACAGAAGGATGTGTTCCATCTCCCCCAGGCCTGGCCCTGAGTTAGTATAACAATTATTTGGTATTTTGAATTTTTCAAAGAGCTTGGATGTGTAGAATCTTAAGTGGAGGTCCTTCTGTGGATTAGAGGGAAGGAAAAGAGACTCCTAGGGTAAAATTTCAGAATATTACTGCTTGGAAAGGCTTTGGATAAGAGAGTCTACTGCATGGGAAAACATATTTGCCAATGTTACTTCCAATAAAGTTTAAATATCCAAAATTTATAGGAAACTCATATTAAAAAAAAAGGAAGATAAGCCATCAAATAAAAAAAAAATGGGAAAGGACCTAAATAGACATTTTTGGAAAGTGGACAATACAGAAGGCCAAGAGACATATGCAAACATGCTCAAAGTCACTAGTCATCTGCGACATGCAAATCAAAATGACAATGAGGTACCATCTCAAACCTGTCAGAATGGCTATCATCAACAAATCAACAAATGACAAGTGCTGGCGAGGATGTGGAGGAAAGGGACCCTAGTACACTGCGGGTGGGAATGCAGACTGGTGCTGCCATTGTGGAAATAGTATAGAGTTTCCTCAAAAAATAAAAAATGGAATTTGCAACAGCATGGATGGACCTGGAGGACCTGGAAGCAAAATAAGCCAGTAGAAGAAAGACAAATATCACATGATCTTACTCATTTGTGGAATATAATGAACAACATAAACTGATGAACAAAAATAGGTTCAGGGACATAGAAGCATCAAACAGACTATCAAATCTCAGAGGGAAGTCAGGGGAGAGGGCAAGGTGGGAGAAGAGATCAACCAAAGGACTTTTATGCATGCATATGAGCATGACCAACAGACACTAACAATAGGGGGGTGAGGGCATGTGCTGGGGGGTGGGAGCAGCTGGGGAGAGGTCAGTGGGGGAAAAAGGAGGTGTAATACTTTCAACAATAAAGAATTAAAAAATTAAAATAAATATGATTTTAAAAAGGCTTTGGAAGTCTTTTAGTCTTGAAATTCCTAAGTTCAGCAGAATACTAGTTCTGAAAAATGAGATTTTAAAACAGGGTTTGAAGATAAAATAAGTTTGGGAAACAGGGAACTCTATTTCTCTTACTGGAGAGTGACAGTGCATCTTAACATCTTTAGTCCCTGAAGAGTCCTAAAATGAAAAAAAAAATTATTTTGTTCTAAAGCAGAATTTCCCACTTTGATTTGATTATGCATATCTCTTGCCTCTTTTTAAAAAACATTTATTAAACCAAAGCCTTAGTTACGCAGCTAATTGTTGACAAACTCCCATCTCACAATTCATAGGCTCCAGATCATTGTAGAACTTGTTAAGTTTGTGACTTACTCCCATCATGACTCATAACTGAGGACTTGTGGAGTTGTGACCAGGCCATGCAGCTGTGGACAGCATTCTCTGACATTATGGTTTACTAAGTCATTCTCCTGAATCTAATGATGTTCAGTGATTCCCCAGACTGAGGGGGCGGCAACAGCAGCCTAACCTATGCATCGTGCTTATTGAAAGAACTATTGAAGGTTGCAATGTGTTTGAGCTCCTACATCTGAAAGGGGTTTGGACCTGCTGCCCACGGGTGAATGCAGGGAAAGACCACCCGGCTGCAGTCAAGGCCAGCCTAAAGCAAGTCAGTGAAGAGGTGACATGTGCCTTCAGAAAGCTCTGTTCTGCCCTGGCCAGTGCTCTCAGTGGTTAGAGCATTGGCCCATGCACGGAAAGGTCACAGGTTCAGTTCCTGTTCAAGGGCATGAACCTGAGTTGATTCCTGGTTCCAGTTGGAGCTGTGGGAGGCAACCAGTCCATGTGTCTCTCTCACACTGATATTTGCTTCTTCCACCCTCCCTTGCTTACACTCTCTCTAAAAATCAATGGAAAAAATATCCTTGGGTGAGGATTAACAAACAAACAAAAAAAGCAAAAAGCTCTGCATTTATTTTATTTTATTTTATTTTATTTATTTTATTTTTTAATCCCTTCACGTCCCTCCTCTGGCAACTTTTATTCACACTGAAGTGTAAATGACTCTAACTACAATTAAAGTATTACCTAATCCCAGGGATTTACATTTTAACCTAAACCCTGTCGTAAAGAAGTAAAACCCTGTAAGTGTATCTCAGGGTCTGCTTCTGGTACTCCAGGCCTGTGACAGGCTTTTACTAACCTATCAATAAAGAAGAGCCTTATTTAATATAGCAGAACATACATTTCCCCATTTCTAGAAGCTGCTTGGAGTGGAATGACACAGTTTCATGGAGATCACCTATATAAAAGCTCCTTGTATGCAGTAGGAGCTACAGACATGCTAGTTATTATGACCAAATTGTATTCAAGTTAGAGAAAAGAAGCCTGACCTGTGAAGTACATATCACAGTTTTCTTTTCTCAGCTTTCAGGGCATGGGAAGTTTCTATTTCTAACTTTTTAGTTCCTCTGATTGTATCCAGCCAGCATTGTCAGAGGAAGGGATGTAGGAGTGGGATATTTAGCGCACCCAAGGTTAGGTATAGAGTGTGTCGTCTGAAGGTTGTAGATTATAGATTTTTATAATATTTTGATTTGCCTTTATCTTTAATTTGTGATAGGTTTTACTGTATGAAAATATGTCATAGTATGTATTTTATTATAATTACCAATTGTTTTTCTTATCTATCTCCCCTCATGTTCAGGAGAGAGGTGAATTTAGCCCTTAATTTGCAAACAACAAATGGATAAGGGAAAACAAGTTTACTACAAACAAGAATGTTACTCTGTTACATGTATCAATACAAAACTGTCTTCAATTATTCTTCCTAATGTTCTCATTTAGCGATCGTGATAAAAACACTTTCCCATCAAAAAATCCAAAAGAATTAAGAAGTTTGTTTTTCCCCATAGATTCTCTGTAGTTTCTGCAGTGCCACAATACCTTCTATCATTGCATTTGTGGTGGTCTCATCAGAACTGAGATTCTTCTGGTAGTCTGGAAGTTCTTCACCTCCAGGCATTGTGGGGCAACATTTGTTCTCTATTCCCACAGCTCACCATGTTTTCTGGAATAATACATGTGCTCTTTAGTAGCCCAAGCAGGTGCAGATGCTGAAATGCTAGTTGTTTTGTTTCTTCTATGCGATGTTGATTCTATCTTTTTTTTTAAAAGTATATATATTTTTTAATTTCAGAAAAGAAGGGAGAGGGAGAGAGAGATAGAAACATCAATGATGAGAGATGAGAGAATCCTATTGGGTATTGAGCCCAGTGCCCTAAAAGGGAATCAAACCTTAACCTCATGGTTCATAGGTGGATGCTCAACCATTGATTCACACTGGCCAGGCAGGATGTTGATTCTATAACTTGCAATCAGTAGTAGAGTTCAAAAGAGGGCTTTCCCCTCCCAGGCAATAATCCTGCTATTCCCTGGCCATAGCCAAGAGGTCCAGTTTGCACAGATTCTGACAAGTTAATATTCTTCTTTCCCCACATGGTCCACTTCAGGATGTACCTCTGGTGTAGAGTTGGTTGAGAGACATCTGTAGACCACAGCAAAGTGGGGGAATAGGTGCCATTGCCCTGGAGGTGTGGGCACAGCCCAAGGTTTGTGTGCCCACATGGACTTGGGCTAAAGGCCCTGGAACTGCAGGTGACATGTAACACATGGGAGACTCTCAGCCCAGTGCAATGGGGTTTTCTTTTCTTCTTTTCCAGTGTTTATCCAATTGTAAACTCTGTCCTCTTATTTAAATAACTAGGGGCCCGGTGCACGAAATTGGTGCACTGGGTGTGTGTGGGGGGGAGTGTCCCTCAGCCCAGCCTGCCCCCTCTCACATACTGGGAGCCCTCAGGCGTTGACCCCCATCACCCTCCAATCGCAGGATCGGCCCCTTGCCCAGGCCTGACGCCTCCGCCAGAGGTGTCAGGCTTGGACAG
>NW_006284473.1:1056110-1060001 GCF_000327345.1 Myotis davidii
TATTAGTGTAGATGGAATCTTTGTTATTAGTAAGCCAGAATGAGAAGTTCCTGAGTAATCCATTTGATATAAAAAAAATCACTGTTGAAATGTATAATTGTTATTTTGGGTAAAATATGAAGAATACAATGATTCTATTTCTAACAACTCCTAGTTCATCTTTTCTCCCATTTTTGAACTTATAATTTTGCCTTTAAATCCCAAATCAGTGCTCCCTGCCAAAATGCACAGTCTCTATTTGCACCTGAATAGCTCAGAATAGTTTTTTTTTTTTCCAAGTATAAAGGAGAAATCTCTTATTCCATCCAAGGATTATAGGCCTTCAGTGTATATCTTGCTGCTGAGCTCAAGATCCTTAAAAGCCAGTTTTGGTTTACTGTGACTTATCTGAGGTTTTTCACTGCATCCAACTCCATCCTTATTTTGTACATGTTCTCAGGAGAAAATGTTTTAGGAGAGTGCACATGCCATGAACACTACTTGGATGGGCTTGTCTTATAGCCCTGGGCATCATGAAATCCTCAGAGAAGACTGTTTTTGAATTGCATGAGTAAGTTTTATTGAATTAGATTCTGATTTCTTGATGAAGAACCTCATCTGTATTGTACTTGCCATGAACAATGCAACCGATACCATTTGGACACATCCACAGGTCATAGGCTGTATAATGTTGGCTTTTAGGTAAGTCAGGATTGAAATATCATATTTCCCCACTGAAGTGTACCTGGCTCCAAGCTGTTGGCACAGAACTTCATTAATCAATGAGAGAAAGAGGTGGTGGCCAGGGGACTACAGTCATTTGTAGACCATTGTGGGCAACCTGAAGCCCTAAGCCCAAATCTAGCCATTTCTTCTTTGTTCCCAATTTTTCATTTGAATTTATAGAAATCCAGATCATGCTTCATCCAGTGCTCCAAAGCCACATACACATACCTCAGCTAGTCTTCATGTTTAGCCTAATAGCTGCTGAATGAAAGAAGAGTCAGAAAGGGGGTGTTGGGAGGTAGAATTGGGTCAAATATATGACGTCAGAAGGAGACTTGACTTCGGGTGGTGAACACACAATGGGCAATACACAGTATTATAGAATTGTTCACTTGAAACTTGTTTAGTTTTAACCAATGTCACCCTAATAAATTTAATTATTATTATTGTTTTTTTAGAAAAAAATAAGTTTCTAGGCGTGGCTGTGGGGCTGGCTAGTGTAGCTGGTGTACCCAGCATGAGGGACTGGCCACTCTCAGTGGGGCTGGGGCTGCACTGGCCTAGGCACAGCCTGTGGACCACAGGAGTCCTGGACTCCGCCCCCCCCCCCTTCCCCCCCCCCCCCCCCCCCCCCCCCCCCCCCCCCCGCAGCCATACCTGCGCCTCATGCGGTTGGACAAGCCCGTTGGAACCCAGCTGCTGTAGCTGCCATGTACCTGGAGCATTGGTTTGACAGCCGAACTAGGTTGATTTCCAGATTGGTACATGCTATCCCTCTTTGGCACTGGATTTATTCTGATACGTGGAGCAGACTGTACTAGTAATGATATGTGGGACTGGGACTATGATAAAAAGGTTTACAAGAACAGCAAATTGCCCAATAGCTGCTAGAGACATTTCAACTTTTCAGCCCTTCTTTTTTGTCAGGGGACAGCCGACCCTGGCACTGTTCTGTGTCTGAATTACTACAGTATAGCTCTTGGAACAGCCTTCCTTCTTCTTGTCATCACCTACCCGCTAATGAAAAGAATTATGTACTGGCCTCAATTAGCCCTGGGGTTCTCTTTTAATTAGAGAGCTTTACTTGGATGGTCTGCTGTCAAGGGCTCCTGTGATCCATCTGTTTGCCTGCCTCTTTATTTTTCTGGAATTTTGTGGACTCTAATATATGATACTATCCAGTCCCATCAGGACAAAAGAGATGATGTGCTGATTGGTTTTAAGTCCACGGCACTGAAGTTCTGTGAAAACACCAAGCAGCAGCTCATTGGCTTCAGTGTAATGATGCTGGGGGCACTGAGCCTGGTGGGAGTAAACAGTGGTCAGACTGCACCCTACTCCTCTGCTCGGGCTGCTGTCAGAGCCCATCCAACTCACCAGATTTAAGCTCTGGACCTGTGGTTTTCAACCTCCTGGCCCTTTAAATACAGTTCCTCATGCTGTGACCCAACCATAAAATTATTTTCATTACTACTTCATAACTGTAATCTTGCTACTGTTATGAACCGTAATGTAAATATCTGATATTCAGGATGGTCTTAGGCGACCCCTGTGAAAGGGTCGTTTGACTGCCAAAGGGGTTGCAACCCACAGATTGAGAACTGCTCTAGACAGTCACAGACCTGAGGATTGTTGGGATAAATTTGCCTCCAAGGGAGCATTAGGACTAATAGGTTTTGTTGTTGTTGTTGTTGTTGTTTTTTTAGGAATTGTCCTAGAGAACTTAATGCGGGGGGGAGGGGAGGGAAAGAAGATATGAAACAAAGAAAAAAAATATAGATAGTAGAATAGAAAATTAGCAAATGAAGTTTATCTAGGAATTTTTAAATCAAACTTTTTCAAAACATTCTTAGGTCTTGTTACTACATAATTTGATTTGAATGGGTCTTACAGTATGTCAAAGAATTAAGAATCAGAAGATGAAGACAGAGGATATTTGCCTGGATTTTAGTTCAAGTATTTAACAGCAAAATTCTTCCTCTGTCACAGAACCCCAGAACTCCTCAGGATTTGAGGTGATCTTGAGTATTTAAGTTGATGCTTTCTTCTGCTCACTATAATTCTTATCTGTAGTTATGGACACTGCATGGGTTTTGACACTTTAGAGGAAACCTCATCTAAATGAATGTCTGTAGGAGAAAGGGACTCTCTTTTTAGGGAAAATCAAAAATGCCACAGTGGGGGTTAGGTGGGAGAAGAAGTTTCTGCTTCTATATGTAGGTCTAGATTTGAGATATTCTGCTGCATAGGGGTGAGGATGAGTTGTGTTTATCAAATATTTTGTGCCAGGGAGTGTGCCATGTGCTAGGAATACCAGGATGATTGGATGCCTCTGTCTATCAAGTGTCATTAACTCTGATGAGAGAGGAGACAGAGAAAAAACATTTCAATGCAATTTGATCAGTGTTGTGCAAACTGCTAATTGCTGCCCCTGAAACCATTCCCTCTTTGTAGTTGTTAGAACCCTGTCTTTGTTTAGGCTGCAGTTGTGTCCAGCTAAATTCTCACCCCCCTCACCCCCACCCCCGGGTTCCTGTCATGCCAGGTGTGCTTGTGACAAATCTGATGAGTGGGACATGCACAGAGCTCTGATGGGGCTGCCATTGGAGCTGCTGTCCTGATAAAGGGGGATGGCCACATGGGACACTGCCCTCTCTCTTTTTTCTACTTTGAATATGAACATAATGCCCAATGATGCAGCAACCATCCTATCTAATAAAAGAGTGATATGCAAATTATCCATCACTCCTCACTCCATCAGTCCGTCACAAAGATGGCTGTGGCCACAGAATTGGAGTGAGCAGGAGGCTTGTGTTGCCCCCGGGGATGGAGGAAGCCAAGCTTCCCAGGGGGATGGACATGGGACACTGCCCTCTCTCTTTTTTCTACTTTGAATATGAACATAATGCCCAATGATGCAGCAACCATCCTATCTAATAAAAGAGTGATATGCAAATTATCCATCACTCCTCACTCCCCCTCTCCGTCACAAAGATGGCTGTGGCCACAGAATTGGAGTGAGCAGGAGGCTTGTGTTGCCCCCGGGGATGGAGGAAGCCAAGCTTCCCACCTGCCCTGGCTGGCCCTGAGCTCCGCTCAAGGCTACAAAGGTTTTTTTTATTTTTATTTATTTTTATTTTTTTAAACTTTTTATTACAAAGGGTATTACATGTGTCCATTTCCCAC
>NW_006284473.1:1064540-1076813 GCF_000327345.1 Myotis davidii
CAATGCAGGAGCTGCCCCCTGGTGGTCAGTGCACTCCCACAGGGGGAGCTCTGCTCAGCCACAAGCCAGGCTGATGGCTGCCAGCACAGCGGTGGTGGTGGGAGACTCTCCTGTCTCCTCAGCAGCGCTAAGGATATCCGACTGCAGCTTAGGCCTGCTCCCCGCTGGCAAGTGGACATACCCCGAGGGCTGCTTGGCTGCCAGAGGGATGTCTGACTGCCAGCTTAGGTCTGATCTCCTGGAGAGTGTGCCTAAGCTAGCAGGTGGACATCCCCTGCGGGTTTCCAGACTGCAAGAGGGCACAGACTGGGCTGAGGGATCCTTGTGCACTGGGCCTCTAGTTTTAAAATATAAAATTGTCTATATTTAAGGTTTACAACATGATGTTTAGCTATGCATGTACACAGTGAAGTGATTACTATGGGCAAGCTAATTAAATATCCATTTCCTCACGTAGTTACCACTTATTTTTTTTTTGTGGCCAGAGCACCTAAATTTTCTGTTAGTGAATTTCCAATATACAGTTATCAATATAGTATTATCCTATATAATAAAGAAGTAATATGCAAATTGACCATCACACCCTTGTACAAGATGGTTGCCCCCATGTCATCACAAGATGGCTGACAGGGGAGGGCAGTTGTGGGTGACCAGGCCAACAGGGGGGCATTTGGGGATGACCAGATCAGCAGGGGGGCAGTTGGGGGAGATTATGCTGGCAGGGGGGGCAGTTAGGGATGACCAGGCTGGCAGGTAGGTGAGCAATTAGGAGCCAGTGGTCCAGGATTGTGAGAGGCATGTCCAACTGCTGGTTTAGGCCCTATCCCCGTGATTAGGCCTAAACCAGAGGTCAGACATCCTCCAAGGGGTACTGGATTAGAGACGTGCAGGCTGGGCTGAGGGGACCCCCCATGCATGAATTTTGTGCATCGGGCCTCTAGTTGACTATAATCGTCATGCTGTACATTACAGCTCTGGATGTGTTAATATTATATGCTGCAACTTAGTACCCTTTAACCAATATCACGCCTCTCTTCCCTGCCCCAGGTCCTACTCTCTGCTTCTAAGTAGATTCCACACATAAGCCCGATCATGCAGTATTTTTCTTTTTGTGTCTGGTTTACTTCACTTACAGTAGATTAATGTCCTCTATGTTTATGTACAGGGTGTCCCAAAAATATATACACACTTTAATAGCTGTTAACTCAGTTTGGAAAATGAAATGTATTTTAATAAACACTGCCTTTATAATTATTCTAAGTGTGTGTATACATTTTTTGGGACATCCTGTATCTTGTTGCAAAAGGCAAGGTCTCTTTCCTTTTTAAGGCTGAATAATAGTCTTTCTTTATCTGTATGTATACCACAGCTTCTTTATTCATTCATTCATTGATCAGCAGCCATCAGCTGATGTGACCATGAAAGAGACAAACATGAGGGGAAAAATAAGATAATGTTGTAGATGTTAGCTCTGCCATCATTGAGCTCCTGAATCTATGCCAGCTGCTGTCAAAATCCCAAATCTCCTTATGTGAGAAAAATACATCTGTATTTATTTTGAACTTCTGTAGGGCAGGTTTTCTGCTACTTGCAATGAAAGACATTCCTAAACAAGACAGCTCCTGTAGGCGTGAAGAAAAGATACATTTCTTTCAGAATACTAAACAGCTGAGTGTAAGCACTATGCCCTCTGTTATGTGGGAAGAGTGCTTGGCCAAAGGCCTCTTAATTTTTAACAAGGACATACTGCACCACTCCGGGTGCAATTAAGAGAGACAAAAACTGGGATGGACCTGCCTCGTGGGAGATTCTAGTCTAATTTGAGATATGCTCCCCTAAAGTCTTCCATACTCAAGACAGTCTGCAAGCAAGGGCCAAACTCGTCATGATGTCACGTGAGTGACTCCATGTGTTGGGGGGATCTAGGCTGGGAACTCACAGTTTCCTCTGACTTGAGTCACACCAGAGCCATCCTCAGTCCACATTTCAGGTTGAACCCTTGCCACGTTTTCCAGAAGCATGGCCTTACAAACCCTGGCTGAGGCCAGATTCACAGATAGGCAGCTGCCAAGACTAACAAACTGGTAGACAGTCTTTTTGCTGCCCTCGCAACTCCCAAAGAGATACCTGCTTTTTCCAGTAATTCACGTCTCTTTCTCTGCCTTGCCCTTTTCTTTCGCAGGCACAAGTGGAGAGTCTCACAGATGGCTTTGGGGAAAATAACTGCTTATTCTCAAACAAGCAGTTGGGAGACACATTCCTGCCCCCTTCCCTTCCTCCCTCAGAGTTCTTGGCCTGCCTTGGCCCTGTCTCCCGGAGATCATGATGCTGCTGCCTCACTCTGCAAGTCCCCGTACCTTTCAGCAGCCCTGCTGGCAGCCTGGGCTGCTGGCGTTTACATTTTTCTTCTAAGCAGCCTGGCAAATTGGAGCCTTTGATTTTCTGTTCTAAAGCCTGGCTTTTAATATCTAGGCTGAAGGGAGCATTCAGCATTGTGCCCATGAACGCACAGACCTCAGGCAGTTCTTCCACCCTTTCTCCCATGCTTACCTGTAATCTCCAAGGTGTGTCTCAGGATGCAGACAAACCACTGGGAGTGAGCTGGTTTGAACTGGAGTCCCATTCATGGGGAGGTGAGGCAGGACAAATGGGGTGCCCAGAGAGCGTGAGTTGGCATTGAGGGCTGGAAGAGAAGTCTTGAAGGATCCATTAAAATGCTATGCCTAGGATCCTATATAATAAAAAGGTAATATGCAAATCAAATGAATGGTGGAACAGCCGGTTGCTATGACACACACTGACCACCAGAAGGCAGACGCTCAATGCAGGAGCTGCCCCCTGGTGGTCAGTGCTGCGCTCCCACAGGGGGAGTTCCGCTCAGCCACAAGCCGGGCTGAGGGCTGCGGTGGCAGGAGCCTCTCCCGTGTCCACAGAGGCGCTAAGGATCCTCAGTCAGACATCCCCTGAGGGCTCCCAGACTGCTAAAGGACGCAGGCTGGGCTGAGGGACCCCCCGCCCCCCGTGAGTGCACAAATGTCGTGCACCTGGCCTCTTAAAATAAGGGCAAGCACAGTTTGTGTTCTTTCATTTACCGTAGTTTCAGTGGTTGGCGGCAGTGGGTTTTAAAGCAATTGCTTAGACAAAGCTAATCTACTTGTTGTCAAAAATGAAAATAACCATTGGGACAAAAGGCAAGTGACATCTGACATTCAGAAAACCAGGCATGTGTTAAAACATGGTCTTGTCTTTGGGTTTTCATTTCCACTGAAATAAGTGGAAACTGCCCCTGAGTAAGACTTATTTTTGCTTCTGCCTAAAATTCACTTTGTGTATCCTCCTGAGTTTTAGTTTCTTCACTGGTAACTTGGGGATAAATATATATGTTCTTCCCCACATCTCTCTTTTCCTCCTTTTTTTTTTTTTTTCTAAAATCTTTACTATCCAGGAGCCAAATAAGAATAGTCTGTCATAAAGCAAAAGGCAGGAAGGCAAAGCTCAGAGAGACATAAGTCAATACCCATTTCCAAACATGACTTGCTATCCAGGCAGAGAGGGGACAGGGCTGCTTAAAACTGTTAGTCTGTGATGCATTTTCGTCCCTTTAGCCTTTACAGACTTTTAGGGAACCAGCTCTCAGATTTCAGAATCCACAGGGTAGACACATTCCATGTATTGCCCTCCCCTGTCTCTCTGTTTTTGGAGGGGAGGCTTGAATCCAGAGGCAAGAACTGAGACAACTGGACAACACAGAGTGAGTAGGTGCATCCTTTTGGAAAACGGAGGCTACATATAACTAGAACTTGACTTTAGAGCTTCAGAGAAAAGGGCACATGGTTCTAATATTCAGCAATATCCACTTTTAGATAGGAACAGTGATCCTATGTCTTTTGAAGTCAGGCATTGAATAGAGGGGACTAGAGTGGGCCGATGACATCTGAGTAGGAGTGTCATGTATTACGTATAATCCCAATGACTGGTGTGGGACCCTCCTGCTCGCGCTCGCTCTCTGTCATGCCAACCAAGGGGCCATGTGTTTTAGATGCAGTTGGGGGGAGTACAGACTCTGCAAGGCTGAATTGCAGAGGCACCACAGGAGGGACAGTTGCCCTGGAGAGTGTCTTGCATTGTAGAGGGTTTTGTGTGAACAGTAAGTCAGCGTTTGTGGTATTGGGTGGGGGAGCATAGCAGCTTAGCAGCCTACACTGAACAGTATAGGGCATGTGGAGAGCGAACTTATGTTCTTCTTTTGGTGGCTTTCCTTACACGCTGCCCACTTCTAAGCAGCCAAACCACCACAGAGTGTCCCACTTCTCTTGTGTTTTTCCTCTATCCCAAGCCCAGAGTAGCAGCTGTGTGGAGGGTTGCAGCTGTTGGAAATGAAGGGGGGAAATGTCTACTCCCCTTCCCTTCAGAATTAGTCTTGTCACATAAATGGTTTACATACTGGTGGTCTCCACAGATGCCAAGCATGTGTTCTCAGGTGCTTCCCCTGTTCCACGTGCAGCCCCATCCCAATGCACAGACAGGAGCCACGGACCCCCCACAGAGCCAGGAGGCATTGTAACACTTCAGGGAGCCCTGGGTTCTCTTTGGAAACCAGCAGACCTGATGTGCGCCACCCACACACCCAGCTGTTGCAGAACTGATGCAGCCACAAGCAAAGAGAATCTGCAGAGCTATTTCCTGGCAAGAGATGGTGAATGTGGTTTGGTCTTTTTTCTTTTCCCAGAGTATGAAAATAGTATAGCTCAAATGACTGAGAAAGGGGTAGTGTGCCTGAAAGGTAGTTTGTTATTCCTGTGGATTTGCTTACCATATCTTTTCCTCAACTATATTCTATTCCTGAGGTTTTTAGAATTTGTATCACAATATTGATATGGACATTATTTTAGCTTAAATGAGTGTAATCATAGATTAATGTAAGTTTCCATAGAATTTATTTTAAAACTGATATCCATATTTAAATACATGTAAAATTTAATAATTAAAATTTATAAACTGATTAAAAGATGGTAGCATTAAAAAATATGTTCAAACCTAAAAATGGAGCTTTTAAGATGTATTACCAAAGCATATCTTCCCAGGAAAGTTCTAGTCCTTTATTACTTTTCTTTGTGTCTTTACCTACACCGCAGGGTTATTGATTAGGTAGTGTTGGAGTAAACCAATATATCTAAGCCATTGGCTGTTAAGGAGTATTGCTGCTCATTAAATTAGTTCAAAATATGGACAGAACTTACTGACAATTATCTTCAATTTTATATTCATATGAATCCAAAAGATGAAAAAAAATTACCAGGTTTGTTTTATATGCACTTATTCCATTTAATAAATTTACAAAGTTTTTGTTCCCTTCCACTAACTAAATTGCATTTCTTTAATTCTGGTACAAATTCTAGCTCCACAGTTTTGACCCAGGGGTAAAATAATCTAACTGGAAATGAAAGGACAATGATCATTCTGAACTTTAATATAATTAATTACACTTTCTATTAGGCCTGATGGCCCAATATTGATTGGTGATAAGCACAATCACCGTGGTAGGGTTTGGACGAATCCTCACTTACGTTGAATTGGAACACATAAATGCACATCTCTGTGTCCAGTTCTCATTTACTCAAATTTTATCTTTGGAAATGACATCCTGACTCATTAGGGCAAATTTCAGATGAAAATTGTAATATAGATATTAAATGAAAACACAGATTTGAGCTAAGTTCTACTCTTTTTTTAAAATATATATTTTATTAATTTTTCACAGAGAGGAAGGGAGAGGGATAGAGAGTTAGAAACATTGGTCAGCTGCCTCCTGCACACCTCTCACTGGGGATGTGCCCACAACCAAGGTACATGCCCTTGGCCGAAATCGAACCTGGGACCTTTCAGTCTGCAGGCCGAGGCTCTATCCACTGACCCAAACTGGTTAGGGCTAAGTTCTACTCTTCACTGTGCTCAGGCAGGCCTTCATGACTTTGATAGGAAAACTTGCCTGCACACATGTGGATAAGATTTGGCCTGAGGTGGCTGGATCTGAGTGGTAGTCATGTACTGAACTGGAAATTGCTGAGTCCATTAATGAATTCTCAAATTCTTCACTGCAGGCATCTTTTTGGCTGGGCTGGCAGTTGAGACTAATAAAGCCCAAAGGGACTCTGTGACATGAACTACCCAACTCTTTAGGCTGGATGAGAATCAAGGTGCATAATCGAGTATGTCTCAATCTCTGTCTATCTTAGAGAGTGTGCAAAGGTTAGTACTTGTCTGAAGTCTCTAAAAGAAGAATTGTGTAGTTTGACTCAACAGGAAGAATTGGTCTTGAAAGTATGACCTTAGGAGGCAATGGTTAAGAGAGGGAAATCGGAAGTTTCTCATTAATGTAGCATTCCTGTCCCTCCTCTTACATCCCTTTACACAGATGGCTAGCTATGAAATCGTTTCTTCCACTTGTTTGTTTTCAGTGTCATAGACTGAAATATATGTTGAAAAGTTTATTAGCAATAAGGTATAAATCTTTGAATGTTTAAATAATAGTCTTAATAAAAATTTATTTTTAAAAGAATACTTCTTTTTATTATTTTTCAATAACAGTTTACATTCAAAATTAATTTGTATTAGTTTCAAGTGTACAGCATAGTGGTTAGACTATCAAATACTTTACAAAATAGTCCAACCAATATCTCAAGTACCCACCTAGCACTGTATATGGTTATTATAATACTAGAGGTCCAGTACACAAAGTTTGTGCACTGGGGGAGTGTGTGTGTCCCTCAGCCCAGCCTGCACCCTCTCCAATCTGGGATCCCTCAGGGGATGTGTAAGTGCCAGTTAAGGCCCAATCCCTGTGGACATCCATCTCACAAACCAGGACTGCTGGCTCCTAACTGCTCGCCTGCCTGCCTGTCTGATTGTCCCAAACCGCTTTTGCCTGTCAGCCTGATCACCCCCTAACCACTCCCCTGCCAGCCTGATTGATGCCTAACTGCTCCTCTGCTGGCATGATCACCCCCAACTGCCCTCCCCTCAGGCCTGGTCTCCCCCAACTGCCCTGCCCTGCCAACCATCTTGTGACAATATGGGGGCAGCCATCTTGTGATGACGCAAAAGTATAAGGGTCAATTTGCATATTACCTCTTTTTTAATATAGGATTGTTGACTATAGTCCCTATTTTGTATTTTTTATCTCGGTGACTATTTTGTTACTGCCAATTTCTATTTCCTTAATCCCTTTACCTTTTTCACTTAGGCCCCCCCATTCTCCACTCCACACCCCCAGCCTCTGGCAACTATTATTCTAATCTATATTGATGAATCTGTTTCTATTTTTTGTTTATTTATTTTGTTCTTAAGATTCCACATATAAGTGAAATTATATGGTATTTGTCTTTCTCTGTCTGACTTATTTTACTTAGTACAATACCCTCTAGGTCCATCTATGCTGTCAAAAGTATGGAACACTTCACAAATTTGCATGTCATTCTTGTGTAGGGGCCATGCTAATCTTCTCTGTATTGTTCCAATTTTAGTATATGTGGTGCCAAAGTGAGCACCAAAAAAGGAAACTTCTTAATTAAGATCAGTCCTTACTAAAATTTTATAGATTCAAAAAGACTTCCTTGATTTTTTCCATTGGGTATTACTATTGAATTGGAATAATATTTAAAGTAAGCATATCAGTTAAGATAGGCCTAAGTTATGCTTGGTAACAAACAGCTTCAAAATTTTGGAGGTTTAAAACATTTGCTTGAGTTATATGTCCATTGCAGGTTGGTTTCTGTGGGGAATGGCTACGGAGATGGTTGTCATCTCATGCCAGGAAACAGTATAGGAAAGGCTGTATGTCCATGCGGCCATATTGTCAAGACAAGAAAAAGAAAAGGGGGGTGGGGAGGACACAAAGGAACAAAGCAGATCATACACTGATTTTTATATCTGTCTCCGGAAGTGACACACATCACATCTGTTCACATTTCATTGACCAGAGTATTTAAATGGCCAACTAAAGGAAAACTAAAAATATTTGGTGAACAACATTAATGACTGCATTTTTTGATTGTTGATTCTCACACTGGACTTTTTATTCATGCTAATCCACCTAAGTGCAGTAAATACTGAAGTGTATTTTAATTAGATGTCTCACAGAGACATCTAGATTTTGACCTATACCACTGAAAAGTTTGCCCTTTTAGGCCTGAAAATGAGCTTAGTTGTACCATCAAAGTTTAATGGAGCAATTGATTAGCCAGCAGTCAGAGTATCTCTCTTTTGGGACATAGTAATAAGGGGCCAGGTAATAAGCAAGTACAAGAAGACAACTCTGGTACAGAAAAAAAAAAAAAGACAGACTTTGAAGTCAGAAGACCAGTTGTTGTGTGTTTTTTTGAGGTAAATCAATAATATGGAAAATGTTAAATCTCAGAGGGAAGGCAGGAGAGAGTGGGTGGAAAGAGATCAACCAAAGAACTTGTATGCATATATGCATAACCCATAGACACAGACAAGAGGGTGGGAGTGGGGTAGAAGGGGTCAATGGAGAAAAAAGGGGGACATATGTAATACTTTCAACAATAAAGATTTAAAAAAATAATATGGAATTGGGAATATCTGCAAGAAATAAGTTAAAAGAATAAAATAAGAAAGTTGCAGAATAATACATATGGAATGATAAAGTTCATTTAAGATGAAATATACTTGTAAAAGTAAACTCTCTGTATTGAATTACATGTGTACAAACATTTATGGAAAATACTAGTGACCCAGTGCCCAGATTCATGCACATTGAAAGGAAATTAATTAGAAGGTGGTTGGCAGGGCAGGACTGGGCAAGACGGGCTGGACATGTCCTGGAGCCAACCTCTCGTGGTCCCTCCCCTTTGTCTGCAGAGTGAGCAGAGTCCCTTCAGCAGTGGGGTCCCTAGGCCTGGCCTGTGGAGATTGGGCTGAAACTGGCTCTCCGACATCCCCTTAGGGGGTCCTGGAGTGCGAGAGGGCACTCTGCAATGTTGCTGTCATATACGGTGTGGAATGCAAATGCAAGTGTGCAGTTATCCAGATTCAGGGCCCACAGTGCCCCAACAACAACTTAACCCATACCCGAAGGTGGAATCATGCAGCCCTGTGAGGAATCGGGCTCCCTCCTCTCTGGTTTTGAGTTGTGTCCACGAGAACCACCGCTGCCGAGTCACTGCAGCTTGGCAGCTCCTATGTTGAGCCTCTGCCCCCTGCTGGTTAGTGCACATCATAGTGACTGGTCAGATGGTAGAAGGAACATTTAGCATATTAGCCTTTTATATATAGATAGAAAAATGTCTGTGAGAGTAGTAGTCACTTATGCAGACAGATTTTAATTTTTAGCTGGTTATTTTTTCATGCAATTTACTAGTATAAACACATTTTTTATTTTTTAAATTGATCTTTATTATTTAAAGTGTTACAGATGTCCCCCTGTTTCCCTCCTTTGGTCCCCCTCCTCACCACTTCCGTTCCCTCCCAGGCCTTCACCCCACTATGTCTGTGTGCATGGTTTTTCAAAGTTCTTTGGTTGATCTCAGAAGAGCAGTTTTAAGCTCTAGCTGGCTTTGCTGGCTAAGTAATCATGTATCCATTGTTTATGCTATGGGAGCCTTAGTTTCTCTACCTGGAAGGTAAATAATCACATGGATAGTACATGTAGAATACTTTCTGCCTCATATGCACTATGTAACTATCATAGAATGTAAGAATATACTATTCTGAGCCATGGGCATGTCTGAGCTGTGTCCAGATTTTAATGAATCCCTAACTCTATCTCAGAAAATAGAACTGGCATTTGGTATGCCACCAACCCATATCATTTTTATATGTTAGTAACTCTATAAAACATAACTAATAAAGGTAATACAGAATTATTTTACACCATGATACCCAAAGCTTATATCAGTTGCCAGAACAGAACAGAGAAACTAGGTGAGTAATAAGTAAAGTAACAGAACAGAAAAAAAATTCTGAACAGGAAATGAACAAAACACAAAATGAAGTGTCATTGGAGGAAGGCAAAGTAAAATATAGTGAGACCAAACTGTAAGTTGCTAGGTCTGTACATCTGATATCATTACATTATAAACCTATGTATTATGTGCAAGCTCCCTTCTTTATTATATCACTACAGTTTGAATATTTAGAACTCTTTGCTCATACTGTAGACATACTAATTGAAAATTTAAGTTCTGGAATTTTTTTGTCATATTAAAAGCTTGAAGTGTTTCTTTTCTTCTTTCCCTCTCTCTTTGTTTCTGTTACTTTTATTAATTATACCTGCCATGGTTCAGGTAGAATACTGGATTAGGGATACCAATGTGTTTAGATTATTTTCCCTGCCACAGAATGATGCAAAAGCAAGAGACAGTAATGAGGTGAGGCTGAACTACATGTAGGTTAGAATGCTATAAGAGCAAGAAAAAGAAATTAACTATGTTTAGGGAGGTCAGGGAAGGATTTACAGAAAATGTGACATTTGAATTGGGTTCACTGTCTAAGAAGAAAGGTAGGTAGAAGAAACAACATTCTACATTTGAATGCCAATTAATTTAAAGTTTCTGAAATACAGGTGAAGAGATAAAATTACAAAGATAGGCAAAGACTATGAAGGTCTTTGTAGACCATGGCCAAGGAGTTTATAGTGCATCCTTAGTGGACTTTAGATAGGTTGATAAAAAAAAGGACTAACATTTTTATTTATGGAATGTCCACATTATTACATTATAAATGTAAAAAATACTGCTTTTTCTCAAGTTTATGAATTTGTAAATTACTATATTAATCTATGTATTGGTATCTAAAACTAACTCCTTACTTTGGCTCATCTATGTGATCAAGGTTAGCTTCCTAATGTAGCAAATCTCCTGCCCTGATCTTCAAGTCATTTCATAAAAGTACCAGTCCTTAGTTCACATTAGGGAACCTAGTGCACATCGGTAGTTTAACTCCAAAGCACTTGAGCGTGATTCATTTCTTGGAGTTGTGCTTGACTTTCGTGTAATTGTTACAAACACACAGACACAGGGAACGTCCTCGAGATTTTTCCATTGTGTAACCCAGTGCTGAAAGCTTTCAAAATGAGCAGAGTTGGCACGCAGTTTCTTTCACTTTCCTATGCCATCTTGGTGTTGCCAACAACCCTAAGTGCTGAACAAGCTAAATTTTGATAGTCAAAGAGCCAAAGGTTCTATGGTCTTAACTTTTCAGTGTGAGTTCAATTTGTTGCATGTTATGATAATAAATACCTTCGGAAAAAAGCAAGCATAAACGAATAACCATGATTCAAAGTGCATTAACAAGTTGGAAACATTTTGGTCATTGTTTCTGGATGCTTTAAAAGAAAACTCAGTAACACATGCTCTTTTTATCTGTAACTGTAACATTTATGCTGGATTTATAAGCTAGACTATGCTTATAGATACTTAAATTTAATCTAAGCTATAGTAATGGGGTATTTTGTTTGGGTATGCAACCCAATCTTAATCAAGATTAATTAACTTTATAACTAAAGCTGTAACATGCATTTTTTTAAAATTAAAAAATGGATAAGATGGCCTTGGCCGTATTGCTCAGTGGTTAGAGTGTTGTCTCATCCACCAAAAGGTTGCCGGTGTGATTCCCAGTCAAGGGCACTTACTTGGGTTGCAGGTTTGATCTTCAGCCTCAGTACGGGTGCATGTGGGAGGCAACTAATTGATGAGTCCCTCTCATTGATGTTTTTTACCCTCCCTCCCTCCCTCCCATTAACTCTCTCTAAAAATCAATGAAAAAAAATCCTCAGATTAGGATTTAACAAAAAGAAAAGAAAAAATGGTAAGACCAATAAGCTATGTAAGTGATGTAATGCCTCTAAGTAAGATTATGATGTCTCTGAGATATTGCATTAAGTACTGTAGAAGTGTAAATGAAAAGCAAAATTTGAAAAATGTTCATTAGGTTTAATGAGTAGACAGGGAACGCAAGAGTAAAATTAGACACAACTAGGAGATTTACAACAGGGAAGGGCAGAGGACGCCTGGAGAATGGCAGGAACGGGATCTGGCTTGAGAGCGACAGCCGGCCAGCAGGCCAAGAGGGTGAGGAGGAAGCTGAGTTCCACCAAAGCTGTGTTCCTTAGCGACAGGCATAACACCCAACTATAGAAAGGAAAACCCACAGGACTGCTGGTAGCCGGGAATCAGGACCTACAACAACAGCCTCAAAAAGCTGCCTCGAAAGGCTGAGGCAGTGAAAGGTAGCCTGAAAGTTGTTGGCCCAAGC
>NW_006284473.1:1096775-1098192 GCF_000327345.1 Myotis davidii
GTTTCCTTGTTGTTTTGTCTTTGCTTTTATTCACTAAACCTAGAACATAGGACTTTTCAATTGCAAACACTCACCTGAGGCTTCAGCGCAAGGAGAAAGGCACAGACTTGAGGTGCCTGAGGAAAGGCTGGGAGGGAAGCAGGCCAGGGAGACTGGCCAGGACTCCTGCATTGGGACATCCTTAAGCTTCCAAACCTAAGTGGCCTTTTCTCCCTTGAAGAGCTACCCCTCTCAGTAACCTCAAGACAGGTAGTACAGCCTGCCACACCCTGCCTGCAGTTTGAGCTTGTATACAAAGGAAACAAAGGCAGAGGCCAAGTTTAAGGATCTGAATAGGCCCCAAAAGAGCCCTCAGTGACTAGTTTGGAAGAGAGGCTGGTCTGCAGCGCTATTCTGGGAACCAGACTGATAAAAACCCCAGGTTGCCAGCCAACCCCATACAAGGATCCCTGAACAACCAAGGCCAGAGTAATATTTTGGGCCACTCTTGGAGGAGAGGCTCTGGGTCAGGAAAAAAAACACACCTTTCTTACTCCCTGAAAGTGAAACAGCACCAACCCCACCTAAAGCCCTGTCAGAAACAGACACTTGAATGACTAAGACTGACAGCTGGCAGACAGGCAAAAAGAGCACATTGGCCCCACCTAATTGCAACCAAGGCCTGTGGAGACAGACACAAGCAGAGGATCTGTGGATTTCTGGGAGCGTCAAGCAGGGTGCTAAAAGCCAAAAGACAGTGCCTGACAGTGGCCAGCTCCTAAGTACCTAACAGGAAGCCTAGAATTAGCTGACAGAAGAGTGGGGTTCTAAACCAGCTCCCATGAGGCATTAAAACTCATCTGAAGTGAACGGCACTTCACTTTTTTATTTTTATTATTTAAAATTTTTAATTATTTTTTATTTATTATATTTTATTTTTTACTCTTTTTTGCACCATTATTTTTCACACTTCTCTTTCTTTCCTCCTGCTTTTCTTCTCCTTTTCTTTTTTTTTTTTTACAAATTTTATTGTTTATTACAAAGGGTATTACATATGTGTCCATTTTTTCCCCCGCCCTAGACAGTCCCCAAGCCTCCCCTATTCCCCAGTGTCTTATGTCCATTGGTTAGGCTTATATGCATGCATACAAGCCCTTTGGTTGATCTCTTACCCCCTCACTCCCACCCTTGCCTTCCCTCTCAGGTTGGACGGTCTATTGGATGCTTGTATGGCTCTGGTTCTATTTTTGTTCATCAGTTTATGTTGTTCCTTATATTCCACAAATGGGTGAGATTATGTGATATTAATCTTTCTCTGACTGGCTTATTTTGCTTAGCATAATGCTCTCTAGGACCATCCATGCTGTTACAAATGATAAAAGTTCCTTCTTTTTTATAACAGCATAGTATTCCATTGTATCAATGTACCACAGTTTTA
>NW_006284473.1:1100816-1104647 GCF_000327345.1 Myotis davidii
CAGCTGAGCAATTTCACCAATTCGGGGTGGGTGCTATTAGTTTCAGCTGCTCACTCCATTTGCTCCGGGACACGACCTGGGACGCGTCTGCCTATATCGCCGCCATCTTCTCTCTCCGCATTTAGCAGAAGTGGAGAGTCTGGAGATTTTTGAAGAGTAAATCGTCTTCAGGAATTTAGCTCTACTGCCTCCTTTTCTTGTTTTAGCTTTTTTTTTATTTCCTTTCTTTTTCCCCTTGTTAAAAATGGATCTTATGTATCTGCTTTATTGATGTATTATTATTCTAGTCTCTGTTGATTTATTCATATTTCTAATTTCCTCTTCCCGGCTCCCACCCCATTTTCCCTTCTATTTCCTTTCTCTTCACTACTCAATATTTTCTCTCTTCTCTTGCTCTTTTCTTCTCCTAATTTTTTAACTTGGTTCACTTCCTAAATTTAGGCCTATCTGCTCTCTCCTCCATTCTCCTTTTCAAAAAATTAAAAATTTTTTTTTCTTTTTGTCTTCTTATTTCTTTTCTCCCTACTCTATTCTAAACCATGATCCTTACCCTATTCATACAATTCCTCAAACTTATTTTCTCTTTTAAAGCTCTGTTTCTAAAGATTCTGCCCCATGCCTTTTTTTGCTGGGTGTTTTTTTGTCTGTACTTTTTGGTTTATTTGTTTGATTTGTTGTGTTTTCTTCCCCTCGTCTTTCATTTCTTTCCTTTTTTTTCTTTTCTCACTAACATTCTTGTTCTCCTCTCTCTTTCCTAATTCTCTTTTCTCTGGTGGTCACTTTTATTGGGGTTATAGGTGTCTTGTGTACATTCATGTTCTGTTCCTTCTGTGTTATGTCTTGTCGAGTGGTATTTTGTGCTGTTTGGTCAGTGCCTCCACAACAGTTGGCACGGCATGGTAGGGAGTGAGCCACATAATCAAATACCCTGAAAGGAGACTTAATCTATGAATGGGACAAAAACATTCAAGACCCAATTACATCAGGAGAACCCAAATATCTCAAGTGGGGGACCTCCCTAGAACTCTCAGCCCAGGAGACCTGAGAGACTGCACCTGGGACCCAAAAAACATCTACTACATAAGATTAATTAAAAAAATCTGGGTGACATAGCAGTTTGATCTAATACATAGAAACAACCACAAAAGAACAGCAAAATGGGGTGACAAAGAACCCACAAATGAAAGAAAAGGAGAATCACCAGAAAAGAAGCTAAATGAAATGGAGGCAAATAATTTGTCAGAGAAAAAATCCAAAGTAATGGTTATAAGGATGCTCAAATGGCTGGATGGAAAATTCACCATGTGTAAGAATCAAGAGGAAATGAAGAATGAGATAGCTGCAATAAATAACAATGAAAGGTTTCAACAGTAGACTAGAATAAGTTGAGGACCTAATCAGCAAGTTAGAAGACAAGGTAGAAAAAAACACCCATGCAAAGAAGCAACTGGAAAATAAATTAAAAAGCAGGAGGAGAGTCTAAGGGAGCTCTGGGATAACATGAAATGAAAAACATCCACATAATAGGGGTGCCAGAAGGAGAGGAAGCTGAGCAAGGAATAGAAAACCCGTTTGAAGAAATAATGACATAAAACTTCCCTAACCTAGGAAAGAAAAAAGTCACACAAGTTCAAGAAGCACATAGAGTCCCAAACAATATGGACCAAAAAAGACTGACACCAAGACACATCATAATTAAATTGGCAAACGTCAATGACAAAGTAAGAAACTTAAAGGCTGCCAGAGAGAGACAGAGAGTTACCTACAAGGGAGCTCCCATTAGACTATCAACTGATTTTTCAACAGAAACATATCTGGCCATAAGGGAATGGAATGAAGTATACAAAGTGATGCAAAGTAAAGGACTGAATCCAAGAATACTCTATCCAGCAAGGCTATCATTCAAAATTGAAGGTGAAGTCAGGAGCATCGCAGACAAAAAAAGGCTAAGGGAGTTTATTACCACCAAGCCAGAAATGCAAGAAATGCTAAAGGAACTGTGGTAAAAAGAAGAAATAGAAAAGGAAGAAGGAATACAGGCCTAAACAATAAAAATGGCAACAAACAAGTACCTATCAATAATAGCCTTAAATGTAACTGGATTAAATAATCCAAACAAAAGACATAGGGTAAGCTGAATTGATATACAAGACACCTGCCTCAGAATGAAGGACTCACACAGACTGAAAATAAGGGATGGAAAAGAAAATTTTAGGCAAATGGAAATGAAAATAAAGCTGGGGTAACAATACTTATATTTGACAAAATAGACCTTAAAATGAAGGCCATAACAAGAGATAAGGAGGGCCACTTCATAATACTAAAGGGAGCAATTCAACAGGAGGATATAACTCCGGTAAACATATGTGCACCCAATACAGGAGCACCCAAATACATAAAAAAACTTCTGGAAGATATCAAGGGAGAGATTGATAGCAAAACAGTCATGGTAGGGGACTTTAATACCCCATTGACATCATTGGATAAATTCTCTAGACAAAAAATTAGTAAAGAAACAGCAATCCTAAATGACTCACTAGATCAGATGGACTTAATTGACATCTTCAGAACATTTCACCCAAAGCTACAGAATATACATTCTTCTCAAGTGCACATGGACATTTTCAAACATAGGCCACATATTAGGACACAGGCTAAGTATATACAAATTCAAGAAAATTGAAGTCATATCAATCATCTTATCAGATCACAATGGCATAAAATTAGAAGTCAACCATACCAAAAATAATTTAAAAAATCAAACACATGGAGGCTAAATAGCATGGTATTAAACAATGACTGGGTTACCAAAGAAATCAAAGAAGAAATAAAAAAACATTCTGGAAACAAATGAAAATGAAAACACAACAATCCAAAATCTATGGGACACAGTGAAAGCAGTCCTGAGAGGGAAGTTCATAGCTCTACAGGCCTACCTCAAAAACAAACAAAACAAAACAAAACAACAACAAAAAGCCCCCCCCAAAACACAAGAAAAACTGGTCATTACTTATCTACCCCTACATGTCAAAGAACTAGAAAGTGAGAAACAAGAAAATCCCAGAGTAAGTAGAAGGAAGGAAATAATAAAGATCAGAGCAGAAATAAATGACATAGAGACAAAAACAAAACAAAGATCAATAGAATCAAGAGCTGATTCTTTAAAAGAATAAACAAGACTGATGAACCTCTAGCCAGGCTCACCAAGAAGCAAAGAGAGAGGACCCAAATAAACAAAATCAGAAATGAAAGAGATGAGGTAACAACTGACCCCATAGAAATATAAAGGATTGTAAAACAAAAATACTACAAACAACTCTATGCCAACAAACTGGACAACCTAGATGAAATGGACATATTCCTAGAAAAATACAACCTTCCAAAACTCAATCAAGAAAAATCAGAAAACCTGAATTGGCTGATAATTACCCATGAAATAGAATCAATAATAAAAAAAATTTCAGTAAACAAAAAGCCTGGTCTTGATGACTTCACAGGGGAGTTTTACAAAACATTCCAACAAGAACTAAAACCTACCATACTCAGATTATTCAAAAAAGTTCAGGAGGAAGGAACACTTTCAAGCTCTTTCTATGAAGTCAGCATTACCCTAATCCGCAAACCAGATAAATACACCACAAAGAAAAAGAATTACAGGCCAATATCCCTGATGAACATAGATGCTAAAACCCTCAACAAAATATTAGCAAATTGCATCTAGCAATACATTACAAAGATCATACACCATTGCCGGGAGCCGGTCCATCCTTGCTGTTTCAAGGGACCTGGCATATATGGCATACTGTTCTTAATATGTTTGCTCACCTTTTG
>NW_006284473.1:1104884-1106686 GCF_000327345.1 Myotis davidii
CATTCCTTCTTCGCCGACTCCGTCCACACCTTTGGGGACCCCTGGACCTGCTGGGGTTGGACCCCAGCATTATGCTAAGCGAAATAAGCCAGTTGGAGAAAGATAAGTATCACATAATCTCACTCACTTGTGGAATATAATGGACAACATAAAATGATGAACAAAAATAGATCCAAAGACGTAGAAGTATCAAACCAATAGCCAAACCTCAGAGGAAAGGCAGGGGAGGGTGATAGGGGTGGGTAAGAGATCAAGCAAAAGACCTATAGGCATACATATAAGCATAACCGATGGACACGGACAATAGGGGGTGAGGGCCTGTGCTGGGATGCGGGAGCAGGAAGAACATAGCTAGAGAACTTACTTACTAGACATCAAGATATATTATAAAATTAGAGTAACTAAAACAGTGTAGGTTTGGTGATAGGATAGACAAACTGACCATTGGAATATATTACAATCCAGAATTAGACTTACATATATAGTCACTTGACTTATGATAAAAAACATGACATATGGACAGCAAAGAAGGCATAGACTTTTAAATAGGGTACAAAAAAGAACATTTATAAAACAACAACAATAATAATAATGATAATTCCATTTATATCAAAATTAAGAGTCTCTGTAAGAATCTCAAAGTACTTTTATCCAGAATACAGAAAGAACTGCAGAAACCAAAAAGAAAAAGACAGATAAACCAATAGAAAGTAAGCAAGGCTTGAGCAGACCACTTAAAATAGAAAATATTCAACTAGCAAATAAACTTACTTATACTATCAAACTTATTAGTTATCAGGGAAGTGGAAGTTAGAAGCCACCATTTGACAATACTACACATCTCCTAGAATGGCTGAAGCAGAGGATGGGGAAGACTGAGCACTCGTGAGGATGCTGTGAGACGCTGATGGTGGGCATGCAAATTTGTACAAGCACTCTGGAAACCAGCTTGGCAATATATACTAGGCCATACCATGTCTAGGTCTACAAACAACAGAAATGTACACATAGCTTTATCAAAAGCCATGTACCAGATGATCTTAGTAACCCTCCATCAGAGTGAAAACCTGAACACACAAGTGCCTGCCAAGAGTACACTGGATTAATACATGGTGATATCATCACAGAATGGAATTCTGGATAGCACCATACCACTGACAAATTTTCACCTCTGGACTTTATTCAGAAATGTGTAGCTGCTTCTTCAGTGTGTCTAATACTGTTGGAACACATGTTCCAGAAAGAAACAAGAGGCCCTGTAACTCCAGGGAGGGCATCATGCATCTCTTTGCAGAGGAGTTTGGCCTGTGAGAGGCAATATTGCTGTCATTTGCCAATTCTGATTTAATTGTTTCAGAGTTTGGCCTTGTGTCACCTGGGACTTGGGTGGTGCATTCCTTTTTTTAAAAAATATATTTTTTATTGATTAAGATATTACATATGTGTCCTTATCCCCATGCTACCCCCCTTTCAGAGTAAGAACAAACACGTTTTCCTAGCTTCCCAGGCATACCCCAATATGGCCTCGTCATCACTTTCTACTTATTCCCCAGACAAAATGGGGAACATGTAATTCCTAAACAAATCTTAAGTTATCTTGCCTCAAGGATTTTATGGCCCCTCCATAATCTCTGAATAATTTCTTTCAATTCCCATAGCAGTATTCTTGTATCTCATATAAATCATAATTACGTTCGAGCTTAAAGTGTTTGCAAACGTGGTCTGCTCTTATACTAGATTGTACACTCCTTAAAAACAGCCTGTGGCTCCTTTTCCTCTCTCTCTGTCTTCAGTGGGGGTTT
>NW_006284473.1:1106791-1107632 GCF_000327345.1 Myotis davidii
GGAGGTCCTTGCCTTTCATCACTTGGAATATTTCTTGCCACTCCCTTCTGGCCTGCCAAGTCTCTGTTGAGAAATTAGCTGACTGTCTTCCAGGAGCTCCCTTGTTGGTAACTAACTGCTTTTCTCTTGCTGCTCTTATGATTCTCTCTTTAACGTTAACTTTTGGCATCTTAATTGTGATGTGTCTGGGTGTGGGCATCTTTGGGTTTACCTTATTTGGGACTCTGTGCTTCCTGGACATCCATGTCTATTTCTTTCACCAGGTAGGGGAAGTTTTCTGTCATTCTTCAAATAGGTTTTCAATATCTTGCCCTCTCTCTTCTTCTGGTACCCCTATAATTCTGATGTTGGTATGCTTGAAGTTGTCCCAGAGGCTCCTTACACTATCTTCCTATTTTTGGAATCTTTTTTCTTTTTCGGTTGGGTATTTTTTGTTTCTTTGTATTTCAAATCTTTGACTTGATTCTTGGGATCCTCTTGTCTGCTGTTGGATCTCTGTATATTATTCTTTATTTCAGTCAGTGTATGCTTAATTTGGTGGTGCATTCCTTTAAGCATAGAGTGACCACAAATGATCAATCCCTCCAGGTACTTTAATGGCATTTATCCCATAGATTTATCTAATGGGATAGAATTAAAGTAGGTTTAGATCCTGAGACTCTCTTTTGTGGGGAGGGTTGGGCTGTGCAGATAGGGTCAGAAAACATACCCCTAAATTCGTGGTCGGCAAACCATGGCTTGCGAGCCACAGGTGGCTCTTTGGCCCCTTGAGTGTGGCTCTTCCACAAAATACCATGTGCGGGCGAGCACGTACAGTGCGATTGAAACTTCGTGGCCCATG
>NW_006284473.1:1107684-1117800 GCF_000327345.1 Myotis davidii
ATTTTGTGGAAGAGCCACACTCAAGGGGCCAAAGAGCTGCATGTGGCTCGCGAGCCGTGGTTGGCCGAGCTGCAGTTTGCCAACCACTGCCCTAGATGTTTGAAGAAAACAATTGGACATGTGTGAGGAGTTTTACATGAAAATTTGCCCCTGAGGCTGAAATTACTATTTTGGCATTCTTCAATGTGGCATGTAACAGGCATTAAAGAAAAACAAAAAAAGGAGGTTGGTTTTTATCCCATGACAATGAATTTAACATAGAACCTTGAGCATTAACTTCATTGCAGTCAAACCAAGCTTTGTGGTGCCTTTTTAAGGGCCAACCAATTCTACCACCAAATAAAACATTTTTCTTTTATCCACATTACTATACTACTGACAAGCCTTCACCGCAGAACTCATCATTCAGAAATGTGCAGTTGCTTCCAGACTGTGTTTGATACTGCTAGAGCACATGTTTCAGAAAGAAACACGAGGCCCTGGCTGGATATCTCCTCGGAGGGCCCTGTATACCTCTCTGGTGAGGGCTCTGGCCTGTGCGAGGCACTGTTCCTGTCATTTTCCAATTCAGACTTTGTTATTCCCATGTGGCTCACTGGTTTCGGAGCAGAGTCTGGCCTCCTGTCAGCTGGAGACTTAGTTAGTGTGTCCCTTTAGTCACAGAGCAACCAAAAGTGATCAGTCCCTCCAGACATTTTAATGATGTTTGGATATGAAAAAAAAATCAATTTTAAGAACATTAATCATATTGACTCTTTTGTATATTTAGAGCATATTTTTCACAGTCCCTGGCCTAGAATGGAAATATCACTACTGGGCATCAGCAATCACAGACGTGGCTATTTCAGCAAAGTTGTGAGAAAACGGTGCTGGTGGACAAGTAAGTTGCCCAAGTTATGAAGAGTTGGAGAGAGTCCCGATACAGTCAGGGTTAGGTTCCTGCTACTTAACCACTGTTCCTGGCAATGCCACTTATTATGGCTGCACAGGGGGCCACTGGGACTCAGGAATCTGACACCATAATGGGAGAGGGGAAGTCCAGGTCCTACCAAAGAAGCGATGTCTCAGAGTAGCCTCATGTGGCCTCATGTACCTGGCACCTGTGCCAGTCTGCAGGCAGCTGGAGTACCAGCTAGTCCTTCCCATGTCTGTATGGAGTTTCTTGGCCTCCAGCAGGGAAGCCACACTCAGGACTTTGGGGTTATTTATCATGGTTTCAGAGCAGGCTCAACTGTCTTCACTTCTCACTTATGTAACTCCCACAGAAGCAAGCTGATAGTTTCTCCAAACAGAGTGAAAAGACGACACAGGAGAAACATTGCTGTTCCCAGGTAGACTATTATTGGCTGAGAATCCCAGGAGGTCAAAAAATTTTAGACATGGAGAGATCTTGGATATAAAATCCTCTAAATCTTTTAGTTTATATGTTTAGGGAGAAAGGCTCAAATAAATCAGTTTAGTTATCCAAAGTCAGAGAGATTATTAGCAATATCGGAATGAAGATTTTTTTCAGAGGTTGAGATTTCTGGTTGTTGTTTTTTCTCTCTCATTCTCTGCCTAGATGTAATTAAAACACGTACCTACCATTGGGTTTTGGTTAGGAAAATTATATTATTCTCAAAATCCCCTTTCTGTGCTCATACTACTGAAATTATGCAATCTTGAGTAAATTTTTTTCCCATGCTTATTTATTAGGTCCAAGGATTGTTTCCTCTTGGCTACAGCATATCCATCATTCTTGAGTTTCCCTACCTTAAAAATTAAGGAATTTTCATCTCCCTCCCTCTGTTTGCCTGGCAGCATCCTTAATAGAAAGCAAACAAGCTGTTAATCGGTGAAAAAAAAGAAGGGAGAAAAAATCTTCAGAAATTGTGTTTAGCCGCATCTGGCCTTAGAAAAACATGGGAATCGGTGATCAAGTACATTCAGCAAGATGGCTGCCTTTCAAGGGAAACAGTATCTGGATATGTCTGTGTCTAGACCACAGAGGAAAAATGCTTCCTTGCTAATTAACCCATTGAAAGCAGAACAGGCCCACGTAGCTCTGAGAAACACAGGCAGAGAAGACTTAGAGATTTGGTTTCTGAAGATTCAGCCTGCAGAGGACATTGTTGGTGATATACTCATAAAATTTTGTTCATTAGTCTGTATCTCAGCATTTTAGATCCAGAGTCTATAAGAAGTGAAAAATGAATGATGGTAAGAAGCCATTTCTTTCCTTAACCAGCTCACAGTATTTTTCATTTTACTGTTCCCACTTCACTACACACGTGCCTGCCACTGCTAAGAATCTTGTGAGTAACCTGCTTCCTCCTACAGTATAAAGCAGGGATTCTGAAGTCTGGGCCTTAAGGACATTTTCACTGAGAATTAAAAGACAAGACAGATGGCTTATCTGTGTCCCGGAGGGGGAATTTATGTTAACCCTGGTCAGAGTATGAATTGTGATTCAATGTGATCATCTGTCTTTGAATTTTACCTCGCTATTTGCAAAAGCTGGATGTGAGTTGATGTGCATCATTACCCAGCTATTATTTTGTGTGATAGGCCACAGAATAGCCCAGATTGCAATGAAATATCCTGAACTTATGTGCATTTACACATTAACAGTTATAAAAAAGGAAAGGGTTTCTTTTATGTTCAAGTTTCCTAAGAATAATTAGCATATTTCTTCTGGGAACATTTATTAAATGCTGCTGCATGCTTACAGAGGTGTTTAAAAGCATGGGGATCTGAAGAGAAAAATACATAGTGCCTACTTTTGAAATGTTGACTATATAGAGAAAATAAAATAAATACAAAAAGAATTTAAACATTATAATCCTTACTAATAAAAGCCTAAGTAGATGTCATGCTATGATGCCCTCACGCCGTCACAAGATGGCTGTGTGCAGAGTGGGCATGCACAGGTGGGCAGGGCTGGGCTTAATGCTGTGTGTGTAGCACGGTGCCTGCCTGGGAGTCCTGCCTCCTCCCGGCTCTGCACCGGGCTCTTCAGTTAACTGTTGAAATCATGATACAAGGAGTATTTGTGTAACTACAAGGAAATCCTAATATATAAAAACCCTGGGATCCAGTGAGGCCTTCCTGAGGTCTCCCGGCTCTGCGCAGTGAGGCCTGCATTGGGGGTTTCGCCTCGTCCCGGCTCTGCACAGCGAGGCCTGCCTGGGGTCTTGTGAGACCTGCCTGGGGGTCCCCTGGCTCTGCATGGTGACGCCTGCCAGGGTGTCCTATCTCCTCCCAGCTCCGCGTAGCAAGGCCTGCCTGGGAGTCCTGGGGGTCCTGTTTCCTGGCTCCATGTGGCATGGAGGCAGGACCCCTGACTCCGGCCTACCTCTTTGGGGCAATCGATTGCGGGGCTCCCGCACTGTGACAGGGCATAGGCCAGGCTAGGGGACCCCCACCCCCCAAGTGCACGAATTTTATGCACCGGGCCTCTAGTATCATATAAATGATATAGCAGTATTGAGAAAGACACAATAGAAGCATGACCAGTTTGTATTGAAGATAGTTGGAAAAGGACTTTTACAAACTTCAGTTAACTGTTGAAATCATGATACAGGGAGTGTTTGTATAACTACAAAGGGAATCCTAATATATAAAAACTCTGAGTCTGTCACATCCACAACGACCAGGAACACTGACTGCTATGGCTGCAGTCACGGTGACCCAGCACTGACTGCTGAGGGGGCTGTGAATCAGGCCCAGAGAGAGGCCTGAAGAAAGAAATAGGGGTCTTATCTGTAGCCTCTGTGGCAGCTGTTGATCAGCACTTGCCTCTCTCTTTAGCGCAGGGCCTGGTCAGCAGCCCTGCCTCCATTTCTCTCCAGGCCTCCACCAGGGCTGCTGATCAGCTCTGCCTTTCTGATCAGGCCCCATTGATAGGCGCAGAGATGCTGACTGGCATAGAAACTGACCAATCAGAGCCAAGTCTGGGTCAACTGTGAGGAGCCAATGGCTGCCTAGGAGGTGAAGCTTTTGACCCTGACTGGCATAGAAACCAACCAATCAGAATCAAATTGGCCGGCAGAAGAGGGCAGTTGGAGACGATCAGGCCGGCAAGTAAGAGCAGTTGGGGGCGAGATCCGCTGGCAGGGGAGGGCAGTTGAGGGCAACCAGGCTTGCAGGGGAGGGCAGCTGGAGGCCATCAGGCCAGCAGGGGAGGGCAATTGGGGGCAAGATCAGGCCAGCAGGGGAGGGCAGTTGGGGGCGATTGGGCCGGCAGGGGAGCAGTGCGGTGTTAATCAGGCCAGCAGGGGAGAAATTAGGGGGTGATCAGGCTGGCAGGCAGGCAAGTGGTTAGGAGTCAACAGTCCCAGATTGTGAGAGGGATGTCCGACTTCCTGTGGGATCAAACCTAAACTGGCAGTCAGACATCCCCTGAGGGGTCCCAGATTGGAGAGGGTGCAGGCTGGGCTGAGTGACACCACCCTCCCTCCCCCCAGTGCACAAATTTCGTGCATCAGGCCTCTAGTATAAAATAAAATCACTCAAACTAATCTCCTAATTTCTTTCTTTTTCTTTTTTTTCTTTTCACTTTCCTATCCAATGTGTTAATCAGGCCAGCAGGGGAGAAATTAGGGGGTGATCAGGCTGGCAGGCAGGCAAGTGGTTAGGAGTCAACAGTCCCAGATTGTGAGAGGGATGTCCGACTTCCTGTGGGATCACACCTAAACTGGCAGTCAGACATCCCCTGAGGGGTCCCAGATTGGAGAGGGTGCAGGCTGGGCTGAGTGACACCACCCTCCCTCCCCCCAGTGCACAAATTTCGTGCATCAGGCCTCTAGTATAAAATAAAATCACTCAAACTAATCTCCTAATTTCTTTCTTTTTCTTTTTTTTCTTTTCACTTTCCTATCCAAGCCTTTCCCATATGCAGGTATAATTTTAGGACTCTCCTGTGGAGCCTGAGTGCATCCACAATATAGCCTGTGCCTTTCTTTCCAGCCCCTCCCTCTTGTGAAGGGGCCTCTCTCTACTATGCTGCTCCTTTGCCTTTTTCCAGAATCTTCTTTTTCAACTCCCATTTCTTCTCCTGTCATCTGTCAAATTGTTGCTCACACTTTTAAGCTTTAGCATTAAATCTTCTAAGAATTCTTGGATATCCTACTCCCTCTCTCTCCTAACTCTCTACCTTTTCTTAATCTCTCCTCCTTCTTCCCCTACAGATTATATTAAATGTTTCTCTTCCTTAAGCTGATAAACATCCTTGACAACTTTGTCAGCGTATTTACCACATTAGATTATAATGATCTATTTCTACGTCTGCTTCTCCAACTAAGATGTCAGCAAGGAGGCTTTAGGGATTGTCCAGATGAGACATAATTGTGGCTCAGACTATCATGGTGGCAATGGCTTTAGAGACAGAATTAGATGTGTACTTTAGAGGTAAAAATGTTTGTACTTGATGCTATATATTGTGGGTGGCTGATGATAAAGAAAGAGATATTAGGAAGTGCCATAGACCAATTCCAGCATGTCATAATTTTAAGAGTTTCATCAAAAGGTTGATGAGACTTGGGGACTCAACAGGGTTGAGTCACACATGTAGTCACCATCTGGGAATGGCTAAAGGCATTTCCCCAAACCTTGAATAGGAAACTGATTGTGGCTGCCAGACAGTTAAAGGACATCTTAATCTACATGTTATTGCCTCCTACTGGCCAAACACCTGAACAGCCGTAGGCTATTCCCCAAACTGACAATGCTTCTGTACCCTTTGAAACCTTACCCTCTGAAGTGTATTATCTCCACTTTGTCTTAGGACAAATTGTGTTAATAAAAGCAAGGGTCTAGGACTCTTCAGTTCCTTTAGCTGAAGGAGGCACTCTTCAGTTCCTTCAGCTGAAGGTCCTCTGACCCCCAATGCCTTTCAAAATTATATCTCGTCTCTGGACTCTTTATTAGTCTCCGGATTCCTATGTCATCTCTGCGCAGCCTCTTTTCCAGATTCCTGAACCCTTCTTGATGCTGGGACATGAACCCCGACAAGGAAGGATTCTTACATTTATTATTTTAAAACTGCTGGATGGTTTCCTGAAGTTAGGAAGACTGGAGAAGAGCATATTTAGGGGAGGAGGGTGTTAATTGAATTGCAAGAGTTAGGTTGGGGACATTGTGATGAATATTGATTGGGGGACATTGTGGTGGATACTGAGATTCACCCCCCAGCACCCCCTTCAGTGAAGGACTATTGCTCCAGCTGGTGAGAGCTCTATCAGAAGACAGCCTTCAGCTGTCCTCTCAGAAGGCCACCTCACACAATGTCATGGTGTGTGTGTGTGTGTGTGTGTGTGTGTGTGTGTGTGTGGTAGGCTGGTGGTGGCCGTATGTGTATCCAATGACTGATACAGACCTGGCCATCTTGCTCCAACAGGGAACAATCTTTAAGGTGCATCTAGTTCTACAGCTCCTCATGGGCTTTGCGAATACTGTTCATGCGAATACTGTTCTTTGCACACCTGCTTTCTACAGGTATCCATTTCAAGAGCACTCTCATAAACATCCTGCATGCCAAAAGCTGTCTTAGCATCAGCTTCCCATAGAATAAAACCTGTGAAGTTGGTATCAGGAGTCGTTCAAGAAAACAGGAGCTAAGATGGAGGTTTGGCGATCAATCACTTCCTCCCTGGCTGACAATGAGGATCCTTGTCACTGCTGGTATGTGGGGCACAGAGAGCCCTGGCACAACCATCTAGTTGTAGAGAGTTTTACTGGTGGTGCTTTGGGATGGGATAGCAATATAAGGGAATCCATTAGTAGGTCCCATGTATCAGGCATCTGAGAAACATGTGGAGAGTGGAAACTGAACTAACATAAGAATTGGATGGCTATTACTAAGCTGAGTTGTTCTGAGTACAAATAACAAAAAACTAAGAGCATTTTAGAAGGTTTCCTTGGAGTCATACAAGGAGGTTCTACCTTCTTGTGAGGGGAGGATGAAGAAAACAGAGCCTAGCTGAGAGCTTCATTGGCTGAGCCCCAAAGAAGGGAAAGTCAAACTCCGGATCAAGGCAAGTCTGCTCGCCAGTCAATGAGGAAAGAATAGGACCTTGATACACTGGATGGGCACAGCTAGATTTATGGTGTGAGGATATAAATGTATGACTCATATCATATAGGTAACATATAAAATAATGGGGATGAATATTGTCACCCAAGTGAGAGAAGGTATATACAGAAGAAATGGACTCACGACTGATTTCTGGAGAAAGTAAAACTGTAAAGTTTGAATGAAGAAAGAGGCTCTTGCAAAGGATATTTCATAAAAGTACCAAAGAGATTAAAGGAAATCTGGGGAATGTGCATCATGGAAACCAAAACAAGAGAGAGTTTCAAAAATATATAATAAGAAAGTTACAAAGTGTATATAATGCTGCAGAAAGGTGACTGAATCTAATACACTTAGTTAAATGAAAGAAAGTGTGCTCAAAAGGCTATATACTGTTTGCATTATATGACATTCTCCCCAAGACAATAGAAAGCAGATTAGTAATTACCTGGGGATGGGCACGAGGGTGAGTTTACTACAAGGTGATCAAGGGGAGCAAAGGGTGTGTGTCTGATCGAATTATTCTTTATTTTTCTATATTCCTGTGCTTTTCTATGAGGTTTCTGGCTTTCATGGTTTTTGTTTGTTTTATGAAAAGTCTGCTGTAACTTTGGTTGCAGTTCTTCTGTATGTAATATGTCTTTTTTTTTTTTTAAATTTCATTCAGGGTTTTCTCTGTTCTTGGTTTTCAGCCCAAATCATGCTGTGTCAATTTCTTTTATAAAAATTATCTTTGGTGGCTATCAAGAATTTTAGATTTTCAGCATAATCTCTTTAAATATTTGTCTCTTATTATGGCCTTTGCTTTGAGGTCTATTTTGTCAGATGTAAGTATTGCTACCCCAGGTTTTTTTTTTTCATTTCCATTTGCCTGAAAGATATTTTTCCATCCCTTCACTTTCAGTCTATGTGAGTCCCTTGTTCTGAGGTGGGTCTCTTGTAGACAGCATATATATGGGTCATGTTTTTTTTTTTTTTTTTATCCGTTCAGCCACTCGATGTCTTTTGATTGGATCATTTAGTTTGCTTATCTCTATGCATTCTATTTAGTTTACTTAAAATTTAATAGAGGAAGTTATGAAATAAAAATAACACAGACTTATGTATCTACTACTTAAAATTAATAAATGTTATTGCTCATAATAGTTGCTTAAAAATTATTAATTTTTAAGAAATAAAAAATATATAAAAATATTTATTCATATCTTCTGTCTTCTCTTTCTGATATTTCAATTACACTTGTTTAAACTTGTTGGTTTGTACCACAGCTCAGGGTATTCCTTCCTATTATATTTAAATTTTTTCTCTTTTAAATATTTGTGCTTTAGTTTGAGTAATTTTTATTGATTTATCTTCCATGATCACTGATTCTTTCCTGAGTTGTGTCAAGCTTATTGATGAGCATTTTGGAGACATTCTTATAGTCATGATGCGGGTTTAAGTTAGCTGGAATATTGAATGTAGTAATCTTTTCTCTATAAATTTATATTTAAAATGAGATTGTTCTGACACTTTTTTTTTCTTGTATTATTCCATTTGAGGTTTGTTGTTAAGCTTTTCCTAGCCTCATAAAACAAAGTGTCAGTTTTCCCTTCTTATGCAGTGAAGCAGCATTATACAGGTACTACTTGTTTCATTAAGTTTTTCTAAATTTTTCTTGTAAAATTATTTTGTTCTGTTGTTATTGTGTGGGAGATTTTTTAGGTGAAATTCCCATTATGTACAATTGACCATTTTCAAGTATATATTCAGTGGTATTTAATTAAAATTCACTTAGTATATTCGCACTGTTGTACAACTACCAGCTTTCTTATTTCAAAACTCTTTCATCACCCCATAAACACAGCTCATATATGTTAAGTAATCACTCTCCAGTCCCCTCTCCCCACATTCCCTGGTAACCTTTATATGCCTCTGTCTTGATTGATTTGCCTGTTCTGGATATGTCATTTAAAAGGAATCCTATAATTTGTGACCTTTGTGTCTGACTTTTTTCACTTAGTATGTTTTTGAGGTTCATCCAACTTGTAGCATATATCAGTACTATGTTCTTTTTATGGATGAGTAACGTTCCATTGTTTACGTATATTACAATTTGTTTAGCCATTTGTCCATTGATGGACATTTAGGTTGTTTCTACATTTCAGGTATTATGAATAATGTTGCCATAAAATTTGTGTACACGTTTCTGTGTGGACGTAAGTTTTCATTTTGCTTGAAATGAATTATATACCTAGAAGTGGAATTTTTTGGTCATATGGTAATTTTATGTTTAACTTTTTGAGGAACAGCCAAACTCTTTTCCACAGCAGCTGCACCAGTATATATTCCCACAAGCAATCTAAGAGGGCTCCAGTTTCTCCAAACCCTTGCCAATACTTGTTATTTTCCATTTTCTTGATTAAAGCCATCCTAATGGGTGTGAAGTGGCATCTCATTGTGGTTTTTTGTTTTAAATCTTTATCGTTGAAAGTATTTAATATGTCCTCTCCCCCTCCCCACCCGTTGACCTCTTCTAGGCCACCCCACCCCCCTGCCCCTGGCCTTAAGGATCTCATTGTGGTTTTGATTTGCATTTCCTTAATGACAGATGATGCTGAATAACTTGTCATGTGCTTATTGGCCAGTTATATATCTTTGGAGAAATATCTATTCTAGTACTTTACTCATTTTAAAATGGTATTGCTTGTCTTTTTATTGATAAGGCTAGGGGCCCGGTGCAGGAAATTTGTGCACAGAGTGGTGGTGGTGGGGGGGGGGAGGAGGTCCCTCAGCCCAGCCTGCCCCCTTTCACATACTGGTAGCCCTCAGGGGATGTCCTACTGATGTGGGCTTAAGCTGCAGTCTGGCTTCCCTCTGTGGAAGACGACCAGGCTGATCAGGGGAAGGTGCCACCCCCATCACCCTGCTGCTGCTGCCACTGCTGGCTGTCACATCTGCCAAGGTGTTTTCATCAACATGGACTCCAGTTCCTTCACCACAAAAAAATGACAACTTGCTTTAGGCATTTTCAAGATGTGTCTTTCATAGGATATGACATTTCTTACTTTCTTTTTTTTTTTTTT
>NW_006284473.1:1132034-1132614 GCF_000327345.1 Myotis davidii
TAGTATTCACTACTTTCCAGAATGACAATGATGGGAGCCAAGATGGAAACTTCATCCCTCAAGTGTGGAATCTGGTTTCACAAGCTCCAGAAACTATAGTCTGAAAGCACTTCTATGAGCCTCAAACTTATTTAATTGTAAATAATACCAAGTATAAGACCTTACAGCATAAACTTCATAATGCTGAAGCCAGTCTCGAGGGGTGACACTGGATAAGGTTAATAGACTATGAAGTCCAAACACTTAGGTTTAAAGCAGTGGTTCTCAACCTGTGGTTTTTTGTTTTAAATCTTTATCGTTGAAAGTATTTAATATGTCCTCTCCCCCTCCCCACCCGTTGACCTCTTCTAGGCCACCCCACCCCCCTGCCCCTGGCCTTAAGGATCTCATTGTGGTTTTGATTTGCATTTCCTTAATGACAGATGATGCTGAATAACTTGTCATGTGCTTATTGGCCAGTTATATATCTTTGGAGAAATATCTATTCTAGTACTTTACTCATTTTAAAATGGTATTGCTTGTCTTTTTATTGATAAGGCTAGGGGCCCGGTGCAGGAAATTTGTGCACAGAGTGGTGGTG
>NW_006284473.1:1133229-1134083 GCF_000327345.1 Myotis davidii
AAGGAATGAAATTTAAATTTTTTAAAATGTCATTTGAAATATTATTCAAAAATGTGGAACATATAGGGATAGATTTCACAATAGATGGTCTAGATTTGTACAATAAAAACTGCAAAACAATGCTGAAAGAAATTAAAGATTGGCTGAGCCTTAGGCCTGTGCAGGGGCCGCCTCACTCTGATTGCAGGCTCAGGCCCTGCTCAGGTGCCCCCTGGCACAGGCCCTTCCTAGGCTGCTCAGGGCCCACACAGGGCCTCCCTCGGAGTGACCTGGGTGCCCTATGATGTTTCCAGGACCCAGGCCACTGGTGACTAGTATGCAAATTAAGTGCCATCTTAGCTGGGTTAATTGGCATATTTGCTCCGGATTGGCTGGTGGGTGTAGTGGAGGTATGGTCAATTTGCATGTTTCTCTTTTATTAGATTAGACTAGAAGCCCGGTGCACGAAATTCATGCACTGGGGGGAGGGGGGTCCCTCAGCCTGGCCTGCACCCTCTCCAATCTGGGACTCCTTGGGGGATGTCAGACTGCTGGTTTAAGCCTGATCCTGCACCAGCAGTCTGACATCCCTCTCGCAATTCAGGACCGCTGGCTCTTAACCACTCACCTGCCTGCCTGCCTGCCTGATTGCCCCTAACCACTCTGTTTGCCAGCCTGATCGCCCCAAACTGCTCCCCCCTCACCAGCCTGATTGGGGTTGGAGGGCCTATTGGGGATGGGGCTGGCCATGGGGAGGGGCTGTGGTTGGTGGGCTGGGCAGCCACACACCAAAATGGATTGGGGGGTGGCAATCGGGATGGGGCTAGGCAAGGGAAGAGGCAGCAGGAGATTGGCTGGCCAGCCCTGCCCCCTAT
>NW_006284473.1:1134506-1134822 GCF_000327345.1 Myotis davidii
GCAGGGGCAAGTCCTCCGGGGACACTTGGACAGTTTGCTGATGACGCAGATCAGGACCACATTCTCATCCTTGAGGCACTGGTTGTCAGCTCGGAGATTGGACAGGCCCTTCAGCTCCTCCTCCAGTTCAGCGGCCTTGCACTCCAGGGCCCTGCAGTCAAATCTCTCCAGCTCCAGGATGGCCGGCCTCTCTGCAAAGTGCTCTTGCCTCTGGCGCACTCCAGCTACACCTTGAGCTGCACCAGCCACAGCGTGGTCTGGGTCAGGGCCTCACGAAGGCTCTCGTTCTCAATGTGCCGCTTTGCGTAGAGCTTTC
>NW_006284473.1:1137131-1158622 GCF_000327345.1 Myotis davidii
TCCGAGTGGCTGCTGGCCCCACCACCTGATCAGGCCTTGTGCTGGCTACAGTGGGTGTCATAGCCACTGGCCCAATCAGGGCCATGTTCTGCCCGCTCACCACTCCCCAGTCCCAACACTGCCTCCACTGCCGGGCTATCAGGCCTTTGGGATCATCAGCTCACAGCACCTGCTCTCAGGCCTGTGGGAAAGCAGGCGCCGGTGATTTCACCTGCATGAGTGTGTGCCCGGCCGGCGGCTGATGGAATGCATTGCCCGCTTGGGGCCGCTCACACCTGGGTGGGAAGGTCGTGGACACTGCTGTCACCGCTACTGCCACTGCCGCCGCTGCCGCTGCTGCTGCTGCTGGGGCTTGAGGCACTGACGGAGGCTTTCGGGCATGCCCGTGACCTACCCGCCCAAGGTTGTGTTGCACATGGGATGCGCCAGCCAGCCGATCGCTGCTGCCACCCCGGGTCCCCTCGCACAGGGGATATCGGGGTGGGTACCCTGGGTCCCCCACAGGAGGGCTGGATGAGGGCAGGGTGGGTGCCACATCACCGCGGTCCCACCTGCCAACCCCGGGTCCCTGCGGAAGGGCTAGATGAGGGCTGGGTGGTGCCTGATCACCAGGGTCCCCCCCGCCAGCCCCAGGTCCCCCACGGGATGGCCGAATGAGGGCGGGGCGGGTGCCTGAACACCGCAGTCCCACCCGCTAGCCCTGGGTTTCCCACGGGAGGGCTGGATGAGGGTGGGTGGGACTGTGGTGTTCAGGCACACGCCCCGCCCTCATTCGGCCCCCCGTGGGAGGGCTGGAGGCGAGCTGGCGGTTGGCACTGTCCCGCCCTGCCTGCAGTATGCAAATTAGCCATCATCTTTGTTGGCAGTTAATTTGCATATCACCCTGATTAGCCGATGGGAAGTGTGTCGGAGGTATGGTTAATTACCATGTTTGTCTATTATTAGATAGGATATAAGAATTCTTTATAGGATCTGGATATTAAACCATTATCGGATATATGATTTGAAAATATTTTCTCTTATACTGTAGTGTGCAAAAGACTTAATTACTTAATTAACAGATAATTTTCTTCAGTGCTATAAGTTCAAATTTTCTGTATCTTCTTGAGTTAACCTTATTTTCTATAAGAGTGTATTTTTATCAATTTTAAAAATATATTTTCATAAGGTTGATAATATTCTCTAAAGATAGCTTTAATGCTTGCTATATCTGTTGCAAAGACTTCGTATTATTCTCATGATTTTTCATTTGTACATTTTTTTTTTTAGTAACACATTCTTGGTTTTAGAAATCTTCCTTTGTGTCTTTGTTTTTCAATTCATTATTTTCTGCTCTTAGTTATATAATTTCTTTCCTTCACTTTAAGTACTGTTTTTCTTCTACTCTCTTAATTTGAATACTTAACCCATTATTGTTAAGCACTCTTATTTATAGTAAATATATTTCAAGGCTTAAAGTATATTCACATGTACTGTTTTAGCAACATCCTGAAATTATTATATGCACTGTTTTTACTGTCTCAGCAAAAATGTTTTGTCACTTCCTTTTTAAAAAAAATGTTTATATTGAATTCAGGGAGAGGGAGCGGGAAAGAGAGTTAGAAACATCAACGATGAGAGAGAATCATTAATCAGCTGCCTCCTGCATGCTTCCCACTGGGGACTGACCCTGCAGCAGGGCCATGTGCCCTGACTAGGAATCAACTGTGACCTTCTGGTTCACGGTTTGACACTCAAGCACTGAGCTACACCACTGGGCTGTTTTGTCATTTCCAATGTAACTTTCCCTTAAGACCATAAATTACTTAGGACTGCAGTTCTTAATATGCAAACATAGAGGTTTTAAAAACGATTGTTATGTTTTGTTTGCTGTTGATTACTAATTTATTTTAGTTGGGTTAAAAAAGGTAGTCTACATAACATCAGTTCTTTGCTAGTTGTTGAAATATTTTTTGTGACCTTGTGTATAGTCAATTTGGAAAAATCCAGTATTAAAAAGACTACATATTCTCTTTTGGGGTACAGAGTTTTTTAGGCAATCAATTAAATCAAGTATCTTTTGTCATTCAGAAATGTTTTAACTTTACTAATTTTTTATGTGCTTGATATTTCAGATGTTGCTTAATAAAAATTTCAGGTTGTATTTTGTAGGTTAATATTTATCATTTTCATATCTTCTGTTTCTTTTATTATAATATTATATTATTTCCTTTAATTTCTAGCAATGATTGTGCCTTTAATTTAATTTAATTTTACATTATTTTATTACAGCAACTTTTGTTAATAAATATCTAGAATATCTTTTTTCACACTTTTATTTTTCCTGTGGCTTTATTTATTACTAGAGGCCCAGTGCATGAAATTTGTGCAAGGGGCTCAGTCCTCTCAGGCCCGGCTTCGACCAGAAGGTCGTCCGGAAGGTAATACGGATGGTCGTTCCACTGTTCGGCCATTCAGTTGATTTGCATATTACGCTTTTATTATTATAGATGTGTGAGTTATAGCAGCATATTAGTCCTATATTTTTTCTAAGATCCCAATATTATCATCTCTTTTTTATTATATAAAATTATTGTATTTACATTTATCATTATTGATATTTGGACTAATTTCTTCCACCAGATTTTCAATTGCATTTCACATTCTTTATTTTTGTTTCTCTTTTTCTGCTTCTTTACTAATTATTTTCTTGATATCTAATGGATTGATAACATTTTAAAACTTTTCCTTTTCTCTGCACTTTTTGTTTCCAAGTAATATATTTTTATACTTTAATGGTTAGCCTTATATTTTAAACTTATATATTTA
The DNA here is from genome assembly GCF_000327345.1 of Myotis davidii. NCBI lineage: Eukaryota > Metazoa > Chordata > Mammalia > Chiroptera > Vespertilionidae > Myotis > Myotis davidii. The sequence goes on from NW_006284473.1 coordinate 1,139,940, forward strand.
GCCAAGAAGTTTACTAATAAATTTAGTTTGTCAGCATTTATATTCTATTCCTGAATATGACAATCTTTATTTGTCCTTTAATTATCTATGATTATAAACTGCTCCCCCTTTAGATCTTGTCATTTTTCTTTAGTGTGTGGGTTTTATAAAATTAGTATATTTTTGGTTTAAGTCATTTTAAACCAGAAATATACTAATTTTATGGTTTTTAACTTACTAAATTTATCAATGTATTTCATTATTGTCTGTGTTCCCCAATGTTTATTTTAACTTTTACTTTCCTTGTAGGTTTTCTTTTCTCTTTCTCCTCCTCCTCTTCCTCCTCTTTCTTTTTCTTCTTCTTCTTCCTCTTCTTCTTGTCAAACAACCTGTTTATTTGGGTTCAGAATTGAGTATTGCAGAACTTTGTTCTGACAGGCCAATGTCTACCTCTCCTGTCTCTGTGTCACTGTGGCCAGCAATTCCAAGGGTAGCCTCAGGGCCAACCGTGGCACCTGGGCCCTACTTTTCTTAATGTTTTACTTTTTTCCTTATTGCTTAGTCATACCCTAATGTACAGTCATAATTCAGTAAGAGTTAGGAAAGAAGTGTAAATAACCCTCTTAATTTTTGCATTTCTTTTTTTTAAAATATATTTTTATTGATTTTTTACAGAGAAGAAGGGAGAGGGATAGAGAGTTAGAAACATCGATGCGAGAGATCAATCAGCTGCCTCCTGCATGCCCCCCAATGGGGACGTGCCTGCAACCAAGGTACATGCCCTTGACCAGAATCAAACCTGGGACCCTTGAGTCCGCAGGCTGACGCTCTATCCACTGAGCCAAACCGGTTCGCCAATTTTTGCATTTCTGAAGTTGTCTTTATTTTACCTTCACAATTGAAGTTGTAACTGAAGTCTGTTGTCAGTCTAAATTAAATTTTTTGAAAGTCCAATTAAAAATGTGTCCAGGTCTCTCAATTATCTTTCATGTATTTTAACAATTTTTTCATGTTTTTAAAGTCTCCTCATTTTAATGTTGTGCATTGTGGATGAAGTCCTCAGTCTACTATCTACTATATTACTAATTTTTAATTGTGTTCAGTCTAGATTTTACTCCATTTATTAAGATTAAAAAATATTTTTTTATATTTAAGGTATCTATTTTATCCTTGTTCAGAGTCATTCATTTTAATCAAACAGTAGCATTATTCTATCCAGAGTAAATGCGTATTGATTTTTGCTTACCTTTTGTTTTCACTAATAATCTTCATGTGTTTTATAATTCTGGTTTTCAAGCCCTTTTTGAATGAGAATCTTTTCTTTCCATCTCTCTAACAGCTTGCAATTTCCTTCACCTGAGTTCCTGAACCCTCTCTCAGAACTAGGTCTCAACTGGCATTTTGGCATTCATTTTTTTTTTTTTTTTTTTTTGTGGCTAGGATTGCAATATAACTTGCAATTTTGTTGTTGTGTCTATAACCCCAACTATTCATAGGGACGTGCAACTCTATTTAAGATATACCCTTAGGCTGCTATTGAACAATATTATTTTCAGCCTCCTTTTACAAATACAGCAGCCCCTCCCTAGTCCTTGGCATTAAGTAGTAAACCTGGCTCAGGCTTTCTATAATTTTCTGTGGAACACATTTTGTTCCTATACCTTGCAGAGCCAAATGCCTCATTCCCAGTGGTCACTTGTAATCACAGTATTCAACAGCCTTTGGCTTGAACCCTTCTTAGTGCTTTGCAGGTAGGTTCTGTTTCTGATCAGCAGAAATGTTGATTTCTATTTTGTGTGTGAACACTATGAATACATAATTTTAAAAATATGCATACATATAATGTATATGCACATGTGTTTATACAGATATATATATCTATGTGAATACATATATTTATATATGCAATATGTGTTTATATATGTGCAACATATTTTCAAATAAATAGTTTAAATATATAAATACATTAAACATCTATATAATGTATTTGAAGAAAAGGATTTTATAAATCATTAGTATACACTTAAATTACATTTAATTTATTTTAATAATTTGGATAATGTTTAAACATAAATAAAAAGTACAAATATTAGCTTATACTTATGACTTGACCTAATATAGGGCATCAATTTTTAAAAGTATTACAGATAAAACTAGTATTTTCTTAAACTATGATCCAGGCTGATTTCTCTTCCCCCATTGTAACAGCAGCCACTATCATGGGCTTCATATGTGTATACCCAGTCCACATATAAATGCATTCATAGCAAAATATGGTATTATATTCTGTTTTTACATGTACTCTGTTGACTTGCTTCTTATCATTTCACACTTAATTTTATGTTTTAGATAGTCATCCTTACTGATTCTTATCAGCATAAATACTTTAAAATTCATTACTTTGATCCACCATATGGATAAAATTTGATTATTTCTCTTTATATTATTTATTTAAAATATTTTTGTTGATTTCAGAGAGGAAGGGAAAGGGAGAGAGAGATGGAAAACCAATGATAAGGGAGAATCATAGATCAGCTTCTTCCTGCACATCCCCCTGGGGATCTAGGCTGCAACCTGGGCATGGGCCCTGACCAGGTATCGAACCATGACCTGGTTGATGGGTTGATGCTCAACCATTGAGCAACACAGGCTGGGCTTTACATCGTTTATTTTTAAATATTTTATTATTACAACACCACTATAATTAATATTGTGGTACTTGTCCCCTTATGTGTATATTTCTAGTTTTGCTAGGACATATACCTTGAATATCTGCGTTGTAGATTATGTATACTTGTAATTTTAGAATGAGCTGTCCAAAATGGTAATAAAAATTTACCTTCTCACTAGTGGTATCTGAATGGATCACATTTCCAATATTTTCCCCAGCACAGTATTGTAAGACTTTTAAATGTTGCCAATGCTATTGTGAAACAAACAAACAAACAAACAAACAAACACATTACTTGGTTTTGTTTGCATTTCTCTGATTATAATTGAGACAAGCGTTTTTTTTTCAAATGTTGATGATACATTTGGATTTTCTCTTCTGTGAAGTGATCATTGATATTCTTTAAGCAATTTCTGTTGGAGTCTTTGCTTTGCCTCTCTATGTATATATTATAATATCCTATCTAATAAAAGAGTAATATGCAAATTTACCATCACTCCAACTCACAAGATGGCCGCCCCCATGTAGACACAAGATGGCCAGTGGGATTGGGCCTAAATGGGCAGTCAGACATCCCCCGAGGGGTTCTAGATTGGAGAAGGTGCAGGCTGGGCTGAGGGACACTCCCCCCCCCCATGCATGAATTTCATGCACCGGGCCTCTAGTATATGTATAATATATATCATTTTTTCTCTAAACTATTCCTGAAGTTAATTCTTTCTTATATGTCTTGCAAATATTTCATCCATGTATATTGCTTGCTAAAATTTTTGTGTGCTTATCGCAATTCTGAACACAAAACTGATACTTCCTGGGCTGGTGTGGATCAGTGGTTGAGCATAGACCCATGAAATAAGATGTTACTTGTTTGATTCCCATCAGGGCACATGCTCAAGTTGTGTTCTCAATCCCAATATAAAGCATGCAGAAGGCAGCCAACCAATGTTTCTCTCATTGATGTTTCTATCTCTTTATCCCTCTCCCTAGCTCTCTCTCTAAAAATCAAGAACAACAAAACAACAACAACAAAAACAACATAAAAAACCCCTGATACTCATTATATTGTCTTTTTAGTTAAGAAGTGATATGATGGGTAGTCTTAGTGAGATATGTGTCCAGGCTAGATAGACCTAGGTATAGAAGAAAGTGTAAAGGAGGTTGCTCACTAATTCAGACATGAACTGATGAAGTTATTGATATGGGTGGTGGTAATGGGTGTGAAGAAGGATCAAATTTAAAAACATTTTAGACGAATAATGGAAATCACTAAAAATGGAGATGTTAAGTACATTTCAAAATTTGTGTTTTAGGAATCTTAGTAGTTGATAATAAGAGTAAATAATTACTAACATGCCATATTTCTCAAGTTCCAGAATATTTGTATGTATATATACTGCCTAAAATGGTAATACAAGTCTTAAAGACAGCTATTGTTACAAATTCAGATTGGAATATGGTATACATGCTCACAGGTTTAGTATGGAAAAGAGCTGGAAATTGAAGCATTTAGATGAAATTATGGTGCTAGTAAAAGAGAAAGAAAAGAAAGAATTTGTGGCCTCCGAAAATGAGGCAGAGATAGGATATCTAAGTCTCAGAAGTAAGAGAGGAACTAGGAAAATAGTACAAATGTGCTCTAACAGCATCCTGTGCTTATCTCTACTTGCTCTTAGTTCTTACTATACCCTCTCACTGTACGTCTTGCTATACTATAGTTAAATGTAACAAATGAAGCTAAACTGTCTCCCCTCTTAGAAAAATCCCCTCTTTGCTCTTATGTAGTACTGTGCTTGGAACATATTCTTCATTTGACAAATGTAGGTGAAACATAGAAATGAAGAGAAGAAATGGAGGAAAGGAAGAAAGAGAAAGGGCTTATTAGTGTCGAAAATCTTTATTTAATTTTTGTGTTTATGTATTACCTTTATCCAGAAAGAATTTAGAGTAACATAGAGTTGACTATTATAACACTAAAGAGAATAAAAAAGGAGGAACATAGACATAGATAATGTAGCAGTGAAATTTATGATTTTAAGAGACAGGGAGTTTCTAAAATAAAAATATATGTATATTATACATTCCTAGAAAGGAATGCATTCATAACAATTATCACATTTTTATCAAAAACAATTAAAATATTAGAAATAAATTTAATAAAAGTGAGACATCTATATAATGAATAAAAGACACAGCTGAAGGGAATAGAAGAAATAAATAAATTTGTTAATAAATCAGAAGAACTAATATTGTTAAAGTGTCCATGCTACCCAAAACCATCTACAGATCCAGTGCCATTCCCATCAAAATATGAAATATAGATGTCGAAGAAACTATATAGAAGAAACTATTCTAAAATTTGTGTGGAACCACAAAAGATTCTGAGCAAAAAGAACAAAGCTGGAGGTATTATATATCCTGATTTCAAACTATACTACAAAGTCATAGAAATAAAAACAATATAGTATTGGCACAAAAATAGACACAGAGCCCAGTGGAACCAAGACTGCCCAATGTGGAAAGGAGAGTATCATCAACAAATGGTACTGGGGAAAGTGGAGAAACACATACAAAACAATGAAATTGGACCCCTATCTCACTAGCAATTTCACTCAGAATGTATTAAAGACTTAAATAGAAGAACTGACACTCTAAAACTCCTAAAGAAAGGATAGGGCAGAAACTTTTCTATATTGGTGTTGGCAATGAGTTTTTTTTTTTTTAGATATGACAACAAAAGAACACAAAAAACAAAAGCAAAACTTAACAAATGGGTCTACATTGGATTCAAAAGCTTCTGCACAGTAAAATAAATAATTAACAAAATGAAAAGACAACCTAAAGAATGGGGAAAATTTTAAAAAATATTTTTATTGATTTCAGAGAGGAAGCAAGATGTAGAGAGAGAAACATCAATGACGAGAATCATTGATTGGCTGCCTCCTGTACGCCCCCTACTGGGGATTGAGCTCTCATCCTGGGCATGTACCCTTGACCAGAATTGAACCCGGGACCTTTCAGTCTATCCACTGAGCCCAGCCAGCTAGGGTGAGGCAATTTTTTTTGCAAGCCATCTATCTATATATATAAAAAGCCAGTGACTGTAATGCCAGAATGACTGGTTGCTATGATGCCCACTGTGGCCAGAGAACCAGCCTGATCCAGGGGTGGGGTCGGCTGGCCAACCTCCTGTGGCCCCTCCCCCTGACCGCCCCCACCCCTGATCGCCCTCCCAACCCCAATAGGGGCCAGAGCCAGCCAGCCAACCTCCTGCAGCCCCTTCCCCCTGGCCGCCGCGCCAGCCCCGCCTCCAATGGGCCACCACCACCCCAATCAGTCCGCAGCCTCTCCCCTGGCTGGCCCCACCCCTGATCGGCCTCTCCCACCTCATTGAGGGTGGCAGCCAGCCAACCTCCCATGGCCCCTTCCCTGGCCACTGACCCCTGATCAGCCCTCTGACCCCATTTGGGGGTGGGGCCGATTGGCCCACAGCCCTTCCTCACAGCTGGCCCTGCCCCCAACTGGCCCCCCATCCCAATTGGGGGCGGGGCCCACAGGGCAATCACCTGCTGCCCCTCTCCACAGCCAGCCCGGTCTTGATTGTGCCCTGGTCGGGGTGGGCTCACTGGCCAACCTCCTGCTGTCTCCTCCTGACAGTCCCAGCTCTGATCTGCTCATTTGTGGGCTGGTCCACAAATTCGTGCACTGGGCCTCTAGTATATATATATATAAGCCTAAGTGATCGTTACGACTGGAAACTATCTGGTAGCTATGATTTGCACTAACCACCAGGGGGCAGACACTCAATGCAAGATCGGCCCCCTGGTGGTCAGTGTGCTCCCACAGCCAACCTTCTGCGGCTGGCCAACCTCCCATGGTCTCCCCTCCTCCCCGCAACCTGCTGGCACTGATCGGCCCTGATTGGGACTGGGCAAGATGAACCCAATTGGCCCCCATCACCAGCCAGGCCAAGGAACCCCTCCCATGCATGAATTTGTGCACTGGGCCTCTAGTATTTCAGATAAGAGGTTAATATCCAAACTATGTAAAGAATTCATACAATTTAATAACAGCAAAAAATCAGATTAGACATGGGCAAAATAACTATCTAGGCACTTTTCCAAAGAAGACTTCAAAAAGGTGAACAGGCACATAAAAAGATGCTCAGCATCACTAATCAGGGAAATGCAAATCAAAGCCACAATGAGATATCATTATACCCCTTAGAATGGCTGTCATTAAGAAAATAAGAAATGACAGGTGCTGGTGAGATTGTAGTGAAAAGGGAATCATTATACACTGTTGGTGAGAATGTAAATCAGTCCAATCAATATTCAGTCACAATGGAAAATAACATGGAAATTCTTTTAAAAAATTAAAAATATATCTGCCATATAATCCAGCAATTCCAGGACAGGGTGTATACACAGAAAGACAGAAATCAGCACTCCCATGTTTTTTGCAACATTATTCACAATAGCCAAGATATGGAAACAACTTCAATGGTCATCAAAGAATGAATGGATAAAAAAGATGTAGTGTATATACACAATGGAAAATTATTCAGCCATGAGAAAGGAGGATATCCTGCCACTTTAAACAATATGAATGGACCTTGAGTACATTATGCTAAGTGAGATCGTGAGATAAGTCAGACAGAGAAAGACAAGTACTGTACAATATCATATGTGGAATCTAAAAAAAGCCAAATGCAAAAAAGACAGGGTAAAATGGTGGTTACCAAGTGACTGAGGAGGGAGGGATAAAATTGTTGTTTTTTAAAGGTACAAACTTGCAACAAGTAGTAAATAAATCATGGTGATCTAATGCATAGTATAGTGAAATAGACAACAATATTGTACTATAGCAATCTAATGGGATAAATGTCGCTACAACTGTGATCATATTACAGTACATAAATGCATTAAGGTAACATTTTTATGCCTTTAATTTATTCCATGTTATATGCAAATACATTCCATAAAAAGTATTGCATTTTTCTTTAAATAAAATACCACCAATGAACAATAAAGATTATACTGAGAGCTGAGAAATTTAGATTTTGAGTTTGTCACAAATTCCTCTCTGTAACAAGTGCATTTACCTGCCTGGAGTGTTGAAGAGTTTTGAAGATTCTTTCTTGCTAGAAAACGATATGACTCTAAATACATATATAGGCAGCTTTAGAATTTTATTAGAGTGAGTAATGTCTAAAACTTTGCTTAATAACATAACATATCCAAATATTAGATATTAATGTAATCCAGTGACAAGAGCTTTTCCATCATCCTTTTTTTTTGAACACTGAAGCCATGCCACTTACTTGCTTAATTATTTTCTTCTATTCCTCTCACTAGATATGTTCATAGGTCGACACTCAATCACCCTGGCAGAACATGGTGGGTCATTTTTGCTGTCACCAACTGCATTGCTATGAGGGACATCTTTGACAGACACATTCTTGATGCCGAAGCCCACCTTGTCCCCAGGAAGAGCTTCACTCAAAGCTTCCTAGTGCATTTCAATGACTTCACTTCAGTTTTAACATTGACTGGAGCAAAGGTGACCATTATGCTTGGTTTGAGAACACCAGTCTCCACTCAGCCCACAGGGACAGTACATCCTGGAGGGGCAGATACAGGGGCTTGTCAATTGGACAAGCTGGTGGCAGGATATAATCCAGAGCTTCAGGCAGAATGGTTCCACTGGCATGTGACCACTTGGCTCCAGGATGTTGTCACCATTCTGACGAGAAATTGGCACAAATGTCTCTGTCAAAGATATCTGTCATAGCAATGTGGTCAGGGTTGTGGCCATTTTTTTTAAATGTAGGTGCTGACTTTAACAATATCCCTGTCTCCCTTCTGGCTGCAAGGCAGCTCAGTGGAATCCATTTTGTTAACACCAACATCCAGTTATTTCACATGTTGTGTGTAAGCCAGCAGGGCATGCTCACGGGTCTGTCCACTCTTGAAGATGCCTGCTTCAAATTCACTAACACCAGCAGCAACAATCAGGGCAGGCACTTTCTTGGTGTTCTGAATTGAAGCAATTACTTTTGCATGGGAAGTTTATTCCATTGATAGTTTATTAATCCGGTATTTATTGATGACATATTGTATGCTAGGAATTATCTTAGAGATTGAGGAAACAAAAATGTGATGGTCCTGTTCATGGTCACGCCTTTCTGGAAGTTATACTCTAGCTGAAAGAGACATACATACACTAAAGCTTAAGGAAAGGAGTTAGAGTTTTTTGGGATTGTTCTTTCTGAGGTTGGCAAAGTCACCCACATTAGTGGTTATACTTTTTCAATCGTTAAAACTGAGATCTTCAGGTACTGAACAAAAATTATTAAGAAGGTGATCAAAGTTTATACTGGCTTGCCTTTCTTCTTCCTTCCCTTCCCTTAAGAATGAAGAGAGAAGGCACTAGTTGGGATTGCTCAGCCAAGCTAGGTGCCTCGGAAATACTAATAAATTGGTATCTTTAGTAGCAGCTTAAAACAACACAAATTTAATCTCACTAATTTCTCTGCCCCATCTTTCACAGGGTCAAAATCAAGGTGTTAGTCAGGTGAGCTGTTATCTGAAGGTTTGGAATAATCACCTTCTCAGAGGGGGTGGTTACTGAATTCAGACTGAAGGATGATAGAGAAATGGTCCATTGATAAAGAGGTTTTAGATTTGTTTCAGTTAAGGTGTAGATCCTATTCAAAGACCAGCAGTGGAGAGGAGCTGCAAGCAAGTCAGTGTTTCTGGAGTGTACAGTGTGAGACAAGGAAGTTGAGGGGAAAAAAAGAATGGGTTAATAGGAAGATGCCAAATCATAAAGACTCTGGTGTGTGATGCAAAAGACTTGGTTTGAGTTTGGAAATTTATAAACTGAGTTGTTAAAAACTGAAGATTCTCTATGTTCTTGTGTATGTACATATACATTCGTGTACATAATCATATGCATGTGTTAGTAGGTGTTCACTACATTTTTGAATGAATGGGAACAAAAATAAAATATCTGAAAGCAGGGAGGGGAAGGGAAGAGGACAAAGTTAAGAACCGGAACCTGGATTTGAAAGAAAGGTATGTTGTCTGAATTGGAGAAGTAATTCAGGAAGAAATGGAATCAGAAACTGATTTCGATTGGGTAGACTCAACACAAACTCAAAGAGAAAAAAAATCCAGAGTGAACCATGAGAACTGGCTCTATATTTATCATTTCCCAACTGGGTACAATAATGTCTACAGTATGTATGTAATCCCAGGGAATTAAAGCTGCTATGATCATACCCAGTGAATTTAGAAAGTATTAAGTGTTCATATTCAACTCATTTAATTGCTTATTTTTGGAATTTGGCATTAATATAAATGCAATTCTATAGGAAACAATAGACGATGAAGTCAATACTCAATCTTTTCAAGCTGGTAAGTAACCAGCTCAATTTCAAATATGGTAGAGTTTATGACTTTGTTTGAATGTAAAGCTTGGCTCCAATTTATTTTAACACTTAAGTTAGATTTAGTATGCCAGAAAATCAAACTATAGTTTAACAAAGTTAAACTGTCCGAATATGATGATTTATACCATCTGACCTGAAAGAGCAAACTAAAACCAAAAATTATAGCCAGTCAGGACAGACGTGCTTATGCAAGAGTAACTTCCCTTCTTATCATTCCAAAATCAATTATTTCTTAGTGGAAAACCTGCCATTTTCCCCCTTGGGGAGGGTTCTGTAAATGTGGTATATTACCTCAGCCTAACATTCCTGGAAAACAAAAGAGCTTTCTGTTCTTTGAACCCAAATCTGACTTACCTCTTTTTTTTGAATCAAGCCCTAAAGCAGCTAGAAAGTAGACAATGGGCAGAGCAGGCACAAATCAGCTTGCTTCAGTGACTTATATATTTAGCTTTAAAAGCGAGTCCATGGAAAGGTTTTTATTTTGTTAAAAATTATTGATTTTCCTTTCTAATGTGTCTTTCTGTAGCAGGTTTAGAGAAGAATATTCACCCATCTTGCTTCAGCATTTCCTAAAGACAGTTCTTGCCAGTCCATCTGCCAAGGGTGGGCACTGATCAAAATGAGTAATTAAGTTGCTTTGGGTTCAATAACCCAAAGTTGTTCAATGTCACTCTGTCCTTTTCAGCAACCTGTCATTTATGAACATATTAGAGGCCTGGTGCACAAATTTGTGCATGGGTGGGGTCCTTAGGACTGGCTGGAGATTGAGGCCTATCAGGGGGCCAGATGGCCAGGGGGAGGGAGCCTGGAAGGTTGGCAGGCCGGCCCCCCCATTGGGGCCAATCGGGGGGGGGGCGGCCAAGCAGGGGGAAGGGCCGTGGGAGGTTGGCTGGCTCAAGGGAGAAGCTGCAAAAGGTTGGCTGGCTGGTGGGGGAGGGGCTGCAGGAGGTTGGCTGTGGGAGCTCACTGACCACTAGGGGGCAGCTGTTGCATTGAACGTCTGCCCCTTAGTGATCAGTGCATGTCATAGCAACTGGTCGACTGGTCATTCCGGTCATTTCAGTTGTATGGTCATAATGGTCACTTAGGCTTTTATATATATAGATATCTCTTTTTAACTTCGGAATGAAAGAAAAGTGAGTGGAGGGAAAAGGTTAGTAGGTAGAAGAGTTAGAGGGTTCCTGCTGTCAAGTGATGGCCATTGGCGCCAATTCAATGCCAATAGAAATTTCTAATTTGGGGTGCAGCTAAGAAGAAACTTTATTCAGTGTAAAAAGCCCAACTGTGATGCAGCACAGCTATGAAAACAGCAGAGTTGAGAGGTCACCCCAGGATCAGCGGACCTTGGGCCAGGCCCCTCTTCAGCTAGGCAGCTCTGGCCCAAAAGGCACTGCCCTGAATAGCCAGAATAGAGTCCCTCTGGTTGGTCAGAGCTGCACAGCTCTGATTGAATAGGGAAAGCTGTACTATTGGTTGAAATAGGATTCCAGGAAACCTTTATAAGGGCTGGCTCAGATGGCAGAAGCAGTTCAGTGCGTTTCTTCATTAAGTAGTTTGCATGAGAGGGCCCTATGCTGCTAGGCTCTGCTTTTGTTTTTGTTTTGTTTCTCCCCTCAGGGTTTATAGTGTCAAAATTATAGTAAAGAAATGGGACCACCAGCCATCCTCTCTGTGAGGCTGTTTTGCTGATATCATGATACAAATTTTGGGGAGGTACTCTGCCTTTCTAATTACCATGCTCCTGGAAATGGCATGGCATTTCCCTCTGAGTTTTTAACCATGCTCCATGCCTAGATCAGGGTATTGGCTTCCTTTTACACTGAAAGAACTTGGAATGTCACCTCTCTGAGCTTTTATTTTTTTCAATTGAAGAAAGCAAGATGAAAAAAAAAAAAAAGAGAGATGGGTCATGTCTTTTCCAGCTCTTTGGGTTTTTATCTAACTGTAATCTTTAAAACTTTGATCTTCGGGTACTGAACAAAATTGGTAAGGGACCCACGTTTATACTGGCCTTCTTTTTTTCCTTCCTTCTACTTATATATCTACCAGGAGTCAGACATTGTATCACCTTTTTCCTTCTTCTGCTCAAAATGTTATTTTATTTTTTTAAAAAATATATTTTATTGATTTTTTACAGAGAGGAAGGGAGAGGAATAGAGAGTTAGAAACATCGATGAGAGAGAAACACCAATCAGCTGCCTCCTGCACACCCTCTACTGGGTACCTGCCCTTGACTGGAATGGAACCTGGGACCTTTGAGTTCGCAGGTCGATGCTCTATCCACTGAGCCAAACCGGTTAGGGCTATTTTTTTTTTTTTTAATTGACTTTAGAGAGAGAGGGAGGGAGAGGGAGAGATAGAGAAACATTGATGCAAGAGAGAAATATCAACCAGTATGCACCCTGATTGGGATCAAACCTGCAACCCGGGCATGTTCCCTGACTGGAAATCAAATTAGGACCTTGCAGTGGTTCTCAACCTGTGGGTCGCGACCCCTTTGGCGGTCAAAGGACCCTTTCACAGGGGTTGCCTAAGACCATCCTGCATATGAGATATTTACATTACGATTCATAACAGTAGCAACATTACAGTTATGAAGTAGCAACGAAAATAATTTTATGGTTGGGGGTCACCACAACATGAGGAACTGTATTAAAGGGTCGCGGCATTAGGAAGGTTGAGAACCACTGGATGGGAAGATGATCAACCAAGACATACCAGCCAGGGCTTCTGCTTTAAATTTTATAGCACATGTATTAGTTTGCTGGGGCTGTCATAACAAAGTATAGACTTCCTGGCTTAAACAATGGAAATTTTTTCCTCACTGTGGTGGAGGCTGAAAGCGTGAGAACAAGGTGTTGATAGGGTTGGTTTCTTCTGATCTCTCTCTCCCTGGCTTAGATAGCCATCTTCTCCCCATGTTTTTCCATGGTTTTTCCTCTACATGTCTGTGTCCCTATTTCCTCTACTTATAAAAACATCAGTCGTATTAGAGGACAGCCTATCCTAATGGCCTCATTTAACTCATTTCCCTATTTTAAAGCCTTATCCCTAAATACAATCGCACTCTGAGATAATAGGGGTTAGAACATCAACATATAAATTTTGGAGGGACACAATTGAGCCCATAATATCACATATAAATTCTATATCCCCATCTCTATTTGTATATATCAAAGTGTATTAAGTGAGTCCACATTGAATGCTGTTTATAAAAATGATTGAGTTGTCAACTTCTGAGAAAATTTGCTTGAATAAGATATCCGTAGGGGCTTTTGTAAATGGTGTTGAAATAAAATGTGTATGAATATAGGAGTGTATAAGAAGGAGAAAGTTGGATATAAAAGGAATAAGGGGGAAATATAAACTTTGTCCTTAATTATCCTCAATCTTGATTTAGTATTCTTGATCCCATTATAAGAGAGAGTTTTGGGCTATAATTGTGTAAGGCTTAGATAAATTCATCTTGTATGTTATCAATTCTATTTTTTAATTAGTGACATTCAATATTATCTTATAGTAGAGGCCCAGTGCACAAAATTTGTGCATGGGGAGGGGGAGGTCCCTCAACCCAGCCTGCACTCTCTCGCAATCCGGGACCACTAGGGGTTGTCCAACTGCCAGTTTAGGCCTAATCATTCAGGAATCCCCGTGGGATTGGGCCTAAACCAGCAGTCAGACATTCCTCTCTCAATCTGGGACTGCTGGCTCATAACTACTCACCTGCCTGCCTGCCTGATTGCCCCTAACCTCTCTGCCTGCCTGCCTGCCTAATTGCCCCTAACTGCTTGCTTGCCTGCCTGCCTGATCACCCCTAACTGCCTCTGCCTCACCCCTACAACTTTAGCTTTGTCTGGAAGGTCATCCAGAAAGACGTCTGGAAGGTCAGTTGTCTGTCCAGTCTAATTAGCATATTATGCTTTTATTATTATAAATTAGTTTCAGGTGTACAGCATAATGGTTAGATAATCATATAATTTACTAAGTGATATCCCATGCCCCAGTCTTTCAAGAACTCACCTGGCATCATACTTACCTATTACAATCTTATTGACTATATTCCATATTCTGTACTTTTCATCCCCAAGACTTTTTTATAAATACCAATTTTTACTTCTTGATTCCTTCAACATTTTGACCCAGGCCTTCATCCCCTGTCCCCTCAGAAAACCATTATTTTGTTCCCTATATCTGTGTTTGTTTCTGCTTAGTTTTTTCACTTATTTTGTTCTTTAGATTCTGCATATAAGGGAAATCATATGGTATTTGTTTTTCTCTGAATTGTTTCACTTAGCATAATACCTTCTAGATAACCCATGCTGTTGCAAATGGTAAGATTTCATTCTCTTTTATGGCTGAGTAATATTCCATTGTATATGTGTCCCACAGCTTTGGATCCACTCTCCTACTGATGGGCACTTGGGTTGCTTCTATATCTTGGCTATTCTATATAATAAATGGCTTATATGCAAATTGCCCCCTCAACTGGGAGTTTGACCAGGGGGCAGGGCCAGCTGGCCTCACCCCCAATAGGCTCCCCTACCCTGATGTGGGATGGGGCTGGCAGGCCAACCACCCACGGCCCCTCCCTCCAGCTGGCCCTGCCTCTGATTGACCTCCCCGACCCCAATTGGAGCAGACAAGCCGGACCCCACCCATGCACGAATTCATGCACCGGACCTCTAGTTTAAAATAACACTGCTATGAACATAGGGGTGTGTATATTATTTGGATCCAGTTTGCTAATATTTTATTGAGGATTTTTGCATCTGTGTTCATCAGAGATATTATTTTATAATTTTCTTTCTTTTTAGTGTCTCTATCTTTTTTGGAACCAATGTTGGCCTTGTAAAATGAGCTTGGCCATCTTCCCTTCTCTTGAATTTTTTGAAATAGTTTGGTAAGGATTGATGTTAAATCTTCTTTGAATGTCCAATAAAATTCACCTGTGATGCCATCCAGTCCAGAACTTTTGTTTGTTGGGAGGTTTTTTATTACTACTTCAATTTTGTTGGTTGTAATTGGTCTGTTCAGATTTTTTTGTTTCTTCCTGATTCACTTTTGGAAGATCGTATGTTTCCAGGAATTTATCCATTTTTTCCAGAATTTCCAAGCTAGTCTATGTAATTGTTCATAGTATTTTCTTATAATTCTTTGTATTTCTGTGGTGTCAGTTAATATTTCTCTTCTTTAATTTTTGATTTTTAATTATTTTGGTCCTCTTACTTTTTTTCTTGATCAGTCTGGTTAAAGGTTTATCAATCTTGTTTATTATCTCAAAGAACCCACTATGGGTTTTATTGATCTTTTGAATAGTTTTGTAGTCTCTGTGTCATTTATTTCCACTCTAATATTTATTATTTTCTTCCTTCTAACTTACTCTGGGCTTTGTTTGTTATTGTTTTTCTAGTTCTTTTAAGTGTAGGATTAGATTATTTATTTGAGTTTTTCTTGTTTCTTGAGGTAGGCCTGTATTGCTATGCACTTCCCTCTTAGGACTGCTTTCCTTGTGTCCCATAGGTTTTATGTCATTGAGTTTTTATTTTCATTTGTCTCAAGGGATCTTGCTTTCTCCCTTGATCTTGTTTTAACACATAATTGTTTAGTGACATTTTATTTAGCTATAATAAATTTATGTGTTTTCAGTTTTTTTCTTGTAACTGATTTCTAGTTTTATACTCTTGTGTCAGTAAAAGATGCTTGATATGATTTCAATCGTGTTAAATTTATTGAAATTTGTTTTGTGTCCTAACATGTGGTCTATCTTGGAAAATGTTCTCTGCGCCCTTAAAAAGAATGTATACTCTGGTGCTTTGGGGTGAAATGCTCTAAAAATATCAATTAAATCCATCTGGTCTAATGTGTCATTTAAGGTACTGTTTCCTTGTTTATTTTCTGTCTGGAAGATCTATCCATTGACGTCATGGGGTATTAAAGTGTCCTACTATGACTGTATCACTATTATGTCCCATTATGATCAGCAATATTTGCTTTATATATTTAGGTGCTCCTATATTGAGTACATGAATGTTTCCAAAAGTTATATCCTTTTGTTGGGTTAATCCCTTTTTTAAATTATGTAATGTCCTTCTTTATCTTTCATTATAGCTTTTGTTTTAAAGTCTATTTTGTCTGACATATTCCAGCTCTTTTTTGTTTTCATTCACATGAAATATATTTTTCCATCCCTTTATTTTGAATTTGTGCCTGTCTTTTGATCTGAAGTAGGTCTTTTATAGACGGCATATAAATGGGCTTTGTTTTCTTATGTATTCAGCTACTCTATGCCTTTAAAAATTTTTTATTGAGTTTGTTGGGGGTGACATTGGTTAATAAAATTATATAGATTGCAATTATACTATTCTGTAATGCATCATTTTTATATTCTATTGTGTATTAACTACCTAAAGTCAGGTCTCTTTCTGTCACCATTTATTCCTCCTTTATCCTCATTAACACTCTCTGCTCTCCTTCCCTTTTGTAATCACCATATGGTTGTCTGTGTCTATGAGGTTTTGTTTTTGTTTTTGCTTAATCCCTTCATCTTTTTTTCACCCAGCCCTTTAATACTCCTCTGTTCTGACAGCTGCCAATCTTTTTTCCAAAAGTCAGTTTCTATTTTGTTTGTTTATTTTTTTTATTAGAGTCCACATATAAATGAAATTATATGGTATTTGTCTTTCTCTGACTGGCTTATTTTACTCAGCATAATACTCTCCTGGTCCACCCATGCTGTTGCAAAATGTAAGATTTCCTTCTTTTTAAAGATCAAGTAGTATTCAATTGTGTAAATGTACAGCTTTTTGATCCACTCATTTACTGATGGGAACTTGGTCTGCTTGAAAATCTTGGCTATTGTAAATAATTCTGCAATGAACATAGGGCTGCATACGTATATTCTTTAGAAACAGTGTTTTGCGTTTCTTTGGATATAGTCCACATGTGGTATTGCTGGGTCATAAAGCAGTTCCATTTTTAATTTTTTGAGGTATCTTTATATTGCGCTCCACATGGCTATATCAAGCTTCATTCCCACCAACAATGCATAAGAGTTCCCTTTTCTCCACATCCTTGCCAACACTTGTTTGTTGACTTACTAATGATAGCTATTCTTACAGGTGTGAGGTGATAACTCATTTAGGTTTTAATTTGCATTTCTTTGATGATTAGTGACATTGAGAATCTTTTCATATGTCTTTTGGCCGACTGTATGTCCTCTTTGGAGAAATATCTAATCAGATCCTTTCCCCGGTTTTTAAATGGATTGTTTTGTTTGTTTGTTTGTTTGTTTGTTTTGGTGTTGAGTTTTATAAGTTCTTTATAAATTTTGGATGTTAACTCCTATTAGATATATCATTGGTGAATATGTTCCCCCATTTAGTGGGTCTTTTCATTTTGCTGATGGTCTTTGTGCTGTGAAATAACTTTTTCGTTTGAGCAAGTCCTAATTGTTTGTTTGTTTTTTCTTTTATTTCCCTAGCATGAAGAGTTATGTATCAGAAATAAACATTGCTAAAGAAGTATCCAAGACTATACTACCTATGCTTTCTTCTAAGATTTTTATGGTTTAGAGTCTGGCATTTACATCTTTAATCCATTTTGAGTTTATTCTTGTGCATGGTGTAAGAAAGTGGTCTAGTTACATTTTTTTTTGCATGTGTTTTTTTGTATGTCTAGTTTTCCCAAAAACCATTTATTGAATAAACTGGTTTTACCTTATTATATGATCTTGCCTCCTTTGTCAAATATTAAGTTATTGTAAAGGTGTGGGTTTATTTCTGGGCTCTTTATTTTGTTCCATTGATCTATATGCCTGCTTTTATGCCAGTACCATGCTGTTTTTATTGCTGTGGTCTTGTGGTACAGCTTGATGTCAGCTAGCAGGATTCCTCCATTTTGTTGTTTAGAGCATTTGACCCATTTACATTTAAAGTAATTATATATAGGTATGTAATTATTGCCATTTTATTATTTATAATCATGTTCCCCCCCCCCTCTTTTAAAAGGTCCCTTTAACATTTCTAGCAATACAGGTTTGATGGGGATGAACTCCTTTAGCCTTTTCTTGTCTGGTAAGCTTTTTATTACTACTAAAAATGATGGCCTTGCTAAGTAGAGTAGTGTTGGTTGTATGTCCTGCTTTTCATCACTTTGAATATTTTGTGCCAATCCACTCTGATCTGAAATGTTTCTGTTTGGAAATCAGCTGACAGTCTTATTGGAGGTCCCTTGTAGGTAGCTAACTGTCTTTTTTTCGCTTTAAAGCTTCTATTTTTGTCTAAACTTTTTCATTTTAATTATGATGTGTCTTGGTGTTGACCTTTTGGGTTTATCTTCTTTGGGACTCTCTCTGCTACCTTGCTTTCTGTCTTCTCCTTCTTGTACCCTTATGATATATTGTTGTTACACTTGATGTTCTCCCAAAGGTCCTTTAAACTGTCCACATTTAAAATTATTTTTCTTTTTGCTGTTCTGATTATTTTCTGCTACCTTGTCTTCCAAATTACTGGTTCAATATTCTTCTCATCTAATCTGCTGTTGATTTCTTCCTGTGTTCTTTTAAAATACATACATATATAT
>NW_006284473.1:1158733-1169589 GCF_000327345.1 Myotis davidii
AAGAGAGATAGAAACATCAGTGATGAGAGAGAATCATTGATCAGCTGCCTCCTGCACATCTCCTATTGGGGATTAAGTCTGCAAACCAGGCATGTGCCCTTGACTGGAATCAAACCTGGGACCCTTTAGTTCACAGGTCGATGTTTTAGCCACTCTGCCAAACCAGGTAGGGCCTTCCTGTATTCTTCATTTCAATTATTGCATTCCTTATTTCTGACTGGTTCTTTTTTGTGGGTTCTGTGTCCTTTTTTATGCTTATGAATTTCTTACTAAGTTCTTTGAGTATCCTTATAACCATTGTTTTGAACTCAATATCTGGTGTTTGCTTGCCTCCATTTTATTTAGTTTTGGTATTTGTTTTTCTGAAAATTTACCCTGTTCTTTTATTTGGGATGTTTCTTTTTCTTCCCATTTTGGCTGCCTCTTTGTGTTTGTATCTATGTGTTAAGTAGATCTGCTATATCTCCCAGTCTGATGAGTTGACATTATGTAGTTGTTGTCCTCTGGGATCCAATGGCTCAGTCTTCCTGATCTCCTAAGCTAGGTGCTCTAATAGTGCTATTTTTGTTAGTTATGTGTGCCCACTGGTTGAAGTTGAGCCTTGATTGCTGTTGGCACATGCATGGGTGGGGTGGCCTCTCACACTGGGTAGGTATGAGGATTGGCCACAGCCACAGAACTAGTTGCTGTGTGTAGGCTGACCCCATGAAACAGACATCACCCAAGCAATTTATAATGCCTATCAAGTCCTCCCTTTGGGAATGCTACTTGTAGTGCTAATCAGGCCTTGCTCTATTTTGGTCTGAAGCCAACCACCAGGTGTGTTGGTTTGGGAGCCTCTTGGAGAGACTTGGTGCAGGTCAATGTCAGATGCTGCTTGTGACTGGCCCTGAGCTACGTTTTAGGAACTACAAAGCAATCCATGGTTGCTAGCTGCCTGTTCTAGACTTGGGTGCAAGTGGGAGGGACCCAGTTGCATACCGAGGCCCACTGTTACCAATATTGGGTCAAGGACAGGTCTGCAGAGGCCCCAAGGCTCCATGAAACACACTGCTACCTGCTGGCTCACTGTTAGGTTAAACGATTGAAAAAGCCTCAGCAGTATGCAAGTAGCATAAAGCAGTTTCTCAGGAAATAGCCAGGTAGGGGCAAGTGATGCTCACCAGTTTAGTACAGATTCACACTCTGTGTAGTGCTGGGTCTGATTCTCCTCAACAAAAAAGCTCAGTGTACACCAAGGTCAAGCCATCACCCACCTGGGGTCTGCAGATCTTTGTGATGGGGTGGGGTCTCAGGGAGTCATGAGGGGTGAGCCAGTGGGGTTCATCAGGCTAATGCAAATCAAGATTTGGTGGTGTGGATCAGGGGCTTAATGCAGGAAATGTGATCCTCCCCCTAAAGCCACACAACTCAGTTTCTCCCCATTTGTCTCTGGTACCCTCTATTCTGGCTAGAAAGTGAGTGATTTCAGAAGTCAAAATTTGATGAGTTTGGGAGTTGTAAGACATTTTCAAGATTAAATATGGGGCCATGGAATTAGGATATTTAAATATTTGACAATTCATTTGTGCTAGAATAAGTTATAGATGCCAGACTTAAATAAGTGGAATACATTTTAATGTTTGTTTTGAATGAGATTCAGCACATTGGACAGGGAGACCAGTGCTGCCTGACAATGTTTTATATAGTCAACTCCTTATCTATACTAATAAAAGGGTAATATGCTAATCAGACCAGACATCTTCCAGACGACCTTCCAGACGTCCTTCCAGACAAAGCCATGGTGGTGGGACCAAGGCAGAGGTGGTTAGGGGGGATCAGGAAAGTAGGGGAGAGCAGTTAGGGGAATCAGGCTGGCAGGGGAGAGCAGTTAGGAGAATCAAGCTGGCAGGGGAGAGCAGTTAGGGGGATCAGGCTGGCAGGCAGGTGAGTGGTTCTGAGCCAGCAGTCCTGGATTGCGAAAGGGATGTCTCGGATTGGAGAGGATGCAGACCAGGTTGAGGGCCTCTAGTTATGGAATAAGAACTAGAGCTATTGAACCATTAGTGTAGATTAAATAAATCAAAATCAATGAAGAAAGTAATTTCAGATAAAAAGGGTTGCAGATAATGACTCCAATTTCATGGGGAACAATGGAATTTTGATTTGTAACTGACCTTTATTAGCTAGAGCATACTGGAGTAATGCATACTCCAATTTTTTCAGATTTTTTTTCTAGTGTCATTGTGTAATCATCATAAATAGCTAGTTATTGATATTAATAATAGGAAAAGAGTAAAGAAGAGATCATGTGGGCAGCTTCACCAGGAAGCTGCAGCTTCACACTCTCCAGGGAACCACTGATCCATTCCCTACAGATCACTGGAGGAAGGAATCAAACAAAGGGGGAGATGGGCACATGTGCAGTGAAGTCGAGGTGATGTAGGGAAGGTGCTTGTCTGTCAGTCTAACATGGGAAAAAGATAATTGGCTGGGGGATCGGAGATGAAGGCACTGCAAAATCTTGTGGGAAATCTTGAAAGGTTCATTTGTTAAGCTCCTGGTTATAATCCCTAGACAAAGAGTTCTTGCTCTGTTGCCTGCTTGCTCACTTGCCCATTTGTTGTTCCCTTACCTCATCTTGTTCTTTTGTCTTCTACAAGAGTGAGGAACTAAAAAAGTGATTGGACGTCTGTATGCATGGATGTGGTATGCCAACTGGTGAGTTTTTAAAACAATTGGATGAAAATCTGATATTTCCATTTCAGATGCTGTAAATATCATTATCTGTATATCAATTTTCTGGCTCCTCTAATCTTCTGCCTGGGGGCTGTGAGCCTCACTACTGATGCTCAGGAAGAATGTTTGAGAAGAAGGTTGGGGACTCACTTGTACTGGCTTACACTTAATCTCTTCACCTTCATCCCAGCCAGGACCTCATGCCTGCCTTTCTCTGTGCTTGCTGTTTCAGTGTCTGGCACCTCCCTGACTCACTTTCTCTGAAATGAATTCCTCCTCTCTGAGGAGTAGAAGAGAAGAGGCTACAGGTTGCAGTGGACACCCAGGGCCTAACAACTCCATATACAGACTTTCAAACACCTATTTTCAGTCTCTACTTAACCTCCACCTTTTGTTCTCCATCCTTTTAATTGCAGAGCATTTCTTGTAATCATTTGAGACCAATTGGTTTACATTTAATCAGTTAACTCTATCTCCTCCCCCACACAGAGGTACTTGAATTTGACCTATCTTCTCTCTGCTAAGAGTTTCATAATTTCCCTACTTGTTTTCTTTTTAAAATATTATAATTTAGGATTATATATGCCTTTGGGTTTGATTAAACATGGGGTTTATATTCTCCATGTTGTTTTGTTATGGCTTTCAGTAGAAGAGGATGGAAAGGCTTCTATTTCACCTTCTTGGAACTATAAACCTAATGCAATACTTTATACCTCTGAAGATAGGATAATAGACATATTTGAAAAGAGTATATGAATTTAAGAGTGAGATTTTCTTTTTTATTTTGTTTATTTTGTTCTTTAGATTCCACATACAGGTGAAATCATGTGGTATTTGTCTTTCTCTGACTTACTTATTTTACTTAGCTTATGCTAGGTCCACCCACACCGTTGCAAATGGTAGGATTTCATCCTTTTTTCTGGCCAAGTAATATTCCATTGTATATATGTACCACTACTTTTTTTTATATAAAAGTGAAATATTTAAATGTAGTCAGCTTATTTTATTAGCAATAAATAAATTTCTTGTTTCAAACTATCCTGAAAATTTAGACATGAGTATTGGTTTTTGACCTGCGCCTCATACTTCTCTCTGTTCTTTGATTTTATATTAAAATTGTAAGAGAGTAAATCCTAATAACAGAACTTTAATATTACACTAGTAATATTTACATGTACTATTTTGCTCTTTACCAACTTCTACTATCCTTTGGATTTGCCATGTCTTCATTTATCAATAGGTGACATCACCTTAGACTTCCCAGCCATTAAAAATCTTCACTTATTCCAGTGTTCTGCTACCAAACCTCTACTCCTCCCCTCTTATTATGGTGAAAGGGAGATTCTTTATCCTGTCTAGGAAAAATGCCTCTGCCTGGCTTCTGAATTTCATCTTTCCTCCTTTTTCAGAGCCTCTGCCCTTTTTATTATTTCCTACTTTTTATCCCCTTACTCTCATTGCTTTCATATTATTAACATTTTAACATGCTTTAAGTTTCTATCCTAAATTTCTATTTCTGAATTTCACATTTTCATTCAATTACTAACTCTCTTTTCTCCTCACATTCACAGAAAAAGTCTCATTTTCTATAATCAGTCTTTCTACTTCCTCACTTCTCACTTACCCGTGAACCTATTACAGTCTGGTAATAGATTTATACAGTCATACTCATCACTTTATAGAAACTATTCTTGTTGAAATAAAAAAATTAAAAATAGATTCCCTGTAATCAAATATAAAAGGCATTCTGTAGCTCTTACAGCTAACTGCTCTTTAACTTAGCACTATTGATCAATCCTTTATTTCAGAAATACTATTCTTTTGGTTTTCATGAGAACCCAGTATCGTCAGGATAGGTTAGCTTATGTTACAGTAAAAAACATCCTCTATATCCATAGCAGATTGTCTTGGGGTTCTGATTTGCCTTTCCTTATTCTTAGACACATGCTGATGGAGCAGGCATTATCTGGAACCTGGTCAATAGTTACAGCAAAGAAAAAGAAAGAGCATGGTAAATCAGACCTAGCCCTTATAGTCTCAGCCAGGAGTCAACATGTTACTCTGTTTATATTCCATTGATTAAAGTGTGGAATATGACTCCACCTATCACCTGCAAACTTGCTAAATGCTTACTGGGAGTAATTTGGGAAAATCTCTAAAGAGAACCATTACCATCTCTTACCACAAAACTACTTAAAATATTCAAATCTAGTTAAGCAATATAAACCAAAACAAACAATATTTGGAAACTACCTTTCAGCCATTTTACCAATTGAATGAATGAGTCATGGTTGATTGTCAGACATATGTATCAGGAATAAGTATTGTTAAAATAACTACATAGATTTTTTTGAAATGTAAAGATATAAACCCATTCATTTATTCACTAATTACTTACTATATGCTTGGCACTGTGGTAAATGATGGATATTAGACAAAGCATGATGTCTATGAGGAAATATTATGTAAATCTTGTAATTCTGGATTCTTCCCCCATTTATTAATAAGTTTCTTTACATTTATAAAAAGTGAATCTGAAAATGTCATTATTATTGCCTGCAATGTAGAAATTTGAATATTTGGAAGCCTAAAGCAGGTATTATGAAAAGAAAGTAGAATTCTTTTAGATCAACTACTTTGGAGACTGTGCTAATTAATACATACTTGCTCCTAGAGTGAGGTGAGTAAAATACTTCTCCTAGATATCACTGAGCCCAAAATCCAGCTTCAAATTAGCAATCTCAAGAAAAAGAAAAAAACACTTTGTCATTTCCAGAGAAAGTACAATTTTCATTTGTAAAGAACTCTGGTGAAGTTATTAACATTTAAATCATTTAATCAATTTTAATTAACATTTTTAATGATTAAAAAATGTCATCAGGTAAATATTCACAAGAGCAGGACTTCAGAATAACCAGGCTTACATCCATCAAAACCATATTTGGAGACACTGCCTGAAGTTTAGACCAATCACAAGTAATAAGGAGGTTCTGTAACTGTACATATAAATAGTGGAGACACAGCTGTACTTCCATGTCTTTTATATACTTGCTCTTTTTCTAACAGGAAAGGGCATGTGGAAAAACGTGATAACAGCTGGAAACGTGAAGCCCCAGCTATCAAGAGCAGAGATCATGCCCTAACCGGTTTGGCTCAGCAGATAGAGCATTGGCCTGCGGACTGAAGGGTCCCAGGTTCGATTCTGATCAAGGGCATGTTCCCAGGTTGCAGGCACATCCCCAGTAGGGGGCGTGCAAGAGGCAGCTGAATAGATGTTTCTCTCTCATTGATGTTTTTAACTCTCCATCCCTCTCCTTCTCCCTTCCTCTCTGTAAAAAGCAATAAAATATATTAAAAAGAACAGAGAACACTCCAATTGCAAAAATTTTTCAAAGTTCATTAAAAAAAATAATAATCACAAGAAACCCTTGAAAGATAGTGCCTGAAATCAGACAGTAACTCAGAAATCTAATTATAAAATATTTTTAAGGTGGAAAAACCATGCTAACACTTCCCAAATCAGGCCAAATTCATTTTAGCTTATGCACTTGTTCCCTGCTGAGTCAGTGCACTATGAAAGTCAAAGATAGCCAACACTTCCTTAATAGGTCAAAGCAAATAATGTGACTAAAGGTCAGAACATGAGTCTCACTATAGCAAGGACAGTGCTGCTCCAAGGACCAGTGAGCTAGAGACTTGGCAGGGTGACTGGTTATTATCTCAGGTGTAGGAACAATAGGTATGATTCAATTTACATGGAGATGAATGTGCTTAAAAAGGCTGGTATTTTATTATTTCCTGAAGGTTCATGATTATTTTAGTTGGATCTTTAGGGCTACAGGTGTCCTTTATTTTTTATTTTTTTAATATATTTTTTATTTTTCACAGAGAGGAAGGGAGAGGGATAGAGAGTTAGAAACATCGATGAGAGAGAAACATCGGTCAGCTGCCTCCTGCACACCCCCTACTGGGGATGTGCCCACAACCAAGGTACATGCCCTTGACCGGAATCGAACTTGGGACCCTTCAGTCCAAAGGCCAATGCTCTATCCACTGAGCCAAACCAGGTAGGGCTACAGGTGTCCTTTAAAGGTGGGACATTTAAAGAAGAAAACATTAAGATTTATTAAATAAAAAGGGTAAATTGAGTTGGGGATATATATATATATATGTATATATATATAAATACACATATATATTCATATATATATACACACTATATATATGAATAGGAAAATACAATTGTCATCAAGATATTGTGTGATTGAATGTTAAATTAAGGTGTCACTGGGCATGCCATCTAATCAGCTTTGTCTCACATTCTCTTGAAGGCTCACACAGGCATTTTAGACAAAGAAAAAAAGTCTGGTTTGGTAGGTAGAATAAGGAGAACTCTGGCTGGCTTCCCTACCAAGGCAAGTCTGTGACCTCACATCTCTCTATTATTCAGGAATATCTCTGGCTCTGTTTATATACAGCTCTTCAGTAGACCATCATGGTTGGCTCAAGGGAACCAGAGGAACATGGAAAATGTCCCATTTAGACCTACTTCTTTGGTTATTTAATTTTAGGGGGAAGTGTAAACACTAATTTCCTGTTGAGACTTGGCCCGTGATAACTAGAAAAATATCCATATTAGGAAAGGGAGAGTTATTGGAAAGTCCAAGTTAAATATGACACCCTTCCTCCCCTCAGGGCCCCATGTGTGGATATGTGTGGTTGACTGAGGGATTAAAACATCCCTGGTTTCATCTGGCTTGATTTGGCACATGTGAATGCTATTTCTCCTCTTAGGGTAGTGGTCCCTCTGGCCAGGTTCCAGTGATCTCACAGTAAACATTTTCAACTTTAAATTTTGTACGTGTGAAGTATTTTAAAGATTTAAAACATTTTGTGTTTATTTTAAGGAAAAATGTCAATATGAAATAAAACATGGGCGGTTCTAGTAACAACTTGAACTGAAACACTCATGTGATATAGATGATATAAAATTTCAGGAAATGGTGTCCCCATCACAAGGTTTACACTCCATACCCCTTTGTACGTGGGAGATGGCATTTCTGTAGTGTGGACATTTAAAAAGTGACTGCCCATGCATTCCATCTACAAACTGAATGTTCCAATAAAGTGAAAAACATCAAAATGTACTTCCCAGTCAATGAAGGAAAAATACCACATGATCTCACTTATTCATGGATAATTGAGACCATTATAAACTTTTGAACAATAATAGATACAGAGGCAGAGCTGCCTCAAATAGATTGTCAAACTGCAGCGGGAAGGCCAGGGAGGGTTCGGGGGCGGGAGGTAGGGGGGTAAGAGATCAACCAAAGGACTTGTATGCATGCATATAAGCATAATCAATGGACATAAGATACTGGGGGATAGGGGAGGCTAGGGGACTGTCTAGGGCGGGGGTAGGGTGGGGGGAGAAATGGACACATATGTAATACCCTTTGTAATAAAAAATTAAAAAAAAAATAAAAAATAAAAAAACAAAATGTACTTCCCAGGATCAAGTAAAAAATGCTTTCAATAATTCAATACAATAAACATATAGGATATCCTTTAAGAAGGTATACAGCGCAATGGTTAAGACAGATTGCTGCTACTGGCTACTTTTGAGATTTTAGGCAAGTTATTTAGCTTTCTATGTCTGATTTTTCTTTTCTGTAAATAGGGATGGTGTAACTACCTAGGTCTGTGAAGATTAAATGAGGTAATATGTGTAAAGAGTGTTTATACAAGGCATGGCATATACTCAAGGCTCCATAAATTTTGCCAGACGCTACAATTGACCTACTGCAAGCACTGTTCCAGGTACTGTAGCGAAAACAAAGGTGAATGAGCAATAGCCCTTACCTTCAAGGCATAGAAACCTGAAAGGTATGCAGAGGATAATAATTCAACTCAAGCTTCAATAAGAGCTCTAACTGAGACACAAAGTGCAGTTGGCAATATACAGGGTGGTCTAGTATATGACAAGAACTGCCTTTGATTTTGGTCTGAAGTGATGGGTAAGATTTTGACAGTTTGAAGGGGAAATTGATGGAATTATCAAACATTCTAAGCAGAGGAAACAAAGAGGATAAACTGAAAAGTAGCAGATATTAGGGACAATACCCATTCCAAATTGGCTAGAAAATAGCACAGAATATCAATACAACTGATGCTCTTTTCTGTGCCAAGTGGCCGCAATGGCTAATTTACTTCAACATTCCTTCCTACTGAGCCTGACTTACCTCAGAATCCTTCACTAGGGCTCAAGAACCAACTATCTTTTCACCAATTTAGCTTGGGTAAACTATTTGCCATTTCAGATATAGGATAGCTCAGCAGTGGGGGGTTAGTGCAGTAATGAAAAATTTAAAAATATTGAGTATTCAAACATAAGTTATTCTTACAATAAATAAAAGGTAGGCATTTTCATTCCATTTTATACATAAAGAAATTAAGAGTGGGAAAGGTTAAAAACCATTTCCAAGGTCACGTAGCTAGAAAGTGTTGGGTCAGAGATTAAAAGCAGAGCTTTTAAGTCTAAAAGCTGTATACTTATTCACATTTACAGTACTGGACCTCATTTAAAATAACTAGATAAACTGAAGTTAATTATAAGCCATCTCTTAATTTCATGTTAAAATTTTTAAAAATCTATTTTCTATGTATTGGGAAGCTATTGAAAGCTTATGAACAGAGTAATAGCTTTGATTAGATTTGTATTTCAGAAATAAAATTCTGATAGCAGAATGGAAAAATATATTGGAAGTAAGGAGAGAGATAGGATGATCTATTTGTTGGGAGAGGAATGGGATATTAGTGGAAAGGAGGTATTAGCTTCAAAGTGAAATTCATAGGACTTGCTGACTGCTGGGAAAGAGGTGGAATTTCTGAAATTCAGAGTATGGCCACTTGACAATTGATATAGCCAAGAAAACAGTGAAGTAAGTTTGAGATATTGGTGGAATATAGAGATGGGGATTTTTGCTTTCTTTCTTGACTGTGTTTGTGTAGAAAGGTTTCACATATTAAGCTTTGTTCTTCTAGTTCAAAATAATGGGCACTGGACTAATGAAATTCTAAATATCTTTAGCTTATATCAAGAATGGGCACATTTTTCAATAATATTAAATTGTGTGTGTGTTGAGAGAGAGAAGAAGAGATAGAGGAAGAGAATAGTTACAGGACTGAAATAGAACTTTTGATATTATCAGAGAAATACTCTAGATTTCTCATTGAATAGCTTTTATTTAGGCAACAAGGTAGATTTATTATATCGTTGTTATTCTTCCATGGTAGAGAATCCTTGCCCAGTCAGAAATAATCTCACTGCCAGAACTCTCAGCAGCCTGACCTACTTAGCTAGGTTTTATTTTTACTGGGTTTGTAGTTGAATTCTGCAGAGGTGTCAGAATGGTAGCTTCTGAGTCTGATAGGCAGTAGAATACTCAAGGTGTTGGAAAGCATGAAGGTTATGAATATCAATTCCTGTTTTCCTTTAGCTGTATTAGAATTCCTTTAACCTAGAGCATGGCAAGGTGTGAGAGGTGTTTTATGTTTTTGTTCCATTTTGAAACATCAATTCAAGTTTATAGTATAGTGGTACCCACGAACTTTATCATTCTAAATAATATTTCTGAGTAGCTGGCAGGTGATGCCTGGATAGCCTTGTAGAAATTTACTTTAGTAAAGTCCACACACATGAGGAAACATTAAAATGAGAGCAATCATACATTAAAACCCAAAGTGGCACACAGACATAAAAATATCGGATGATGATAAAACAACTCCCACCAATTCTTATGCCAAAAATGTGTCATCATCAAGAAACTTAAAGTATTATATTAAAATACTATATGTCTTAGTAATTAAAGATTACATTTTACATTGAAATAATTACAATCTTTCATAATTCAGTGAGAAAAAATATAATTTGTCTTTCTCACTGGTAACTATTAAACAGCCAATGGACCTTCAGGTAATCCTATCTAATAAAAGAGAAACATGGTAATTGGCATATGACCACTACCCTTTCCATTGGCAAATTACCTGCCAGCCAAGATGGCGGCCGGCAGCTAGGCAGCTTGAAACTAACATGAGGCTTGCTTGCTTCAGTGACGGAGGAAACCAACGTTCCCCGC
>NW_006284473.1:1170366-1177456 GCF_000327345.1 Myotis davidii
GCCTGCCCTCTGCCACCCGGGAGCAGGCCTAAGCCAGCAGGTCATTATCTCCCGAGGGGTCCCAGACTGCGAGAGGGCACAGGCCAGGCTGAGAGACCCCCCTCCCCCCTGAGTGCACAAATTTTTGTGCACTGGGCCTCTAGTACTTTTTATAAGCACTAATGGCTCATGGTAAGGAACATATTCCTGAAAACCAGTCTTAAAGAATTTAGAAAGTAAGAAATTTCTTAATAAGTTTTAGGGATTTAGAAAGTAATAAAGTCATGGGAGATATGTAATAATCATGAATGCATTATATAGAATAGTAATTTTAAAACGTTGAAGATGAAGAAGGCCAATTGCTTACTTAGAGATAGTGTAAGTAATTTATTAGAAAAAACTTCCTTAAAAACAGCAGGTTCTGACCTTCAAACTAAAAGAAGAATTAAAGAAAGGCGATAACATCCACCTTCTAAAGGCCCAACTTTTGGAAAATGACCAGTGTTCTTAGTGCTAGTAAATTTCTGGGTAGTATCAGCATAACTTGAACTGAAATATCTTTAGTTTATAAAATGTAAGCAAATTAATGACTAAAGATTGGGTAAAATGGAGTTGCCAATAATTTTATGGACATCTGTCTTCAGAGGAATAGGATTACCAATTCAAAATTGCAGGGAAAAAGTGACAAGTAATCAGGGTCTTGGCTGTAATTTTCATATTTGGGTTGGGAGCCAGCTTCCTCTGGAATCGGCCTGGTAGTTCCCTCTCCCTCCATGTCCTTGGCACACAGATCACTGGTTATCTACTGAGCCCAGCTGTGAAGAATTTAAGGGAGTCCTCTCCAGGGGTGCCAGCCCCAGGAATGTTCTCCATGTTGATTGCTCCCAGAATTTCATTGTGGCGAAGCTCACCATAGGACCATCTTTTTATTTAGATTCTTCAACCAATGTAAAAATACTTGGCATGCTCTCTGGTCCACCTTTGCTACTACTCGGTTTGTGTTTGCCTCAGAAAAGTAGTGCCAAGAGGGAAGTTTCCTGTGCTTATTTTATTTCTAGTGTGGCATCTTACTCCTATGTGTACAGATAGGGAGAGGAAAAAGAAAAGAGGCTTCACTTTCCCCCTCTTTGCATTAATGCACAGCCTGAAGAGGAAACCCAGGATAAATAATGAAAGTCATGGGCTTACAAGATCTTGTGGAGAGTTTACACCAAACATGTCAAACTCGAAGGCTAACACGGGCCAAATAAACAAGGTTTAAGTTTATGTGGCCACAAAAAAAAAGATTCAATTTTCATAGTAACGTAGGTTTATTTCAATAGAGACATGCTGAATACAAAGGGCTGAAATACATGAGCAATTGTTAACATAAAATAATAGAACATTTTAATAAAAATTAATATTTTTCTTGAACATTAACTTACCAGACACTGAATAACTGCACAAATTAGTAAGTGTCACACAAATAAACCTATTTTTCTTGTTCTCCGAAAGTGAAATATTTCTTGTTGCGCACACCAAACAAGTCAGTCCAAGACTAATGACATGGCAATAGGCTGCTAAAATATTCGCTGCTGATATTAGATGATAGAGGTTTCTTTGAAAGTCAACCTGTGAAAGAGCTTTAATAAATCATTTTTTAACACTAAAACTGCAGTTTGAATTCTTAATTCAGAAAATTGGAAAGAAAAGTCTAGATTTGTATAGGTCTTGTTTTTATTACTGTTGTGTTGGAGTAGATAGGAAGTAGTTAGAGGTGTCAGAGACTTTTTGTTTGTTTTTAATTTGGATTATAAAGATGTTCCATTCAATTATAGGAACAAAAGAAAGCATTGGGCTTTAGGTTGAATAATATTATGAATTATCTTAGTGTGGGGTAAAGGAAGAATATTATCATGAGCTGACTTATCCTGGGGTTTGACATAATAAGCATATTGGAAAAAGGCATCAAAATGGAGATAAATTTAAACTTGGGTAAAAAAGGAAAAAATGGGAGCTAAAGAGCCTTCCAAAACCCACTCAAAATTGCCTTGTGGAGCGTAAGGAGCTCTTCATAAAAGAAATGCTATGATCTTACTAATTGTAAAACTTACACTTTTAGAAAACTAACGGATTTCAGTGAAGAGAAACTCATAGCTTAAGAATGTGACAACCATGATAAGGTACTGAAAAGTCAATTTCCTTGGCAGTTACATGGACTTTGTAATGAACTAAATACTGGGAAATTTAATTTGAATTTTCCGAACTGTGTGCCCAGATATGTATGACTGAAACATATTTTCAGAAAGCTATAAAGCAACTCCATTTCTTGATGAGGATTAATGGTCTGCTTACACAGAGAGTGCTTTTTTTTTTTTTTTTTAAATCCAAGATTGTCAGAGAATAAGAATTGAGTCTACAATTAGGGAGAATGAATTTGGGGCAGGGAAAAAATTAATCTGAAGGTTACATCAAGCCAAGATTTATATTTTTTTTCTATTTTTAATCTAGGATTACTGTATTTTCTTTTTTTCAAGTTAGAAAAATAATTTCAATTTTATCCATCAAAAATATACCAATATTTAAAGTGTTTAAAATTTTATTTCAAATAAGGAAACTATTTCTAAATTGTATTTATTTTGAAAAATTCTTGAAACAATGAAAACCCAGTACAACAAAATAACTATTCACTTTCCGGACAACAAGTCTGTGATCCCTCGTTACTTATAGATCTTGTCAGTGGAATAATGATGGAGAACAGAACGTACGCTCAGGCCACTGATTGATTTATAGTAGTAGGTGGTGTCTTCAAAAAGAACCTGGAGAAAGTAGAAGATGGTTTCACCAGAGGAGTGAAGACCTAGACAGTGTTGTATAGGGCTTACCACATGAAACCTCGATGCCAGAAAGCAGGCGTAGGAAAAGGGGTACTCGATATGAAAGCGAATTTTGGAAAGAGTAGGACAAGAACATTAAAGCCAAGTATTATTTACTTTAGAACCAGTATAGTCCTAGCGCTCATGGTGTGCCCAGGTTAACAATACAGGAAGCCAGACTGGACTGCATATCACAACCTTCATGGTCTATATGTGGCTCCATGAAATGATTCCAAAGAAAGATACCGCTCCCCGCCCTTCCTCAGTGGCTGAAGAGCATGGGCAGCATCATGCCCTGTGTTTTTCTTCCCCTGCTTACACAGATTTATTAGCTCATTAGGATGGAATTAGCCCCTGTTACTTAAGGAGAGTTGGTTTAGATGAAACCAAAACAAACAGTCAATTCAGACAGAATAATAAGACATAATAGTAAAATCAATAACTGGATTCAATTAAAGGGTCATTCTGTTCAGTCCATCCATGTTTCCTAAATGATCCAACACCATCAAGTTTACATAACCAGTAATCATGACAACTGGTAATCATGACAACAATACTTATTTAACACTTTCAATGATGAAGGCTGTAAACACTCAGATGAGCTCATTTAAAATTTATAAAAATTACATCAGGTAGATTTTATCTTCACAGGTTGCATTTCAGTAGACTGTAAGTCCAAGATAAGTAATTGAACTTGCTCAGTGACAGAGCCTTCCTCACCACTGTCAGTCCTGGTGATAAACCCATTTGATCCTCACACCAGCCTAAGAACAGTTAATAGTGTCTCCACCCCCAGCTCACACCCCCAATATGATTTTTTAACAGAAGATGCTGGGACTCTGAAAGGTTAAATGACATCAAGATCAAACCAAAAATAATAGCAAAACTGGGGTTTAAAACCCTCAAGCAGTCTGACTCCAAAGCCCATGTCTCGAGACACAGGAACTCACATCAGAGAAATGGCTGGAGAACTTGATGCTGTTTGGTCTCCAGGCTCTGGACTCAGCCCACAGCAGCAGCCCTCTCTGGCCGGGTCACGGATTGAAGGAAAATTCCCAGACATTAGCACTTCTTGCATCCAGTCTTAGGCCCTTCCCTTTTGGTTTAACCTCATTAGATTCTGAGATGTAAATATCCTACATCTGCTCCAAAAGGAGAAAATGGCATTTGGAAGAAGAATATGTCTCAAAGAGGTAAGGGAATAAATCCGGTCTAGTTTTCCCACTGCCACAGCCCCTTCCTCACTTCTCAGTTCCAGCATCAAAGGTCATGTAAGAAAAGGAAGGATTTAGAGGGACTGGGCTCTTCACCCTCTGCCTTGTGCTGTTGATATATCCCCAATTTCCCTTGAAATTCATTGTCCCTTTCTCCATCTGCGTCATAGCCCTTTAAACACAGACTACTGGTTCTTAGAGTTTGGCAGGGAAGAAGGCAAAACTTCATTTTCAGGTGAGTTAATTATTATATCCAGTATAATAGTATACGTTGTTAATATATACACTGCAGTCCTGAGTGTGGCATTTCCTGCTTATTAAAGGTTTTTTGTTTGTTTATCAAGCCCCTGAAATTCCATAGGGCAAAGACAGCTTATAAATGACACTAATTGGAACAAAGCTATTTATAAAACATGTCTCAATACAGAAGGTTATTATTTTTTTTTTTTAGAACATCAGTGCTTTTTAACCCAGATAGATAAGATAGTTAAAGGTCTTCCCCGCTAGTTACTGTCCTGCCTTGTCTATGAACACACAGACTAACCTTTCCCTGGGCCTTGGCACACCCACGAGTAGAAGAAGTGGTGTGGAAGGACGTAAAGATTACTCAGACACGTATTTATGAAAGGTCTTCGCTGTGGGCAATACTCAGTTTGACTTTTATGTTGGATTTCACCATCATCTTAATCACTTTACCATCATGTTTGGGAGAGGAGGTGTCTTTTAAAGTACCCGATTTAAGGAAAGTGTTTGAGACAAAACTGGGCATAGCTTCTCATTATTTCACATGTTGTCAAATAACAAATACAGTTATTTTGAAAAATGTAGGTTTGTGCAAAGCTCTTAATTAAGGTAAGAGGGCATTGTACTGCAATTATTTATATTTGATATTAATCTTTTTATTGGCAATTTCATGTTTATGTCACAATAAATAGGATATATGTGAGTATATAGCATCCAAAATTTTACTTTTAATTTTCTACTACTGTTTGCTAAAGTCCTGGTAAATTTCAATATATTTTGGAAGAGCTTTTCACCAAAGAGTTTTTGGACTGTATTCTTTATGTTTCTGTATATTTGGACGATTTTTTCCACTATATTTAGGATCCCATTTGTTAAAAAAAAACCTCATAGCATTCTAAAAGAATGTTCAGTGTGTGTATTGATCAAAGGTAAGCTTAATTTTTTTCTGTATGATGCCTAGCACCAACAAGGATAAATCATTTGATTTTATACAGATTATTACTACTATCATTTATTTTACTTACTTTTTCATTTAAAAAAATTTTGTCAAACATTAAGCCTACATAAAAATTGCCAAAGGGACCCTTTAGTCAGACTCATTAATTGTTACATTCAGCTTCTGAGAATTTATTGTAGATATCATGACACTCAGCCTAATACTTCAGCTTTCTCTCCTAAAATTAGGACATTCTCCCACAAACCACAATATAATTAATATAAGAGAATTTAACATTGATATAATGCTTTTATGTACACACAGTCTATATTCATATTTCCAAAGCTGTCCTGATAAAATTCTTTGTAACTATTCATATCCCTACTTCCAGGATCCAATGAAGAATTATGCATTGCATTTAGCTGTCAGATCTCCTTATCCTCCTTTAGTCTAAAAACAGTTACCAGCTATTTTTCTTTCATGACATTAACATTTTTAAAGAGACCATATCATTGTTTTGAACAATATCCCTAAAATGAATATTTTTCAGAAATATTCATGTAAAGAGCAATTTTGTCAGGACTACAACATATATCATGCTGTGTCTTTCACAGAGCATCATATCAGAAAGTACATGATGTCAGTGTATCCTACTTTGGGAAATTAAGTTTGATCAGTTGATTAAGGTGGTATCTTTGGGATTTTTCATTTTCAGGTACTCTTTTCTTTTTTGACTAATAAATATTCTGTGAGGTGATATTTTGAGATTATGGAAATGTCTTGTTCTCCACTGATCTTTCCCCTAATGGTTTTGGAATCCATTAATATATGCATATTGTTTGAACGAGTCATTACTGTGGTATCAGCAAAATGGTGATTTTCCAATTTTATTATTTCTTCTACAGTTATTATCATTTTTCTATAAAGAAGAGCCTTTCAATCTCCTCCTCAACACTTGAAATTATTATTTTGGGTATCATTATGTACTATGGATTCTTTTTTTATTCAAGTAATTTATTCCATTCATTTGTACAGATTGTTCCAAATTTGACTACTGGAAGCCCTGGTATACTTTATTATCCATTTTAATTGTCCTAATCCCTTAACTTCATTTTGAGAAATAAGCTTAGTAGATACATCAAAATAATTTCTAGCCCAATTACTTGTAGCAATACTTCAACTCCCTTGTCACATTTATTTTCCCTGTAAAAATCATACAATGGTTCATCTTCAACACATAAAGAGCTTGGAAATTGTCACCCCCATCTTCACAAGAAAAAAACTACACATATTGAAAATCAGTGTCCTTTCTTGGACTTCATAGAAAACTAAGGTTGAAGGTCAAGGAGCCAGTCTCTAACCAGAAAATTCATAAAATCACAACTAAGATCTGCTTACCTGGAGCAAAAATCACTGGAGCCATAAACTTATAGCAACAGTTACATGGTGATTTTGATGAATTGTTGGATGTGGAGTGTGAACTAAGGTGAGAATGAGAAACTGCTAAGGGGACACATTCTTAATTATGATGGGCCCCCACACTTTCATGGTGTTTCCTTACAGGAACCTCACCAGATCCCCATAGTGAAGAATCAAGAAAGATCCCCTGCGTCTCTGGCAGGGGAAGGGAAAAGTAACAATTTTAACAGTTACCCAGAGCATTCACCAATAACAAAGGGCCATTCTCCAGGGTAAAAGACAACCAGAGCATATAACTAGCTTGGGTGCTTTCTAGCTATCTTACTTCAGCTAAGGTAAGGAATAAAGCTAAGAAATATCTGTGGAAGTCATAGCTCAGTGAAAGAGACCCATGAAAGTCTGATATTACATGATAAGATCATAGATTATTCCTCCTTCCCTAC
>NW_006284473.1:1178585-1197624 GCF_000327345.1 Myotis davidii
GTGGGTTGCAACTAAAAGGGCTGGAAGACATAGGCTGTCTCTGAGGAACAGTTTTTATGCTCAAAGACAATAGGGGGCACAGAAATAAAGGCAATAGAGGTATTTTCAGCCTCTTGTGTGTACAGCTACATAAAACATTGAGCACAGCCCAACTTCTAGACAGATTCATATAAAACCCCCCACTACAATCCTATTTCCCTTAGTTCTTAGTACTGAATACATCATGTTTAACTTTCAAAAAAGTATAAGGCAAGCTAAATGATAAGAAAAAAATGCAATGAAATAGCCTTTCTTTATGAGACATTTTCACCTTCAGTTGAATGAAGATTGAATTGCCAGGAAAATTCTTTGTTGTGAAATTCTATATGTAATATCTGACTACTGCCTATAAAAATCAATATGGTGACTCATAACATGAAGAGAAACTTGATTATTAATGTAATACTAAAGCAAATAAAAAGTACAATTAAAGAAGTACAATGAAAAAGACATCAATGGACCAAAAAGCTGAGTACTTTTCTTTAGAAATAGAGAAACTAAAGTGAAATGTTTGCATTGAAGGGGCGTGCTGGTTTTATGGTCACATCTGCTAACCAGTCTGCATCTTTGGCTCACAGAGATCCCCATGACTGCTGAAAAAAAGTGATTCTTTCAGAAACTTTTCCCCTTTGTGTAGCCTAGCATATTTCAGCAGTCTGTGTTCCCAAAACTCGTGGTTGAAAAACACTCAACCTCATGTCTACATTTCCTGAAAAGAAGATCAGTCCAAAGGTGATTCAGTAACACATGAAGTTTGCTCTCCAGACACAAATATAAAATACAAATCAGAAAAAAACACTGGCATAAAATGACAGACATCTCAACATGTTGAGTTGGGAAGTCAATCTTATTATTAGTTAAGAGAGATTGAGAGTTCTTTGGCATTTGGTAGTGCCAACAATGGGCTAGGTGCTGTAGAGAACATAGATGTAGACAAACTTCTTGCCCAGGGGAGCCATAATCAAATCAGACAAACCAGATCCTAGCAGAGTCCAGCCAACAGTCTGGAGTGGGGAGAGTTGGGTTTATATGGGGAACCTAAGGTCACTTTGTCCACGAGGATACTCAGTTTCCCTCCAAAAAACCTGGTCTCTTATGTAAGTTTAGGGAAAACCCTTTACATATTTTCTTATGATTTTTATTTCAACATCACTCAGGAAGTATTTTAAATAGAATACAATTGAGTTTTATTTCTTTTTAAAAGTTTTTTTTTTGCTTCTTGATACACTTTTAATGAAAAATCACTTGAACTAAAGCTTCCTTTCAGGAGCCTTTCATTCTTTAATTCTTTTTTATTTATTTATCTTTATTATTGAAAGTATTACAGATGTCCCATTCTTCCCCCCATTGACCCCTTCCACCTCCTACCCTGCCTCTAGGCCTTCATCCTACTATTGTCTGTGTCCATGGGTTATGTGTATATGCATATTAGTTCTTTGGTTAATCTCTCCCCACCCACACCCCCCAATTTTGACATACAGTATTAGTTTGAAGTATACAACACAGTGATTAGACATTTATATAACTTGTAAAGTCTAGTACCCATCTGACACCATACATAGTTATTACAATATTACTTACTCTATTCCCTATGCTGTACTTTGCATTCCTGTGTCTGTTTTCATAACTGGAAATTTGTACATCTAAATCCCTTCCCCTTTTATACTTATCCCCTTCTACCCTCCTCCAATATGGCAACCATCATAATGTTCTCTGTATCTATGAGTTTGTTTCTGTTTTGTTTGTTCATTTCTTTTGTTTTTAAGATTCTACATACAAGTGAAATAATATGGTATTTGTCTTTCTCTGTATTACTTATTTCACTTAGCATAACACCCTCTAGGTCCTTCCATGTTGCTTCAAATGACAAGATTTCATTCTTTCTTATGGGTTTTCATTTGTCATGTGACAGGGTTCAAGATGAATTACAAAAGGAACATGGCCTGGTTTACTGAGAAAGGAGGAACACCTTACGGGACTAGAGTCACTAGGAGAAGCAAAGTTATCTTATATAATAAAAGGCAAATATGCAAATTGTCCCCTTAGGAGTTCTACCAGGGACCAAGAGTTCGATGGCTCACTATGACTTGTGCTGACCACCAGGGGGCGGCGTGAAACATGGAGGGTGACTAGCGATGGCAGCAGGGCACACGGGAGGCTGGGGGGCAGGGAACCTGATCGGCCCTGATCACTGACCAGGCCTAGGAACCCTAGCCGTGCATGAATTTTGTGCACTGGGCCTCTAATATTAGAGAACATTCCACAAAGAGGCTGTAGGTCAGATTTCTGCTGAGCCTACAATACATCAGCCATTTTGTGATGGGTCCGTTTGCACTTCTATTCTGTCATGAGCAGTGGAGGTTGCATGAGCAACCATGACAAGTGATCTAGGCTGCTTGGCACCAGGCAATCTAGATTTGGATTATCAGCTGTTTACAGAAGATTTTTGAATATACCAGTAGGTCAACAATTGGAAATGTTTGGGCCCATGTGATATTCCCAGTGTGGAACAGGGAATATCCCTGTTCACGTGGGATTCTGAGTAGCAATAGCATGTGTATGAAAACTCAAAGTAGGCTAGATAATAACCTATGTCCTCCACTAGCACTTAGTACTTACCTCTGTCATACAACTTAGAACTCTGTTATGATCATTGCCTATTTGTCTGTAAACTATTCTCCAGTACCAGAGACACTTGACAATAGTATTTTCCAATAAATATTTGTGAATGAACAACTACTATAAAGGACATAAGCCAGCTCTAACTCTGCATGTTCTTTGAACTCCTAAGGAGAACTCAAGTATGAAAACTTTCAGAAATCTTTACACAGTCTTCAAACCCTGTTTATTTTGTTTTAAAAAGCCCAGGTATCTCTGCTTTATATATTTAAGTATATAAGATGATTTCGATAGTTAGTTAGAATCACAAGGTAACCTCCAAACCTTCATCTATTTTATAGTTTTATGTATATATCACAAGGTGTGCATTATACACACAGAACTATGTCATTATTATTTTGTGTTTATATCAGTACCAATGCCATTTGAACTCAGAATAATAATATAATTGTTTTAAGAAAAACCTTTTTGAATTTTAAGTAATGTGGTTTTAAGAATAATAACAACATTGCTTCTTTAAAGCTCCTCGAAGACCTTGTAGATGTTTAAAAACAACAACATTGTGTGAAGTTAATATATTACAGTCTAACTTCCAGCAAGAGCAATGCATTGATATCCAGGCTGCCTTGGAGTTCATCAGCTGGTGACAAACAGAAGACAAGAGAAGTGTGCACCAAATGTTATGTAAACATATTAATTCTAACAACTAAACCAAACCCAACATTACTGAAGGTAGATTGAATTAAAGCACCTGCCACAGGTTTGTGGCTTATACCTCCTTTCTGCAAAATAGGGTTTGGGAAAAGTGGCTTTCTGAAAAAAAAAAAAAGCTAGAGCCCTAGCTGCTTTTGCTCAGAGGTTAGACTAGAGCATCGGCCTTCAGGCTGAAGGATGTGAAGTAATATCTCATTCTGGTTTTAACTTGCATTTCCCTGATGATTATTGATATTGAGAATTGTTTTGTATACTCAATGGCCACTTGTATGTCTTCTTTTGATTGATGTCTAGTTAGGTCATTTGCCCATATTTTGATCAGGTTATTTTTTATTGAGTTGTATGACTAGCTTATGTATTTTGAATATTAAGCGCTTATAAGATGTATTGTTTCAAATATTTTTCCCATTCAGGAGGTTTCCCTTTCACTCTATTGTTTTCTTTGCTGTTCAGCCATTTTTTTGGTTAGATGCAATCTCACTTGTCTATATTAGTTTTTGTTACTTGTGCTTTTGTGGTCATATTAGAAAAAAATCAGAGCACAGACCAATATGAAGAAGCTTTTCCCTATGTTTTTTTTCTAGTAGTTTCACAGTATCCCATCTTACATATAAGTCTTATTTTCTTTCAAGTTTATTTTTGTGAGTGGTGTGAGATAAGGGTACAATTTATTTTTTCTGCATGTGGATATTCAAGTTTCCCAGTACCATTTATTGAGGTGACTATTCTTTCCCTCTGGTATTTTTGGCACCCTCATTGAAGATGATTTGACCATAAATATGTAGATTTTATTTATGGTCTCCCTATTTTGTTTTATTGGTTTATGTGTGTGTTTTTATGTCATATCAGGTTTATAATGCAATACTTCCAGCACTGATCATTTTGTTCAATATTCTTTTGGCTGTTTGTAGTTCCATATGGAGTTTGGTTGTTTGTTTGTTTTTCTATTTCTGTAAAAAACGCCATTTGAATTTTTAATTGCATTGAATCTATAGATTGCTTTGGGTAGTATGGATACTTTAACAATATTAATTCTTCCAATCTATGAACATAGGGTATTTTATAATTTATTTGTGTGTTTTTTTTTAG
This sequence comes from Myotis davidii, assembly GCF_000327345.1. NCBI lineage: Eukaryota > Metazoa > Chordata > Mammalia > Chiroptera > Vespertilionidae > Myotis > Myotis davidii. The sequence goes on from NW_006284473.1 coordinate 1,183,047, forward strand.
ATTTATATAATCAATAAGTTTTCAGTGTACAGATCATTCACCTTGGTTAATTTTTTTCCTAAGAATTTCATTCTTATCAATGCTATTATCAATCAATGAGAATGTTTCCTTAGCTTGTTTTTCAGATAGTTCATTGTTAGTATATAGAAATACAACTGAGTCTTTGTATGTTGATTTTGTATCTTGCAACTTTAATGAATTCATTTGTTAGTTCTAAGATATTTTTTGTGGGGTATTCAGGTTTTCTATACATAAGATAATGCCATCTGCAAATAGAAATAATTTTACTTCTTTTCCAATTTGAGTGCCTTTTATTTTGTTTTCTTGTCTAGTTGCTCAGGCCAGGACTTCCAGTACTATTTAGAATAGAAATTATCAGAGTGATTACCCTTGTCTTGTTCCTGATCTTAAAGGGAAGTATTCATCATTTCACTATTGAATAAGATGTTAGCTGTGGGCTTGTCATATATGGTCTCTGTTATGTTGAAGTACATTTCTTTTATACCTGATTTGTTGAATGTTTTTTTATTATGAAAGAATGTTGAATTTTGTCAAACATTTTTTTCTGCATCCATTGAGATGATCATATAATTTTAACTAGAGACATGATGCATGAAGATTCATTCAAGAATGGACCTTCCTTCCCCTGGCTGCTGGCATGGCCTTCGCTCCATCCAGAGCCTCATTTCACCTTTGCTCTGGCCCAGAGCTGCCTTTCTGCCTTCCCATGCTGCCCAGAGGTCCAGAGCGGCTAGGGCAGTGAGGAACACCTGCATCGTCGCCGTTGTGATGACTCACGCGTTCCACCCCTCCCCTGACCACTCTGCACCTATGCATGCAAATTAACCTGCCATTTTTTTGTTGGGTTAATTTGCATACTCACTCCTGATTGGCTGGTGGGCATCACAAAGGTATGGTCAATTTGCATCTTTCTGTTTTATTAGTGTAGATTCTTCATTCTGTTACACTATATTGATTTATTTGAGTATATTGAAGCATCCTTGCACTATAGGAGTAAATCCCAGTTGTTCATGGCATATGATCCTTCCAGTGTGCTGTTGAATTTGGTTTGCTTGTATTTTGTTAAGATTTTTTTTTTGCATCTATGTTCAACAGGAATATCAAAATATAATTTTCATCTTGTAGTGTCCTTGTGTGGCTTTTGTATCAGGTAATGCTGGCCTCATGAATGAACTTGGAAGTTTCCCCTCCTCTTCAATTTTTTTAAAGAGTTTTAAAAGGATCGACATTAATTCTTCTTTAAATGTTTGGCAATACTCACCAGCAAAAACATCTGGTCTTGTGCTTTTCCTTGCTGGGTAATTTATTATTATTATTTTTTAAATTTTTTATTATTGATTCAATTTGTTTATTTGTTATTCTGTTCAGATTTTCTAATTTCTTTATTTCATTATATCTTCTTCACTAAACTGACTCCTTTATCATTATATGATTTTCTTTGTCTCTTGTAATTTTTGACTTAAACTCTATTTTGTCTAGTATAAATATAGCTATTCCACCTCTCTTTTGGTTATCATATTAATGGAAAATCTTTCCCCTTTTTTCACTCTCAATCTATATGACCTTATAGTTAAAGTGAGTCACTTGTAGGCAGCATCTAGTTGGAGCTTGATTTTTTAAAAACCATTCAGTCACTCTATTTTTATTGGAGATTTTAATCTATTTACTAGTATACCAAAATAATTATTGACAGGTAAGGATTTACTATTTTTATTAGTTCATTGTTTTCTGACTGCTTTGTAGTTCCTTTCTTCTTCCCTTGCTGTCTTTTGTAATTTGATGTTTTTTTTTGTAGTGATGTTCCTTGGTTCCTTTCTCTTTATCTTTTGTGTATCTATTATAGATTTTTTTCTTTATTCTTACCCTAAGGTTTATACAAGACATCTTATAGTTATAATAGTCTACTCTAAGCTGATGCTTTCACTTACATATTAAAACTCTACACATTTACTTCTTCCCTCTGGCATTTTATGTTATTCATGTTATAATTTATATATTTTTATATTCTGTATGCATTAATTAATATTGTGTCTATAGTTATTTTTAATACATTTGTCTTTTAAGTTTTAACTAGAGTTAAAAGTGATTTATGCACCACTATACAGTTTAAGAATATTTTAAATTTGACTATATACTTATCTTTATAGTGAGTTTTATACTTTCATGTTTCTAATTAGCAACTTTTATTTTCAATTTGAAGAATTCATTTTAGCTTCTTATAAGGCAGGTATAGTGTTGATGAACTCACTCACAAATAAGTTAGTAAAATCTATGGCTATTTGTTGAGTTCCATGTCCTGGTTGCTCTGAGCCCTTACCCCCTTTTCCTGCTCCTAGCTGCTTCTAGACTGTTCAGCCATGTCAATTCTCTTAGTGTTCTGGGTCGGATGAGAAAAATGTGGGCCTTTTGTGTTGTGTTCTACATAACCAGGCGAGGTGCTCACTGTGTTCTCACTATGAACCAGGTGCTCACTATGTTCTCACCTTCCCTCCTGGGGGAGTCACTAGCTGAGGGGATCTGTATTGGTACTAAACTATACGTCCTCAGGAGAAGAGTGATGTGGGTAAGGTAGTGTAAGAACCTCTCTGCTAGACACTCATGCTTGTGCATAGGCACTCTCATCTCTGGGGAGTCACCCAAATCAGTGTTTCTTTGAACAGAGGGCAGTATGAGTGCTGGAAACTTCTGCTCCACCATCTTGTAATGTCACTCTTCACATTTAAAGCAATTTTACTTCTATTTCTTCAAATACTCAGTCTCACTTTTTACTCTCACCTTTGAGTATCCTGATGATACAAATGTTAGATCCTTTGTTATTGTCCCACAGGCCCATGAGGGTCTGAAGTCTTTTTGTCTACTTTTTCTTCGTTTTCCAGAATTGGTGAATTGTGTTGTTGAGTATTCAAATTATGTGATTCTATCCTGTGGTCGTTTTCATACTGTGCTCTGAGGCTCTGGATATTATTATGCTGTCTGTTTCTCTGTTTTAGCTAGCTTTATTTTTGATACCACTTTGGTACAGGAAAGGAGATTGCACCTTTTCATTATTGCCAGATGGAGTTAGAAGTCCAGGTTCTGCACGTGTTATCTGTCCACCGGTGGGAGGAAGATACTCCTTATTACTATTGGGTAGAGTGGAAGTTCTGGCTCTTAATGTGGTTTCCACGGACATGGCTATGCGGGTAGAATTGTTACCTCTGGATGCTAGTGGAAGTCCTGATTGCCCACCAGGCCTTATTTGATAACACCCTAACAAGTAGGGAGGAAGATCTCATTTCTGAAAAGGGTGAAAGTCTAGGTTTCCCACATAGCCTTTGATGTCATCGGCGGGGGTGAAGCCACAACTTCTCTTTGGTGTTTGGCTAACATAGAATAGTTATTGTCTAAAAGTTTTCTCTCTCGCCAGTTTGGCCTTTCCCTAGTCCTTTGGCTGGAGAGAGAGATTTTATTAGAGTTGTTTTTGTTGTGTGTGTATGTGTTTTTTTTGTCTGTGTTCACTAAGCATTTCTCAGTTTCTGGCCCTTTCAGCTCCAAGTCTAGGATATATGTGGTGAAGAGAAAATCCAGGAAATTAACCACTGTGTTGTTCCTTTGTCCTGAAGTCTCTAGTCATCTTCTTTCTTCTCTCCATTGTTCAGAGTCTTTTTATGTTCTTATACATATAATATCCAGGGCTTTTAGTTGTACTTAATGAGAGGAATAGGAAAAAGTTAACCTACTCCATCTTCCTGGAATTGCAAGTCCTGTTCTACCCTTTCATAATGAGGCATGAAGTGGCAGTCAGCAAAAGTTATTGAAACAATGGCAAGTGTGTGACACCTCTAACATTAGCAACCTGACCTCAGGAATATAGAAAATTAGGGCCCCTTTATAAGGGCTGCTGAGCCTATTATTTCTAGGCAGTCTTTCTTAATTCCAAAAAAGAAAATTAAATGGCAGTGGGGCTGTATTTTTACTTCTTTATGGTCATTCAGTGCCTGCTACTACAGTAGGCCATGTAGTGTAATGGTCAAAAACAAGGCTCTGAAGTCAGACTGCACGGGGTCAAATTCTGACTTAATTATGTACTAGGCTATATGACCTTGTATGAGTCTCCTAACTTTCCTAAGCTTTCTCAACAATATTGTTTCTCTCCCCAGACTGTGTAGAAGTAAATGGAATAAAGCACTTACCGGTAGCATAAGGCCTGACATGGCATACGTGTGCAGTCAATGTTAGCTTGTTTTAAACATAATATACTAATATGCTATATGTAATTAATATAGAAGCATTAATATACATGTGCTGAATAGGTCTTGTATTATTTTCTGCTATGCTTTGGTCTGAAGCATTACCTTGTAATGTCCTTAAGCCTTGTTTGGTATTTCCTCCAACAGACAGAAAACTCACATGATCTGGGGTGGCGAAGACTCTCCCGCTATATGTCACCATGTGTTATGATGGTCAGCACATTCCGACTGGATGGTGGTTAGTGAAAACAAATTCAGCTGGCTTCCTGAAACACAAAGACTTTGTCAGAAAGGAAACCATTTTTTTGTTCAAATGAACAGTTTCTGATAATTCAGGTAATTTCAGACAGATGAGGCAGATTTTTATGTTCAGAAATTTCCACAGGAGCTGTCTATGTTACACTGATTTATCCAACTTTCTCCCTCACTTTGGCAGTATGGACCTGATTCTAAACATACCATGAAATATGCTGTACATCTGGCTCAAAGTTTATTCTATTTGGTCCAATGGCTTCAAAATCATTAACTAAATACACGTTGACTTGGAAGGAAGGCAAAAAAGGAACTCAAGTACAAAAATGATTTTTATTGCCAAAATCTGAGCTCTCTGTCAGTGGCTGCTACAACTGCACTAACACCCAAGGCAGGCAAGTGGCAGGTCTCTCTTATGTTGTAGGTGTCAGTGATGATGTGAGTTATAGTGGGAAACAATACAGTACTTTTTAAGCTTCTGGGTGTTTTAAAAAGGAAAAAAAAGATTTTTTTCAATACTGAGTTTTAAAAATGTTCATTTGCAAATCCTCCTTTTGTTTTGAATTCAATCTTATAGTTAAAATGGTGGGTTTTAAAGATATTCTCACTATCATCATGATTTCTACTTATAAGCTTCCAATTCATCGGTATCTCTTTTCATCACTTACAATGGAAAGAAATGGTATCAGAAGACTAGGTGACTTTTATTAACAAACACACTGAAAACATGAAAAGAAGAACTATTGGCAGTCAGTGCTGCAATACCATATTCTTTAATGTGTTTTGTACCAGCCAATATTTTGTTCAAATAATAATGGATAAGAAAAAAAATTCAGACTATACTATTAATATTCCTGACAAGGAAGGAAAGTAGCTGTATGCTAGGTTAAGCAAACAAATGCTAGGAGTACTCTAAATATATAACCAAAATCTATTGACATTTTAAAAATGTTAATTTTCAAGTCACTATGCTGGCTTTCATCTTCTCTTTATCCCTTTTTAAAATTCAATGATAAATATAGTAAAGAACTGATATATGTTTAAATATATGAAAATGTTAACATACTTAATGTTATACTTGCTAAGGGCTTCAATATAATTTGAAAGGCCTGTGTGTTATAAATATTAAGATCTAAATGCTACTTCTTCTCCTTTATTTTTGTTAATACTCACTCAAGGATATTTTTCCATTATTATATTACTAGAGGCTCAGTGCACAAAATTCGTGCACTTGGGGTGGGGGTGGAGGGTTCCCTCAGCCGGGCCTGTGCCCTCTCACAGTCCAGGAGCCCTTGGGGGATGTCTGACTGACTGCTTAGGCCCGCAGTTGGATATCCTTAGTGCTGCCGTGGAGGTGGGAGAGGCTCCTGCCACTGCCACTGCGCTTGCCAGCTGTTAGGCTGGCTTCTGGCTGAGCAGTGCTCCCCCTGTGTGAGCACACTGACCACCACGGGGCAGCTCCTGCATTGAGCTTCTGCCCCCTGGTGGTTAGTGCGCATCATAGCAACCAGTCGTTCCATCATTTGGTTGATTTGCATATTAGCCTTTTATTATATAGGATTATTTTTTCTTTCAGAGAGAATGAAAGAAAGGGAAGGAGGGAGGAAGAGAGACAGAAAGAGAGAAACATCCCTGTGAGAGAGAGACATTAATTGGTTGCCTCCCACACAGATCCTGACTGGGGCTGGGGATCAACCCAGGTACATGCCCTTGATCAGGAATCAAACCGTGATTCTTTGTTGCACAGCTGACACCCTAACCGCTGGGAAACACTGGCCAGGGAGATGCTACTTCTTTATAGAATATTTTTTCATGATCTATTAAACAAAATATTTAATAGATTTATCATTTACATAAAATGATGACTGGACATTATAAAAATATTTAAAATCTATCTATTATCTATCTATCTATCTATATGCATAAATACTAAAATAAAGGTAAACTGTAATCCCATAACCAAAGTTAGTATTTTGTAATATATCTTCCAAGCATTTTTCTGGAAACATACATGAAAATAATTATTTTTAACAAAAATTAGATTATACTGTAAATTGTTTTATACCTTGTATCTAAATGAATAACATCATGGCCATTTTAATACCAGACAGTGTATTGCTACATTATCATTTTCAGTGGCTACAAAATATTTAACATAACTATTTAGTGAAATCTTAAATTATGGATAATCAAGTTTTCAGCAGAAGAGTGTAGGGGCAGGGGTCAAGAACTGTTAGAAACAATCCTAAAATGAGATACTTATGAATATATTGTGGAACTCCTCTGTTATTTCCTTAGGATAACTCCTAGAAATGGTTTATTGGATCAAAGAGGAAGCATTTTTTAAAGTATTTGTTACATATTGAGAAATTGTTCTCCAGAGAGTTTGTATTTGTTTATGCTTCCAACAACAGTGTCAAGGATATCTATTTCCTTACACACTATTGTTATTAAATGGAATCATTCAGCTTTTTATTCCTTACCAAACTGGTGAATGAAAAATAATAGTGTGTTGCATTAGAATAAAAGTTTCTTTTTAAAGTCTAAAATTATTTTTATTCACTCACTATTTGTAACTGTTTGGTTATTGATCTTAATACTTAAATTCTGCAGCTCATCCTTGACTTTGAGGGGATTTCTTGAACTACACATATTTTAAATATAGAATAATTACTTTTTCCAGCTCCTCAATTGCTTTCAAATTCAAAACATTCCATAGACTCTTTTGTGGATTTTATGTTTATTTAGGCCACTTGCTTTCTCTGTTGGGAGGAAAGAAAGATTAGATAGTAAAATAGTAATTTTATGTCATGTTTATGTTTCATTATTATTTATTGAGAGTTCTGTGTTCCAGGTGCCTAATTAAACTTTTCACATGAATTGCTTTGTTTTCCTTAGACAATCTGATATAATGGTAGTAAAGTATCCCCCCTTGTAAAAGATGTTATGGCTATAAGTGATAAAACCATAACTTGAGTCCAGGTTTTCAGGGGATTCAGAGTTTGAATAACTAATCACTACAACATACTGCTTTTTCTAATATGGTCTCACGCTATTGATGATATGAATTGATTCTCTCTTGATGATGGAAGAATGAGATAATTAATGCTATCAGACGGTACATCTGTTAGCAGCAATTTATTCCGTCATCAGAAAGTTAAAGAATGAGATGGGACAGGGTTGTCTGCTGGGTTGGCTTCATTCAGTTCTCTTTCTTGCTGCCAGATTTCTGTTTAAGCCAGTCACGTAGGGCACGATGGTTGCTGTGAGAGCTGATACTCTTCTTTTCCCACGGGCACTCATCCATCTCTGTTCTGTTTCTCTTCAACTCATCTCGAGGTAACGTGTAATCTGCCAGACCTAACTCATTACTCACCCTGGGGCCTGTATATTCTCCACAAGTCAGAGTATGGGCTTGGTGGTTATGTGGTCCTTGGTCTCTGCCCTCTGGGAATGGAGGGTGAGAGATCCTGTCATAGCGGGAAGTATTAATCCTACTGTATCACAAGCCACCCGTCCTGCTGTAATAAACCACAAGCTGGCATTCCTCCCATTCTATAGAAAGCAATAGCGCACCATGTAAAAATGTGGTGTGGGCTTCTGATTGTTTATAGACTCACAGAAAGCCCATGGAATGAGTGCCTAACTGTCCACAAGTATCTCCAAGTATTTCTTACAATTTAACCTTTATTTGTTTTCCTTCATGGCAATAAGTTTTCCATTGTGCAGAGGAAACTCCTGGATCCATAGCAACCCTTGCAGAAATATGTACAATTCCCCTCCTATTTTCCCATCTTTGAGCCTAAGACAGAATGGGATTTCTACATAGCCAAACTTATATTGATTTATACAACAAGAGGGATTTTGTTCATATGCTCATTTAATACATGTTTAATGAGAACTGACAGTATGGGCATGTCCAACACCACTCAAGGCATAGAGGGGTGAACCAGACAGACTAGATCTCCCTTTTCATGGGATGGGTTTGGGGTTAGGAGAGGCAAGGCCCTCATGACCTAATTACTTTACAAAGGTCTCAGCCTCCTAATATCATTGGTGTTATGGTTTATGATTTCAATAAGAATTTTGAGGGGGTACCCAAAGATTCAGACTATATCACCCAGATCCAAAAACAAAGTTGTATTTAAATCTTTCTTCTCCAATCCCCTATCTGGATACCAGTATTTAAAGCCTCCCCATTAAATGAATTCCTTAGCCATTGAAGCCTGCGTCTTCATCTGATCTTCAGCTTTCTTTCTGCTGATCCCTATTATGAACTCTTTGCTTCAATCAAATACATCCGCCTAACAGGAGTCTCTTTATGCCATTGGTGCCCTTTCCATCATAAATAACCTCCACACTGCTCTTAGTCAAAGCTCACTTAGCTTTGAGGCCCAGATAAAATTATCCTCCAAGAAGTGCTTCTTAGCTTCACTTTGTCTCATCATTTGAGGCCCTTATTTTCAGGATCACTCTCACATTAATCACAAGGTATTGAAAACTGCCCGTTACTCTCTTCCATGTCCTGTCCACTCAGAAATCAAGCTTATTTGAGCAAGAAATTAGACATATTCCTTGAGTAATTAACAAATGCTTTCTGAATGAATTTGGGATGAAACTAAACTAAATAGTTTCCTTTAAAGAATTCTATATAATAAAAGGCTAATATGCAAAGTTGACTGAACAGCAGTACGACAGGTTGCTATGATGCGCACTGACCACCAGGGGACAGACGCTCAACTCAGGAGCTGCCCCTGCTGGTCAGTGTGCTCCCATAGGGGGAACGCCGCCCAGCCAGAAACTGGTCTCATGGCTGGCAAGAAAAGAGGCGGTGGCAGGAGCCTCTCCCACCTCTGCGGCAGCACTAAGGATGTTCGACTGACAGCTTAGGCCCACTTCCCAGAGAGCTCCCAGACTGTGAGAGGGCACAGCAGGGCTGAGGGCCTCCCCCCCAGTGTACAGATTTTGTGCACTGGGCCTCTAGTATCATATAAAATAGTGAGATTATATATTTAAAATACTTTATTAAAGAACAAAACAAAACCTAGGTGGCATTTGAATGGAAGAAAGAGCATGGGTGATCATTCTTAGCATCAGACATTTTTGAAATGAAACACATGTGTCCATATTTCCAGTTTCAATGATTTGGCTGTCACCGTACCTTTGCCTTTGGCCCTATAGGACATCCTTATACTACAAGTCTTTTCATTTCTAACCAATGTTTAGATTGAAAAGCTGAAGATTAACATTCTTGGATTAATGTTTAATACTACCTTTTGGATTGATTTATTCACTCTTTCTAAATTGGAAAAGAAAATGAATTGGCAAAAATTCACAAACATGAATTAGGACAAGTACATTCAGGCTACTCTGAAGTCTGCATTCTCATACTCTTTTCTGAATCAAGGCAACACACACTCTCAACCAGCTTTTGACGAAGTCTGAAAATACTGACCTGCTGCACCCACCGAAACATTACCACCGAATCATTACAATTCACACATCAGCTCGGCCTCTTTGAAGTTTTTAGCAGAAATGAGAGAAAGCAAAAAAATCACATTTCATACTCCATTGTTTATCTGTAAGAAATGAAACACTTAAGAATTTAGATAACAGATATACATGCTGCCCTTAGTTTATGCAGGGCGAAAGCAAAATATACAGAATTTGTGCGAAGAAAGTATATTGGTATGCAGCAAATGCAGCCCCACAAAGCTTGACAGTATGGGCCAGAGAAGCCTGTACCCTGCAGGAAGCCCCAACAGCATTCACTGCTCTGAATGTAGTTAATTTAAGTCTGCTGCTGTTGGACTAAACAAACCTCTTAAAAGTTAATGGCCTTCTCCAGAGCTGGTAGGAAAAATTGCTGGTATTGTAAAGGGTAATTTTTTCAAAAAATCATTACAGTACACACCAATAGAGTCTATTTCAGGTTTTCAATCCTGTGCCCAAGGGACAAAGGGAGTTTTCAATAAAATGAAATCACAAGTACAAATAAACCATGATTTTCAGTTTATAGATTTTCTGAGAGTGTGTTCAGTAAAACACTTCACATATATTTTAGTGAGAAGATCTTTCTTCCCATGATCTTCCCCCACCTCCCACCTCAGAGGCAGGAGTCAATCAACTTTTCTATTATCAGACTGAAAAGAACAGTTAATGTCTTCATTATTGGTCTAACTGGTTCTGGTGTGGAGATGAGCTCCTAATTACTATCACAAGAGTTTTACCTCTGGGTAGGAGGGGGCCCACAGAGACAACAAATAGAATTAGCAAGATATCTGCAGTTATTCTGGATTTCAAAAGGAAATATTCCAAAACAGACCAAATAAAGTGGAAATAGTGTATTTCTATGATATATTCCATTTACTAACTGAAGAAGGAATAACAGAGTCATTATATCATCATTTTGTAAACTCTAGCAAATTAACTGACCTAAGTAATGATCACCAATGACAAGTAATATCATGAAAAGATTTTTTTTAAGTTTACATTCCAATACCTATGAGGTGTTTTGCCAACAAATTAAATTCAAATCTGCTTATGTCTCTACATCCATCATCCAAGTAATAATATATGGAAACTATATGGAACAGAGGAACATGTTAAATGACAGCATGGGGATGCAATCAGCAAAATCCAAACTGGACAACCAACAACAATCTACTCTTTTCAAAAAATAAATTGAAAGAAAAACTATGGGGGAATTTATGGACTTAAAAGGACTTATATTGTGATATGCAGACCATGGATTCTTAATTTTCAAACAAATTATAAAAAAATGATTATAAGTGGGGGAATTTGAGTACGAATTGAAGTATTTCATGGTATTATGGGATTATTTTTAGTTTTTACTGGAGAGAGTGGTATTCTTTTTTTAAAATATATTTTATTGATTTTTTACAGAGAGGAAGGGAGAGAGATAGAGAGTCAGAAACATCGATGAGCGAGAAACATCGATCAGCTGCCTCCTGCACATCCCCTACTGGGGATGTGCCCGCAACCCAGGTACATGCCCTTGACCGGAATCGAACCTGGGACCTTTCAGTCTGCAGGCCGATGCTCTATCCACTGAGCCAAACCAGTTTCGGTGAGAGTGGTATTTATGAAAGCACTTGCTTTCAAATTTATTGGTCTCAGAATCTCTTACATTTTTTAAATTATTGAGGACCTAAAGTTATTTGTTTTACTGGATTATATTTCTTGATATGTATGTATCATAGGTAAAACTCAAAAATTAAAACAAAATGTTAGTTATTTAAAATAATCAATTACATGTTCATATGACATCCTATCTACTAAAGATGGAATATGCAAATTGACCATCACTCCATGACAAAGATGGCAGTGTCCACAGCCAATAAGGAGGAAATATGCAAATTGAGGTGACAAAGATGGTGGTGGCCGGGCAGCTCCAGCCTCTGAGCAGCACAAGTGCAGGCGTGGAAAGGCCAGGGCGGGGCGGGGCGCCTGCTACAGGGGATGGAGGGAGCTACAAGAGGGCGGCAGGGCCAGAGCAAAGGCAGAAGGCAGTGGCCAGAGTGAAGGCCCGGGTCCCGAGTGCTGGAGGGAAGCCAGTGCTGGCAGCCAGGGGAAGGAAGGCCTATTCTTGCATTGAATCTTCATGCATTGGGCCCCTCATGCTTTAATAAAAATAAATATAATTTTTAAAGCAAAAAAAGAAGTGTGGAATTATTTTACATTTTTGAAAATTTTAAAAATGGTTTTCTTAAAAGAAAATGAATGCATTTAATATCTGCTTCTACATTCAATCCTTCATGATATCACATGTCATGTAGCCTATGGAAAACTTCACTTTCCACTCATGAGGGGATGAGAGAGAAAAAGGCAACCAACATTTTAGTATTATTATGTGAAGACCACCAGGGGTCCACCAGACCATATTGTAAGAACAACAGTATTAAAGATACTTTCTGATAGATTTAAAATAGAAAGAAAACGATTTTTTATTTTAACTTCATTATAATCTGCTACTGGAGAAGAGTGACAATATATTTGACTCACTACATTCCATAAGTTAAAATTGTTCAAACTAGATGAGGAGTACATTAGGTTCATTATACTACTTTTCCTGATACTTGAATTTACAGTAGCAAAAAATAATAAATAAATAAATAAATAAAATTGATATGCTATATCAGTGATGGCGAACCTTTTGAGCTCGGCATTGTCAGCATTTTGAAAAACCCAAACTTAACTCTGGTGCCGTGTCACATACAGAAATTTTTTGATATTTGAAACCATAGTAAAACAAAGACATATTGTTATATTTATTTTATATATTTAAATGCCATTTAACAAAGAAAAATCAACCAAAAAAAATGAGTTCGCATGTCACCTCTGACACGCGTGTCATAGGTTCGCCATCACTGTGCTATATAGGATGAAGTTAAGGTTTATTCCTGGAACTCAAGGAAGAATTAATGTCATAAAAATCTTTAAACATCTTTGACCATATCAATAGATTAAAAGAGAAAATCTGTAAGGTCAACTCAATATAGAAAAAAATTATGCTAAGATCCTTAATATACTAAAATTGGGAGTGACCCGAGCAAGATAGATAAATCACAAATTTCAGCACTCACATTTCCCACAGGAACATCTATTTTAACAACCACCCCTAGGTAGGAGTACTTTTAAGAAAACCCAGCAGTACACTTGACAAAGTTCCAGCACTTTGGTGGAGCAAAACTTTGAGAAGAGCTGCATTGAAGAGGGTAAGCAGGGTAAGGAGAAAAGTTTCACTTTATCCTTGTCACACCTCCTTCAATTCAGACCAGCTCTGAGCCAAGGGAGAAAAAGAAGAAGAAGAAGGAGGAGGAGGAGGAGGAGGAGGAGAAGGAGGAAGAGGAGAAGGAGGAGGAGGAGTAGGATTCATAAGCAAGAACAAGCTAAAGGAGTTCATCACTACCCAGTCAGTATTACATGAAATGTTGAAGGGTTTTCCCTAAGCAGAAGAAAAAGAAAAAATAAATAAAATAAAAAGTATGAACAATAAATGGAAATAAATACAAACCTACCAACAATTGACTCTAAAAGTCAAAATAAGATCAAATTGAATCTAATGAACAAAATAAACTGATGAATAAAATAGCACCAGAGGCATGGAAACATGGAACAGACTGACAAATCTCAGAGGGACAGGGGTAGGGCAGGATTGGAATAGATTAACTAAAGAATTTATATGCATATATGCATTATCAATGAACACAGACTATAGGGTGGTAAAGTCCTAGAGTTGGGTGAGAACTGGGTGGCTGGCGGGGGGGTGGGAGGGGAAAAAGAGAGATATCTGTAATACTCTCAACAGTAAATATTTTAAAAAATATGAAAAAGCGCATTTGTTACCTCAAAGATCAATTAAATAGTAATATTCTTGTTTTATAGATTTTTATAGTTTTTATGTTTTTCTTATTGTTACTTTTGGAATTTAGGTAAACAGAATTTAGGTAAATATTAGGATTACTCATAATCTGGTTCATGACGCATTATCATCCTTGGTCCACACACACAGTTCCCTGTATCATCAATTCTTTATTAAATAATATACCGTATTTGCCGGCGTATAAGACAATTTTTTGGCCCTGAAAAATATGCCTCCAAGTGGGGGGTCGTCTTATAGGCCAGGTACACTTCAGATAGACTGCCCATAGTGCTTGCCCCGTGCCATAGTGCTTGCCCCGTGCCATACTGGCCTCCCATTGCCCGCCCACTTCATTCCACATACCATTTAGGCATCAGCAGCGCTGCTGGGTGTATGCTCGGCTGTTATGCGATTTTGCTGTTATGCAATTTTACCACACTCGCAAAATCACACACAGCCGACCATACACCCAGTATGATAGCGCAAAATCGCGAATCGCGATACCATACTGGGTGAATGGTCGGCTGTGTGCGATTTTGCGAGTGTGGTAAAATCGCATAACAGCAAAATCGCATAACAGCCGAGCATACACCCAGCAGCGCTGCTGATGCCTGAACGGTATGTGGAATGAAGTGGGCGGGCATCGGGAGGCCACTATGGCATGGGGCAAGCACTATGGGCAGTCTATCTG
>NW_006284473.1:1197749-1223663 GCF_000327345.1 Myotis davidii
ATCTTTCTTCTATCATTGACAGTCCCTCTAGGTTGTGGGCTGCTTGCCTGTGTTCCTGAGAAGCATCTACGGTACCAGTCTATAGAGTGTGTTTTCTTTAGTGAATTACCGGTATGTTTACCGGTAATAAACTTGCACTGTTTTATGTATATGTTTGATTACATACAGCCTTGTGACAGTTTTCCTGCATGTCATAAGCATTTGAATATAAATTAAAATGTTAAAATCAAATCTGATATTGTTTTACCTTTTATTTGGTGTGTGGAAGGTGTGCGGAAGAGGGGGTAGTCTTATACGGCGAGTATATAACAAACTCTGTATTTTGAGTGGAAATGTTAGGGGGTCGTCTTATACGCCCAGTCGTCTTATACGCCGGCAAATACGGTAATAAATATTCAATCACATTACCTATCAAGACTGAGTGCTAGAGATGAGCATTGGCTCACTGTGAAGGGTCTGCAGATGAGGGGTCCAATGGGGTTCATGGGCAGGTCTTTTGGTGGAGACCTTGAGCAAGTTGGTAGGATTTGCAGCCTGTAGTGCAAATGTGTCGGTTGCAGTATGGAGACTAGATTGAAGGGGATTAAGTGAAGTTGCAGGAGCTCATTAAAGAGACTGAAACAGTTGTGTGGAAAATCAGTAATAATAATTTGATTAGGAAAATAAACAGAAACATCTATTACAGGGTTTCTTTTGTTTTTGTTTTGTTTTGTGTGTGTGTGTTTAAATCATCACCCGAGTATATTTTCCCATTGATTTTAAAAGAGAGTGGAGGAGAAGAGAAAGACAGAGAGAAATATTGATGTGAGAGAAACACAATTGGTTATCTCCTGCACGTGCCCTGACCAGGGCCTGGGCCTGGGCCTGGAGGAAGCCTGCAACCGAGGTACATGCCCTTGACCAGAACTGAACCCAGGACCCTTCAGTCCGCAGGCTGATGCTCTATCCACTGAGCAAACCGGCTAGGGCTACAGTTTTCTTTTTTAAATGAAAAAAAAGTCCATATGTCCTTTAAACTGCATCCATATTACATGTAATTATTCAACCAGCCATTGAAATTTGCTTTTGAAAAATATGTAATGACTCAGACAAATATGCAATGATATAATGCAAAATGAAAAGCCATACATATAAGAGTCACCCTAATTGTGTTGTAACAGAAAAACTAAATGGAGGAAAAGAAGTGAAAAGAAGAGGGGGAGAAATATTTGTGAAAATATTACTGGTGCCCTTATCAGGTAGAAATATAAATATAAATAATTTTATTTTCATTCATTTAGATTTCATTCTTATATTTCACACATTAAATGCATGTTGCTTTTAAAATCAGAATAAAGATAATTTAGTTCACACTTCCATTTAGAAAAATAAAGCCAACGAAAATGAATTAAAAACCCAAGAATCACATCTGATAGAATTGCATGTGCTAGTCATTTAGATTAATCAGCTAGCAAAGCAAATATGCCACCTGGATAACTCAGAGCTTTGAAAGGAGTGGTTTGGGTAATAGCATTTTCAACACCAACACCAGTACAATTACCCATCTAGTTGTTTTGTTTTTTTTTAGTGTCTGAAACATTTGTGGTCCGCTGAGAATCATGATTCTGGTGAAAATTTGCAAATCAAATGCAGATGCCTGACTGACTGGATAAAAAACCAGGATCAAATGGGGTAATCAGCTTCATTCATATGATTCATATATTTTACATTCCTACTCTTGGTTTCATGAATATTGTTAGTAAATAATGTGAGAAGTCAGCATTGCCAAGTAATTAAAGCACATGTTCTCCAAGCAAACTGCTCAGGGTTGAATGATATGTCCATTTTTACTAGCTTGTGACTTGGGGCAAGACATTTAACATCACCATGTCTCAGAATCTTCACCTGTGAAATGGGAATAAGAGCATCCTCTTCATAGTATTTTAATAAATGGTGGTATGGCTTACACAGTGATGAAGAACATGGTTCTAGAGCCTGGAAATTTCTCAATGACTCTTCTGTACTGAAGGAAGCCAGGCAATTCCCAAGTTGCTCTGTGTCCAGGAAAGGTTGAAGCTTCTGCATGGTCTCAAGTGTTTCCTTGATTATGAAATCCATAAGAAAAGCCTGGAGCATGGGCATAAAGCAGCTCACTGACTTTCCAGCTGTAACACATTTTCATTTTCCTAAACACATAATAAGCACCAAGGGAAGAATACATTACACATATAAAACCAGTCTTCCTGAGCTGTTCATTGTTTATAAATAAGTTAACATGAACTCATATACTTTTATTTCCTTATGTATGTTATATATTAATTGGTTTATTTAAATAGTATCTGGATCAAGTCTTCAAATTTAGCATTCTGGAAAACATTTAAACATTGCTGACAACTAGGAAATTTAGTTTTCTGATCAATCCTTTGACCAGTTCTTATGGTTTACTGATTAATAGCAATGAGTGATTGCTTTCTTCTTCTTTAAGTTTCATCAGAAATCAAGAAGGAAAGAAAGTGGTGCTTCTAGCTATCAGGGGCTCACTTGTTCTCTGAAGATTTCAGGGATTTGGATCTAAGTTGAACTGAATTCAGATGTTGAAGTTAGACCAAAGAATTTGCTTCTGAACCTTAATTTTTTAGTTCTATGAAATTAATATGTCAATAATCACTACAAGAGTTCTTGTTGATTAAAATATATATAATAAAAGTCAGGAAAATCATATTCAGTACATTGAATGTTGATCAAAAAAATCATACACTTTACTTTTAAGAGTCACCAATAGCTAACAGTTCTTTTCATAGGCACAAGGGAGCTTGCCAAGCATTTTGGTTGACTGGATGGTGTCTTGATTATGAAGAAGTAAAGAAATTCCTGTCCTGAAAAGATATATTGTTTAGGCTAATAGATCAAACTTAGAAGATGGTAAGAGAGCTTTAGCTCTGTTGGCCATTCATTCACAGGAGGACAGTTTAATAAGAAATTCAACTGTAGGGTTGGCTTTTCTGGAAGCATACCAGCTCATTCTATTATTCTAAATATTATGACATTCCTTCCTCACTTGTAAATTTGGAAAAGATTTTCTTGGGAAGAAATAACTGAGTAATTGTCTTGGATCTTTGGAAACAATTGGCAGCTGCAGACTTTTGGACACCTGGGGTGAACCGTTTCTCTTGCAGATCCTGTTTTCTCAAAGCATCTGCTTGATCACACAACCAGGAACTCTCTTGACTTTGAGTTTCTTTGCCACCAGAGTGAATTTGATTTCTAGAGTTCTAGGCTCACCCAAAAGTAGATTCAATAGTGATGGTGTAGTGGATTCTCTGGTGTTCAATCCAGATACTGCCCTTCTAGAACAATAGTACTCATTGACTCATGGCTATAGAAGTATTGCTTACATCCAGCTTTTAACTGAATCTTTCTCTGGGAATTGACTTTGTCTTTAAAAAAGCCACCTCATCAAAGATTGTACTCCTTTCCAGAGGCAACCTCTACCCAGTGACTGATTCTTGAGAACAGTACAAGGCTCAACCTCATTGCCTTCATTTGCGATGGCTTTGAAGGGCCCTTAGCAGCTCTAGAACTTCCCAGAGGACTGGCTGAGGCCTCTGTTGGAGGACTGTTACAGTTCAACTTGTCCCTCTGCAAAACACTGCATTTCTTTCCTTAATAGGTGTTGCTCCCAAGAGCACTTTCCCAAAAAATCTGCACACAAACCTTCACCTAAGAGTCTTTCTCATAGGGACCCTGTCTGCCTACAGTTGATGTCAGGTGTGGTTCCAGAAAGTAGACTATAAAGTGAGATCATGGAGTGGGATCTCCCTATGACCATCTGGTATCACTGTTGGTGGGTAGGATACTCACAGACCTCAACGTGTTATGTGGTGTATTGTTAAAACACTTACTATGGTGAATTGGGATGGGATGCTGGTGAAAGGAAATGCATCAATAGGAGAGTGTCTTAGTCATTTGAAAGATTCTGGGATATGATAATTTATAATTACTATAAAATTTTGCTCCGTGGTATTGGTACATTTAATAAGAACATTAAAATGCTGAGGATGATTACTAAAATATGCTCTCTGAAAGCCAGGGCTTTCTCGGTAGCACAAAAAAAGACACTCTCAATTCCTACATCCAGAAGGAAATGAATTTATAGGATTAGTAGAGCTCCAGAGAAAGTTTTCTTCTCAACTGTGGCAAATCTGATATGTCAATATCAGGAACCTCTTGGGAAGGCATGGAATCCTGAGTCTAAAAATGGGGCCAACTAGATCAATGTATCAAAAATCTTAAGTTACTACATCCTCCTGATCCATCTAAGCCTGCAGAACTGGCCCATGCCTTCCTATTAAAGGCTAGTGCTTCCCTCTCCTGCTTTGTTTATTTGGGTCCTCTCTGTTTCTTGGAGAGCCTGGCTAGAGGTTCATCAATCTTGTTTGTCCTTTCAAAGAACCAGCTCTTGACTTTATTGATCTTTTGCTTTGTTGATGGTTTTTGTTTGTTTCTATGTTATTTATTTCCACTCTGATCTTTATTATTTCTTTCCTTCTACTAACTCTGAGCTTTTCTTGTTGTTCTCTTTCTAGTTCTTTAAGTTGTAGTGTTAGATAATTTATTGCAAGTTTTTCTAATTTTTTGAGGTAGGCCTGTAGTGCAAGAACTTTCCTCTCAGGACTGCTTTCTGCTTTCACTGTGTCACATTGGTTTTGGCTTGTTGTGTTTTCATTATCATTTGTTTCCAGGATGTTTTTTATTTCTTTTTGATCTCTTTGATAATGAATTCATTGTTTACCAGCATGGTATTTAGCCTCCATGTGTTTCATTGTTTTTATTATCATTGATTTTTTTTTTCTTGTTGTTCTCTTTCTAATTATTTAAGTTGTAGGGTTAGATAATTTATTACCACTTTTTCTTGTTTTTTAAGGTAGGACTATAGAGCTATGAACTTCTCTTTCAGGACTGCTTTTACTGTGTCCCACAGATTTTGGATTGCTGTGTTTTCATTTTAATTTGTTTCCAGGATGATTTTTATTTATTCTTTGATCTATTTGGTAATTCATTCATTATTTAGTAGCATGCTATTTAGCCTCCAAGTGCTTGATTTTTTCTTCACTGTAGTTGATTTCTAATTTTATGCTATTGTGATATGAGAAGATGCTTGATATGATTTTTATCTTCTTGAATTTGAAGAGACTTTGCCTGTGTCCCAATATGTGGTCTATCTTTAAAAATGTCCCATGTGCACTTGAGAAGAATGTATATTCTGTAGCTTGGGGTGAAATGTTCTCAAGATGTCAATCAATTCCATCTTCTTATGAGTCATTTAGGATTGATGTTTCTTTTCTGATTTTTTTATTTAGAGTATTTGTCGTGCTGTCAATGGGGTATTTTTTAAAGCCCCTTACTATGATTGTATTGCTGTCTATCTCTCCCATGATATCTTCCAGAAGTATTTTTTTTATGTATTTGGGTGCTCCTGCATTGGATGTACTTATGTTTACCAGAGTTATATCCTCTTGTTGAATTGCTCCCTTTCGTATTATGAAGTGGCACTCCCTATCTCTTGTTATGGCCTTCACTTTGAGGTCTATTTTGTCCGATATAAGTATTGCTACCCCAGCTTTATTCACATTTCCATATGCCTGAAAATTTTTTTCCATCCCTTCACTATCAGTCTGAGTCCTTTGTTCTGAGGTGGATCTCTTGTTGACAGGAAATACACAGGTCATATTTTCTTATCCATTCAGCTACCCTAAGTCTTTTGATTGGAGCATTAATCCATTTACATTTAAGTTTATTATGGATAGGTACTTGTTTGTAGCCATTTTTGGTTTTTATGCCTGTGTTCTTTCCTCCCTTTCTATTTCTTCTTTTTACAGCAGTGCCTTTAGCATTTCTTGCATTGCTGGCTTGGTGGTAATAAACACCCTTAGCCTTTTTGTTTTTCTGTGAAGCTCCTGAAATTTTGAATGATAGCTTTTCTGGGTATAGTATTCTTGGATTCAGTCCTTTACTTTGCATCACTTTGTACATTTCATTCCATTCCTTTCTGGACTGATGTGTTTCTGTTAAGAAATCAGTTGATAGTATAATGGGAAATCCCTTGTAGGTAACATTCTGTCTCTCTCTGGCAGCCTTTAAGATTCACTTTGTTGTTGATGTTTGCCAATTTAATTATGATGATCTTGGTGTGGGTCTTTTGGGGTTCATCTTGTTTGGGACTCTGTGTGCTTCTTGGACTTGTGTGACTCTTTTATTCCCCAAATCAGGAAAGTTTTCTGTCATTATTTCTTCAAACAGGTTTTCTATTCCTTGCTCAGCTTCCTCTCCTTCTGGTATCCCTATTGTGCGGATGTTGTTTCATTTCCTGTTGTCCCAGAGCTCCCTTATGCTCTCCTCACGCTTTTTAAGTTATTTTTTTCCAGTTGCTACTCTGCTTGGGTGTTTTTTCTACCTTGCCTTCTAACTTGTTAATTCACTCCTCAGCTTCTAGTCTACTGTTGAAACTTTCCATTGTGTTCTTTATTGTAGCTATGTCATTCTTCATTTCCTCTTAATTCTTCATTTCCCCTTTGATTCTTACACATGTTGTTGAATTTGTCTTCCATTCTTTTCAGTGTCCCTATAACCATTCCTCTGAATTCTTTCTCTAACAAATTGCTTGCCTATATTTTGTTTATTTCCTTTTCTGGTGATCCCTCCTTTTCTTTCATATGGGGGTTGTTTTTTTATCTCCCCATATTTGCTGTTCCCTTGTGATTGTTTCTATGTATTAGATAAAACTGATATGCCACTCTGATTTTTTTTGAGTTTGTCTTACATAGTAGATGTTGTATGGGTTCCAGTGGTGCAATCTCTCAGGTCTTTTGGGCTGGGTATTCTAGGCATGCCCACTACCTGGGATATTTGGGTTCTCTTGGTGTAGTCGGGTCTTGAGTGTTATTGTCCCATTCATGGATGAAGTCTTTCTCTCTCATTGTCTCTGGTTATGTGGTTCACTCTCTACCATGTTGACTGAACAGCACAAAATACAACTCAACAATACACAACACAAAGGGAACAAAACACAACACTACTAACCCCAATGAAAGTGACCACCAGAGAAAAGAGAATTAGGAGAGGGAAAACAGAGCAAAAAATGATATCAAGAAAAGGAAAAAAAGTTAATATATGGGTAGAAAACACCACAAAACAAATAAATAAACCAAAAACAAATGCAAACAACAAACCCCCAGAAAAAAAGAAGGTGAAAGAATCTGTAGAGGCAGAGCTTATAAACAGAAAGTAAGGTTAAGGAATTGAATGAATAGGGGAAGGATCATGGTTCAGTATAGAGAAGGTAGAAATAGAATGAGTGGATAAGATGAAAAGAAAAATAAATAAAACAATTAAAATATGTAATACTTATCTATCTATTTATTCTTTTATTTTTGGAAAAGGAGAGTAGAGGAGAGAGCAGATAGGCTTGAGTTCAGTGAGTGAAACAAATTAAACAATTAGAAGAAAAGATCCAGAGAGGAGAGGAAAAACAAAAAATTGACTAGGGAAGAAAGAGAAAATAGAAGAGTGCATGGACTTAGAGCAAGGGAGAGAAAATTAGATATATGAGTAAGCCAACAGAGACTACAATAATAATAACACTCAATAAAGCAGATAAAAAAAGATCAATTTTTTACAAGAGGTAAAAAGTAAGGAGATAGAAAAACTAAAGCAGGAATAAGAGAGAGAAAACAGGATTAAAAAAGGAGGTGAGGAAGAAAAGGGTTGAAAAAAAGAAAAAATAAGATAAAATAAAATAACAATAAAAAGATAAAAATAGAATGAAGAAAAAAATACAAAAAATAAAAGATTAAAAAAAGTTTTTAAATAAAAGATAAAAAAGTGAAGTATTGTTTGCTTCAGCCAAGCTTTTAATGCCCCATGGGGGTTGGTTTAAAACCCCAATCTTCTGTTCTATCTGCTACTTTTCAGTTTCCTGTTAGGTAGTCAGCACAGTGTTGAAGTTCCAAGGGATCCACTGCCCCTCTGTGTCTGTTTCCAAGCAGGTGGGACCAATCTGCCAGCTTTGCCTGGCTGCCTACTATCAATCTTAATCACTCAAGCATCTGTTTCTGACAGGGTTTAGGTGGGGGTGGTGCTGTGTCGCTTTCTGGGACTGAACAACCTCTTTTCAACCCAGTCCCTATGGGCTCTTTGGGGCTATTCAGAGTATTTGTTTCCTTTGAAAAGTTCAAGATGTAGGCTGGGTGTGACTGTATTAGCTTCCTTGAGGCTGCTGGGATGGGCTGACTTTTCCGGAGAAAAATGGCTGCTTCGGTCCGGAGGGTGCTGGATTCCTGGTCACCTCTCCCTGTCCTGCTCCCCTCCACAGCCTCTCCTCAGACTCCACAAATCTGCACCTCCACCTGCATCGCAGCCTTGGGTGAGTGTTTGTAATTGAAAGGTTCTATGAACTGGGTTTAGCTAATAAAAGCAAAGATAAAACAGAGGTAAAACAACCACATGACTGCGAGTTTCTCTACCCCCAGGCTTGGACAACTCTTTAGGCTGCCTTTCTGTGTGCAGCCTCTCATGGCTATGGATTTAGATCTAGATTCCCCAGCTTCCAGCAGCCCTGTGGACTTCCTTTCCACAGTCGGATGTTATGCCCGTCCCCAAGCGATGCGGCTTTGGTTCAGTGCAGCTTCTTTCTGACCCTCTTGGCCTGGTGGTCACGCATCTTTCTCCAGCCCAGATCCCCGATCCTACCATTCTCCATGCATCCTCTGCCCTTTCCAGCTGTGAATTGTCTCACCAGCTGTTTCTAATTCACCAATTCCGGGTGGGTGTTATTCACTTTAGTAGCTCCTTCTATCTGCTCCAGGACAAGGTGCAGTACATGTCTGCCTATTCGGCAGCCATTTCCTCTTTCCTCTCCTGCTTTGTAATACAATATACACTCTTCTTAGGATCTGTCTCCACATCGTCTCCTAACTATCAAACAGATAGCATCAGTTTTCAGTGTAGCCCAGCTAGGAAGTTCTAGATCTGCTAAAGAAGAAAGAGGAATAGATGATAAAGGATCCATAATACCTGGTCAACTATATATTTTATGGGATTTGTTCCAGAGGTGCTGGATCAGGGAGCAGTACATAAAGTTGGATAAGTAAAAGGTTATTTGCTGTTCTCTTGAAATATAGGATTTAATTTTCTGGTAAGACTTTAGAAAGACATGTAATAACATATTGCCAGGATGGTCCGTGGAAGCTTGGAAGAAATAAAGGCCTGCTATAAATTAAGTGGAAATCCTGAGATAGAAATCAATAGGAAGGGAGAAGTGAATTGCTAGAGAAGATACATTATTTACACCTGGAGAACCCACCACTTAACGATTATTTGTGGGAAGACACTCTGTTTACCAAAGCATCAAGGAGCACTAGTGAGAATAACACCCATGTCACTCAGAATCTCAGTGATAGTGTAGGCAAAGACTGAAAGAGATACTGTTACAGAACTGGAAATGGGGGTGATAGAGACCAGGTGCTTAATTATCAGAAACAAGCTGTGTGCAATTATTGTGATGAGAGGTAAGACTGGAGTAGAAACTCTGGATCTGACCTGTAGAGAGCTATGAAATGACCAATGGGACACAATATTCTTAGGGGGAAAGATAAATTGGTAACCAACAAAGATATTGCTTAATTTATACAAAGGAAATAAATGGAAGTGCAATGATTATGAGTCTGAGGGCACTGGCCCCAATAAAACGGGACAATCCTTTACCTAGTTTCTAGACCTGAGACAAGTTTCAGGTCCATAACATACGGACTGAAGAGGATGCCGGGTCCACAAAAGAAAGGACTCTGCAACTTCATGGTAAATGTTTACAGTAATAATTCCCCCAGTTCTTCTCCCAGTGGAACCTATAGCCATTTATTCAGGTAACCACACACTGAGAAATAGCAATACCCAGACATTTCAATCGCTCTTGGATATTCAGGTCTGAGTTGACACTGATACCCAAGATTCTGAAGCATCATCATGGACCCCTTGTTAGAATAGGGATTATGAAGTAATAAATGAAGCTCTGGTCCAGAGGTGGCTCATAGTGGGTTCCTACCCCATCTCTAAACATGTAATTAGTAGTTGGTACAATCCCACATTGGCTCCCTGGCCTATGGAATAAATGCCATCACAGTAGGAAAATGTAGGTGGAATCCATTGAAACTGATTCCTCCCACATACACACCCTCCTCCCATCCCCAGTCAAGATGATAAATACAAGCAATATTGCCTTTCAGATGGAATGGAAGAGGTTAAGACTTAAAGGAGACAGAGATAGTTGTTTCTATCATTTAATTTACCAGTCTGTCCCCTATGAACATTTTTGGGTCTTATCAGATAATAGTATACACCGCAAACTCAATAATATAGCCCACTGCAATTGTTGTGCAGGTGTGTGATATCATTGCTAGAT
Organism: Myotis davidii; assembly: GCF_000327345.1. Classification (NCBI taxonomy): domain Eukaryota; kingdom Metazoa; phylum Chordata; class Mammalia; order Chiroptera; family Vespertilionidae; genus Myotis; species Myotis davidii. The sequence continues at coordinate 1,208,185 of NW_006284473.1, forward strand.
TAGGTTAACAGATTCAGGTATATAATATGTAGCCACTGATCTGGCAACTGTGATATTTTCTACCTCTGTCAAAAAATATGATTAAAACTAGTTTGCATTCACATGGGATAGAAAATAACAGAATATGAATGATCTTTATCTGAACTGTTGATTATGTTCTTTGTTTACTTGTGTCTCCCCCACAGAATGTAAGTTGAATAAAGCAGGGAAGTTGTTTCTCTTATTCATCATTGTTTCCCAAATATCAATAGTAATAAGCATATATTAAGTGTGCAGAAATAGTTGTTGATGCATTCAGTAGATAAATGAATTAATAAAATTAAGTAGATCTGGGAGGTAGCCAGAAATGAACATTTTTAACAGGCACCTCACACTGTGATGCTGATGCAAATTTTCCTCATTAGGCAGTTAAAAAAGTAATGTTACTTATTATAAAATATTTTGATAATAATAATGATAATCTATAGTTTTATTGACTTCCCTGCCATGTTATTTCTTTATTTACCACCATAAGTAGATATATTATCACATTTAATCTTACAACAACCCTATTATTATTCCCATTTTATCATGAGGAAGCTGAAGGTCTGAGTAGTTACACATTTGGTCAAAGTTTATATAGTGGTAAGCAGATTCAGAGCCAGAACTCAGGTCTGTCTGACACCAACACTAATGCTCTCACACAAATACACAGTGTTCCTCAAACTTGTTGCTCAGAGTTGATTCAATAATACTATTCTCTGATCCTCTTTGCATTTTCCCTTTTGCCTTGTCACTAAACAGGAAGGAACTCATTACTTTAGCCAGATGGCAGCCAAATCACAACTCTGAAAAAACTGACTGCCTTTATTTTAAATGACACATTAATCTTAATGTTTAAATCACCCTTTCAACATCATGCCAGGAAAAAATACAAGGGAAATGATTGAATATATCAGAAATATTTATAAATCCCTTAGTGTGGAGAGGTTTGAAGCTTTCAAAAATGAAAAGGATATTTCAGGCCATTTGATATCTTGCTTCAGACTGCAGGTTGAAAGATGACACCTTCTCAGAAAAGTTGGACTTGAGGAGTATTTGATGGTATTTCAAGAACTCCTGATACCAAATTGAGTTAGGAAACTTGCCAAACCAGCATTTTCCCTAGACATTAATTTTTATTCTTCTCTTTGTCATAATAAATAATTATTTGCTCCATAAGTGTACATGTAGTGGATACTGTCTAAAAATCATGGCTATCTTCTCCCAAATAACATTCTATTTTGTTCTTAGAGTTGTTTCCTTTCTACCTGTTGGACTTGTGTTTAGCCTAAACACTGCCCCATTGGAGAACATAGAATAGGTCATTATAGCTTGGATTTAAATTAAAGGAGTCAGTCAAATTAAAGAGTTGTAGAATTGTTAATTGAATGTAGAACTTAAACACAAAACAATGTTCTTTGTTGACTGTTATCCCTATTGTAGGGAGAGAAACCAGAATAGGAGAGATGGGGATTGATTAACTCTGCTGTTTAGAAATAAAAGTAGAGGCAACATACCAAATAACTTTCCATTTACTGTCCAAGAAACAAATGAAAAGCTATAAATAAAATAACTTTTATTAGTTGAGTTTCATAAACTGTATAGCTTAGTTCTGTGAAAAGGCTAGTTAAAATGAATTTACATCATTAGGGACCAGAATTTCACATTGAAAAGTAAACAAAATGTTTTTTAAACTTTGAATTGAAAAATAAAACTAAAAATTATAAAAAGTATATTTTTAAACCAAGTAATATGATTAAGCTATTAAATTAAATATACTTTAACTATGTGCTAATATTAGAAAAAATAGATGGTAAATCAAGTTTCTTTTTTTGTGAGGAAATCACACAAAATTATTTGACAGAATGTTATAATAGTCTCCATTTTGTATTTTACATTTTATAGAATATAAGGGGTCATTTTTTGCAAATAGAAAAGCTTCATCAGTTTTCCCAATAGTCTTTTACAGTTTGTTATTCAGAACTATTCTCTTTTCACTGTTTATTCTAGCATCATTATTGTCATTATGCAGGTTTAAACTAGACTAACTCTTCCAGGTTATTTGTCAATAGCTTTGCCTGTGATTTTCCAGCACCTTTTTCTTATACTTGCAAGAGTGGATAGCCATTCATAAACTAATAAAGATAGTTTCATAAAATGGGCAAAGGATTAATGCAATATATATCAATAAAAGGGTAATATGGTAATTAGACTGGACATCTTTCCGGACAAAGCCACAGTGGCGGGGGCTGAGGCAGAGGCGGTTAGGGGCGACCAGGCAGGCAGGGGAGCAGTTAGAGGCATCAGGCAGACAGGAAGAGTGGTTAGGGGCTATCAGGCAGGCAGGCAGGTGAGCAGTTAGGAGCCAGTGTCCTGGGTTGCGAGAAGGATGTCCGACTGCCGGTTTCGGCCCAGTCCTGAAGAGATTGGGCCTAAATCGGCAATCAGACATCCCCAGAGGGGTTCCGGATTGAAGAGGGTCCAGGCAGGCTGAGGGCCGTCCCCCCATGAACAAATTTTGTGCACTGGACCTCTAGTTACTAAATATGTAAGTAGGAACTAATCTTTAAGTTAATATATTTGTGCTTTAACTTTGCTTTCCTAAAGAATAACATGTCTGGAAAAACTTAGTGAATAAAAATTCATAGAAGAGAGGAGTGGTTTAAAGAAAATGCTGTGGAGTGAGAAGACATGTGTATTAGTTTGCTCAGGTTGCCTAATACCACGAAGCTGAGTAGTTTAAATACAAAAGTTTATTTTCACACTCTTCTATAGACTAGAAGTCCAAGATCAAGATATCATCAGGATTGGATTCTAATGAGGCTTCTCTTCTTTGCTTATCGATAGACCTCTTCACATTGTGCCCTTATATCGCTTTTCCTTTCTGTGTGCCAGAGGGCATCTCTGATGTCTCTTTCTTTAAAGGACATGAATCTTACCAAATTAGCACTCCCCCCCCCCCTTATGTCCTCATTTAATTCCAATTACTCTTCTAAAGGCCATATCTCCAAATATCATCACATTGGGGATTAGGGCTTCAACATATGGATTGTGGGGTGGGGGTGGGGGGGGCAAGGGGGGACATGATTCAGTCCCTAGCAACATGTGCTCATACCAGTATTTTATAGCTCTTTGTTTTCTTTCTGTTTGACCCTAGTCAAATTATAAACATTATTTAGCCTTAATTTTATAATCTATGTAATATGGATAATTGTATTACTTAACTCACAGAATTTTGATATGGATTAAAAGCAATAGTGCATTTTAAGGACTCAACACAGTGCCTTACATAGAATAACTGCACAGTAAATATTGGTTGTTATTATGGATTCCTGTTGATACCCAGTACTGATTAATTCTGAAAAAAAAAATACAGAGATTGACTCCTTTTCTTCATGGCATTAACAATGGGAAAGAAGGAGTTTGTGGAGAGGGGATTGAGAGGGAGGAACTAGCTATAAGAGAAAAGCAGGCTGAGTCCCTGAGACTTTAAAAAGGAGTAAGAGGAAAAACTGTTTCCAAGAGCCTTGGTACTTATCAAAAGACCTATGAAAATTTTAAATCTATCTGCCTTTCCCAATAGACTCAAAACCCAAGTAGAAAAATGGCCAAGGTTTGTGTACCTTTTTATTCCTGACATTATCTGACACCTATAGTCAATGATCATTATGTATTTATAGAATTTATATGATAATTTAGGATTTAATTATGTGTTTAAATATGATCAGCGTAGTTCTTTGCCTAACCAGAATTTCAGGAATCCAGCCATCATAGGTGATTGATTGGTCATCTATATCATTCTGAAGTATCCAGGTTTGCTGGGATCTTAGAGAAACACAAATGTGTTAGTCTAACTCAGTGGTAATCATGGAAGTCCTTGAATTACTTAAGATGAATATTGAGACGAATTTGATATTTTATTGTGAGTAGAAAAACAAAGGTTCTTAAATAAACACCCAATCTCTTTTTGAAGTCCTTCCCACTTTGGCCTTGCTTTAAAGTTTTATCTATTTATTGAAATTGGTTTGTTTCAGTGAGTTTTCTCTCTCGATTGTTCACTTTGCTCATCATTGCTACTCTGTAGCTTCTAGGTTAAAAAAAGTTCCCCCAAGATATTCTATCAGGTTGCTCCCTCATTTAGTTTTCCTGTTCGTTTTTTCCCCCAAAAAACTATAGAACTTAAATATGAAAAAGACACACTGCTCATCAAGTGCCTCTTCTTCCAAGGTTGGATAGTCTTCTTTAATAGAGCAATTTTTCCACTTGGCTGAAAAGATTCAAGTGATGGGGTTTCCACAACTCCTTTGAATGACTATTCCATAGACTGACAGATCCCATTATGTGGTCATTTTACCCCTCCTGCTCTGCCTACATTTTTCTCTGCTCAATTTAATCCTGTTTCTCTTAGTTATACCCCTTTGGACAACTCAAAGAAATTCCTCTCCCCTTCTTGCTTCATATTCCCCTCAAATATTGCAGATGGTTGTTATTTCTCCTTAGTCATTATTTGGCCCAGCCATTTGAATTAGAACTTTCATCTTTTCCTGTTATCCAGTGCCTCTAGATTTTCCAATCTTTTGGTATTTGTGTTCAGAACTTGTCATTTTAAAAAATGTTCTACTTTGGAAAGGAAAGGCCCAAATCTCAGCATGAGACTTTTCTCTAAGAAACTTCAATATGATTTCCACACACATTGTAAGACAGAAATAATTCAGGGCCTCATGTACCTGTAGCTTCCATTATAAGATTAAGCAATGGTGCTTCTTGCTGATTCGAATGCTTCTGGTTCATCTTATTTCTTCCATAAAACCTCATTCACAGTTTCTTGTACCATTTGGGGGAGGACCAATACTGCACAGTCTGAGGGATAAGGAGACTTCTATCACAGAGCATTTAAAAGCATCCCCAAAGAGGGACCATTCCTCTGAAAGAAGGATGCAATTTTAAAAAGTAATTTAGAAAGATAATTTTCTCTCAAAATTATCTGCAAACTTAATATACTCTCCCTGCCCTCAGATCTCTAGGTTTATTTCTGGCAGGGTTCCTTACTCGCCAGGGCTAGAACTATTTGAACATGTTATTCTAAGAAATAGATCATTTCTTTTGAACTATCATCTAGCTATTATTTTATTATCAACATAACTAATGATGGTGTGAAAAAATATATAGCAAATATCAAAGGCCCAAAGGTTTGGAGTGTTCCTAGAACCCACAAATTCCATGAGTCTTCTCCTTCTTGATCTCCTGAGTGGTTATTGGATGAGTCAGGTGACCTTTTCTCATATCTAGTGCATTTTTCCTGTTATCAGTGACTATTACCATGAAATTTAATTCTTGTTTTTTTTTCATTGTCCTTTATTCTTGTTGCTACTAACTCCTGATATTTTTCATTATTGAATGAAGCTACTAGAGCAAGTTGTTAACAATATGTTGTGTTCTCTGTTCTTGAAAATGTGAGATAGATGCTTGTTAACCTGGTATGTCTTTAGTATAGACCCATTGGGATCATAGATAGAGGTCAAATAATGTAAAAATGTATGGGCTTTGGAGTCAGATGCATCTAGTGTAGACACTTATCTCTGCCTTGCTGTGAAATCTAATAAAGTAAGGACATTCTCAGATTCTTTCTTAAATATTCCTTTTATCTCCCTCTCAATTTGAAAGTATGACTAGACATCTTATTTTACTAGTTTCTACTTTATTATCTTTAATATCTTGTCTGTAGTAGTTATCTCTACAGAGTGTGTCCAAATTAAATAATGTTATGATCCTCACCCACAGTATTTATTTGGCCATTCCTGCCCATCACCCTACAGGAACCAGTTCTTCAGGATGGTTATACTTTCCAAGTAAATCCTTCACTTGTCTTCCAACTCGAGTTTGCTGAAGTCATATTTTGCTTCCTTGTTAATATATTTTCTCCCTCAGAGAATGTCTATTTTAAGGAATAAATGCTCACTTATTACCTATGTTATAAATTTCAATTATGTTAAAATGTTTATGCAGATTTTACTATGACTATTGCCAGATTCATTGCTCACAGCTGTTCTATCTAGAGAGTTCATATAACTTTCTTGGTTAAAGTGCTTTCTCAGGAAATTGCTTCAGGCAGAATACATGGAGATGGAATATAATTTTTGAGTCTTTGTGAGATCTGAAAATGACGAATATCTTGGGGAAAGATAAGAATCTTTATAATGGTACTTTTTCCTGTTGATATATCTTATAGCTCTCAATGTTATTTTCCATTGTCATACATGGTAAATGTGATGCTAGGTGGTGGCACCCATGAAGTGCATGATCCAGACAAAAGTAATGTGGAAGCCACTGTGTCTTTTAGATACAGGGATGAACTCCAGGGGGTAGGCTCAAAGGGAGCCTACTTGGAGATAAATGGTACATTGTTTTTTGTTTAATTGAGATTTTTAACGAGATAATTGTAGATTTATATGAAGTTGTGACTGTACTGAGAGATTCAGTGCACATTTATCCTACTTTTCCTCCAGGGTAACATTTTTAAAAACTATAGTATAACATTACAAACAGGATATTTACATTGCTATAATCCACCAATTTTATTCAGCATTCCCAGTTTTACTCCTACTCATTTGTGTGTGTCTGTGTGTATATATTTCTCTCTATGTGTTAAGTTCCATATAATTAAATCAGATATGTTGGTTCATGTGTCTAACTCCTCAGTCAAAATGTTGAACAGTTCAAACACAGATACTCCTCCTATTGCTGTTTTATAACCACACCTTCCTCCCTCTTGTACCAACTCCCCTCCTTGACCCTAACTCCTGGCAATCACTAATCTATCCTCATTTCTTTTTTTAAAAAAAATATATTTTATTGATTTTTTACAGAGAGGAAGTGAGAGATATAGAAAGTTAGAAACATCAATGAGAGAGAAACATTGATCAGCTGCCTCCTGCACATCTCCTACTGGGGATGTGCCCGCAACCCAGGTACATGCCCTTGACCGGAATCGAACCTAGGACCCTTCAGTCTGCAAGCCGACGCTCTATCCACTGAGCCAAACCGGTTTCGGCTATCCTCATTTCTAAAATCAAATTGTTAAACAAATTGTAGTATACTCATACCATAAAATACTACTCAACAATAAGAAAGGAATGGACAACTTATATAAGCAATGACTTGGATGACTCTTTAAGGAATTATGTTAATGGGGGGGCAAGGTTTCTTCTTTCTCTCATATTCTTCCTTTCTACAGTTATTCCTTCCTTTCTATTTTTTAAAAATTTTTATTGATTTTTTTTCTAGAGAGAGGAAGAGAGAGAGAGAGTAACATTTATGTGAGAGAGAAACACCTATTGGTTGCCTCCTGTACATGCCTGAAACCTGGGTATGTGCCCTGACCAGAAATAGAACCTACCACCTTTTGGTGTACTGGAAGATGTCCCAACCAACTGGGCCATACTGGCCAGGGCTCTTCCTTTCTATTACTTCTCTTCTGTCTGAAGCATTTTCTTTAGCTAATCTTTAAGAGTGGTTTGCTAGCCACAAATCCTTTTAGTTTTCCTTCACTAGAGAATGTTTCCTTAAAATTTCCCTTTAATTCCTGAATAATAATTTTGAAAGATATTAGATTTACAATCGACAGTTTTTTCTTTTAGCACTTGGAAAATATTGTGCCGATTGCTTCTAAGATTTTTCTTCATTTGTCATTAGTTTTCACAAGTTTATGGTATGTTTTGGTGTGGCATTTGTAGAGTTTATCCTTTTAGGAATTCGCTCAGCTTCTTAGATCTGTAGGTCTATGTGTTTCACCAAACTGGGAAATTTTTCAGACATTATTTCCTCAAATGTTTTTTCATTCCCACTTTCTTTTTCTTTTCCTCTGGAATACCAATAATAACAATGTGGATTTTTGTTATTGTCTTTCAGTTCCCTAAGATTCTGTTATTTTTTTTTTTTAGTCTATTTTCTTTCTGGTTGTTCAGACTGGATAAATGGCCAATTTATTTTTCTGTCTTCAGAATCACTAATTCTATTCCCTCTCACCTCTACTCTATTATTGAGACTATTTAGTAAGTTTTTATTTTTTGTTATTGCATTTTTCAACTCTATAATTTCCATTTGTTTCCTTTTGCAATAACTTCTGTTTCTCTAACAAGATTTAGCATTTTCCCATCATTTATTTCAGGAGAATTTGTAATTGATTTTTGGAACATTTTTATGATAGTCCCCTTATAATCATCCTATCTAATAATAGAGAAACATGGTAATTAGCTGTACCTCCGCTACACTTCCCATTGGCTAATCAGGGCAATATGCAAATTAACTGCCAACCAAGATGGGGGCCGGCAGACAGGCAGCTTGAAGCAAAGAGGAGGCTTGCTTGCTTCAGTGACGGAGGAAGCTAATGTTCCCCGCCTGCCGCGGCTGACCTCTAAGCTTGCAGTTTGAAACTATGTTACAAATATAGAAGCTAAACAAAACCCCAGAAACTTGCTTTCAACCAGCCGGGCTTCAGCCAGCAGGACCGCAACATTGTTTCAATTATAGAACAAACACAGATCCCTGCTTTCAGCCAGCCAGGATCTCATAGCTGGAGTGAGTAGGACCGCAACAGTGTTATAATTATAGAACCCAAAACCAGCTGGCCCCCACCCATGCACCAGGCCTCTATCCTATATAGTAAAAGGGTAATATGCCCCCCAGCACCGGGGTCAGCGGAGCAGCAAGGCTTCCCAGCACTGGGATTGGTGGAGCCACGAGGTCTCCCGGCACCAGGATCAGCATGATGGGGCAGCGACCAAACCCCCTGATTGCCCTGCGGCTCTGTGTGTGACAGGGGGCGGGGCCACAACCTCCCTATCCGCCCTGCCCTGTTCGTGACAGGAGAAGGCGCCCCAACCCCCTGATCAGACCTGCTCTGTGCCTGATACGGGGTAGCTCCCCAACCCCCTGATCGCCCTGCGGCTCTGTGTGTGACAGGGTGCGGCACCCCAACCCCCTGATCGGCCCTGCTCTGTGTGTGACAGGGTAGAGCCATAACCTCCCCATCAGCCCTGCCCTGAGTGTGACAGTGGCGGCGCCCCAACCCCCTAATCCGCCCTGCTCTGTGTGTGACAGGGGGCGGTGTTCCAACTCCTCTATCAGCCCTACACTGTGAGTGACGGGGGGAGCTCCTCAACCCCCTGATCGGCCCTACTCTGTGCATGACAGGGGGTGGTGCTGCAACCTCCCTATCAACCCTGCCTTGAGTGTGACAGGGGGCGGCGACCCAACCCCCCAATCGGTCCTACCCTGAGCGTGACTAGGGGTGGCATTGCGACCCCCCAACCCGCCCTGCTCTGTGCATGACAGGGGGCGGCGCCCCAACTCCCCAATCGGCCCTGCTCTGAGCCCGACTGGGGGCTGCACCTAGGGATTGGGCCTGCCCTCTGCCACCCAGGAGCAGGCCTAAGCCAGCAGGTCGTTATCTCCCGAGGGGTCCCAGACTGCGAGAGGGCACAGGCTGGGTTGAAAGACTCTCACCTCCCCCCGACACCCCGAGTGCACAAATTTTTGTGCACTGGGCCTCTAGTCTATATATATAATAGCCGAAGTGACCATCAGAACTGAAACAAATGAATGGATGACCAAACAGGTTGCATGGGGTTACCAGGCTGGCAGGGGGGTTAGTAAGGGCCAACCAAATGACTGAGCTGCAGGCTGTGTGGGGCGACCAGGTTGGCGGGGAAGGGTGGTCAGTCAAGGGTGACCAAATGACTGAGCAGCAGGTTGAGTGGAGGGTCAGTTGGGGGCAACCAGGCCAACGGGGGGCGGCAGTAAGAGGTGACCAGGTTGGTGGGGGAGGCAGTTAGGGGCGACCTGGCTGATGGGGGGGACAGTTGGGGGGTGACCAGGCCAGCAGTGGGGACAGTTAAGGGTGATCAGTCAGGCAGGCAGGTGAGCACTTAGGAGCCAGTGGTCCCAGATTGTGAGAGGGATGCCCGAATGCCAGGGGATCAGGCTTAAACTGGCAGTCAGACATCCCCCAAGGGGTCCTGGATTAGAGAGGGTGCAGGCTGACTGAGGAGAACCCCTCAATACGAATTTCATGCACCAGGCCTCTATTTGTCAAATAATTCTAATATCAGATTCATCTTTGTATGACAGTTGATTGTATTTTCTCATTTACATTATGTTCTGTTTTTTGGTATGTTGTGAGATTTTCTATTATATTATTAACATTTAAATCTATTATGTTAGGGAACACTGGATCTCATTTAAATTGTTTATTTTTGCAAGCTGTAACTACTTAGGTTTATCATGTGAAGCTTTACCTACTTTGTGGGCTGTGGTTCTAATTGTACTTTTATATTTCAGTTTTGTGATATTAGTTTGGCTTACTTGGTTTACCTGGTTATGCTGGAGCACCTGTTGCTCCTTCCAGTGTTACCTGAGGGTAGAGAAGAGGTGTCCCAAGAAGTGGTTGCTGAGTGTCTCCCAGTGGGGGAGGGTTAATACTTCCTGGTTGCCCTGATGTGTTTAGCCTGGGATGGGAAATTCTCAGGCCTCTGAGAAAAAGATCTTCCCACACTGGGCTGAGTCTCTTTTACCAGTTCTAGTTAATATCTACCAGTAGAAAACAGGAGTCTCAGGCACGGTAGGGGAGGAGAATACTTCCCCAAGCTCCTTATTTTGGTGGGGCTCGGAATCCATCCTCCATAACTACAGAGATGGACCATCTGATGTTATCAGAGGGGCTCCCATTCAATCCAGCCTACCTCCACTGCTTTCTCTGGCTGGGTTGGAGATGAGGAGACATTAGACCTGAGTGACCTTCCTTTGTTGGTTCCCCATGTAAGTCATCCTGCCATTGTGCAGTTCATCCAGTCCTGGGTTCCCAAACTAGCTAATCTTTTTCTTCTTTGGTTTTAGAGTTCTCTTTTCTTTGTGCCATACCATTTCCAGGGTTTACAGTTGTATTTGCTAGAACAAAGCAGGGTTCACCTCATCTAGTAGTTTAACTTTTAAATCTTCAACTTAGGTAAATTTTCTTCTATTTATTTATTTGTTCATTCAGTCATTGCCATGTGGAATTGGTGTTCTGTTTTTTTCAGAGAAGCTGCCTTCTTTCCAAGTCACTATGTTCTTAGTTATACTCCATATACGTGCAACTCTTCATGAGGATATAAAGTTTAAGAGTCTGAGTTCTCCTCATTCACCATTTTGGTGGTATGTCCTCCAACAGGGAATTATCAGGGAGAGTTGATCTGGTATAATCTGCCTCTGCTAATTTGAAAAAGGAGGAAACTCAAACGTCTTTAGATGATGGCTGAATTCACATTGCAATGGACAAATAGCTAGCAGGGAAAAAAATGAAGGCTACAGTAATGGTGAGGAAATGAAGGAGTATGAATGCCTTAGCAGTGGTTCTCAACCTTCTGGCCCTTTAAATACAGTTCTTCATGTGGTGACCCAACCATAAAATTATTTTCGTTGCTACTTCATAACTGTAATGTTGCTACTGTTATGAATCGTAATGTAAATATCTGATATGCAGGATGGTCTTAGGTAACCCCTGTGAAAGGGTCCTTTAACCGCCAACGGGGTCGCGACCCACAGGTTGAGAACCGCTGCATTAGAGCATTTGTGTTTAAAGTGTAGGGAGAGGAGAGACTTGGGAAACAGATTACAAATATGAGGTTTACTGAAATCAAAAGAGATGGCAATGAAGATCTAAAACTGTACTTTGAAATATTATTAGAAGCACCTGCCACCCTGGAATTTTCTTGAGGGACAGTAGCATATATTTAATATTCACAAAAATCATATTTGAATATTGGATCAAAATTTCTCTGAATATAACACTAAATAAGGCCACCTAGCTGCTAACTTTTATGTGGATTAGAAGAGAGGACATAAATTAAAGGTTAAAAATAATATATTTTGTAGATAGGCAGTACTTGTTTAAAAACCTGGCTTGCCTGGTGGGCATGGCTCAGTGGTTGAGCATCCAAACTATGAACCAGGTCTGTCACGGTTTGATTCCTGGTCAGGGCATATGCCCAGGTTGCGGACTCAATCTCCATGTGGGTCGTGCAGGAGGCAGCCGATCAGTGATTCTGTCTTATCATTGATGTTTTTCTCTCTCCCTCTCCTTTCCTCTCTGAAATCGAGAAAAATATATTTTGAAAAATAAAAACCTGGCTTGACCAATTACTTGCTGAGTAAACATGAACTTATTTAATTGCTCAAAGCCAATTTTCTTATTTGTCAAATGAAGATAACACTGGCTATCTAAAAGTGATCTTAGAATAAATTCTAAAGCCCTAAACATACTTTACAAAGACTTTCGAATTATGGTTGATTTTGACAGCTTACTCTCATTGCACACAGCAATTCAAGAAAACAAGACTCCTTTTTGTTTCTTAAATATGCTATAATCTTTCTTTTGGCTTGTAATCTTCCCAAAGATTTTTCCTATAAATCATTCCTCTTCTCTTTCTTCTCCTGTTCATCCTTCAGGTCTAGCTTAAACATATGTAAATTTTTTGTCTTCATGTCTCATAGTCTACTCTCCTTCTGTTCCTTCATAGTACCATGTTTCTTTATTATAGCATTCTAATTATTTTTGTTATCAATAAACATTTTCTTATTATTATGTGCCATTTTCTGTTTAGGTTCTGTCTTCCCCAGTAGTTAAGGACTAGGTATTACCGTTATAGCCTCAGTATCCTATATAATAAAAGCCTAATATGCTAAGTGTCTGGTCGTCTGGCCGTCTGTTCAACCAATAAAAGCATAATATGCTAATGATATGCTAAGGCCGCTCAACCGCTCACTATGACATGCACTGACCACCAGGGGGCAGACACTCCAACCAGTAGGTTAGCTTGCTGCTGGGGTCCAGCCGATCAGGAAATGGGAAATGGGCCGGACATGCCCTGGAGCCCTCCTGCGGTCCCTCCTCTGCTGGTCAACCTCCCATGTCCCTCCCCGGCCCCGATCATGCTCCAGTGGGGTCCCTCAGCCTGGCCTGTGCCCTCTTGCAATCCGGGACCCCTTGGGAGATGTCAAAGAGCCAGTTTTGGCCTGATTCCACAGGCCAGGCTGAGGGACCACACTGGTGCACAAATTCGTGTACCAGGCCTCTAGTTTAGCAGAATGACCATCAGATATCGAATACTCACTTAATATTTGTTAAGAATATAATGAATGAGCAAATGATATAATGCCTAAAATTAAGTGCATGTCCAATGGATAGTATCATTATAGGATTCTCTCAGCTTCTTAATTTACATGACTATATTAAAATAAAGATGGCTGTAAAAAAGAGAATGCTAGCCTTCTTAATCTCAACACAACTTTTTATAGACATCCAATTCTACAAAGTTAAATAAAAAGCACGGTATTTTTTTTTTTTCATTTAACACAGATAATAACCCTCATAGCATGTAGGGAGTGAGCAGCCCTTTTGCTTAAATTTATTCCATGTGTCATATCAACAGCAAATCACATGCCAATATTTTCTAATAGACTTAAAAGAAAACCTAGCAGTTACCTCTAAGTACCATGAAATTGATAATGTGGAGAGAAAAGCACTGCTTGTCATACTCAAAATGCCAGGAATCGATCAGATTTGTTGTTACCATATAATTTTTTCTTCACAATCCTTCCTGTCTATAGAGCCCATACATATGAAAGAAAAGTTTTCTCTTTTGTAACAGTACACAAAATAACCATAGAAAATTCTGCTGTTTCCCGCAAACCAGAACTAAGGTAGCTAAGTCACATTTATCAGACTACTGGGAAAGTTGCCAGGAATCAAAGTACTTTCCAACTACTTAGCTGAAGGGGCAAGTTCAAGAGCCCACCAGACCCTCTTGAGATGTAGGAAAAATAATAGATGAGGACAATTGCTGTCAAGGTTGCTTTTGTTCTAGCTCATCACTCAGCTGCTGAATTACGAAACAGATTAAACAACTCCCAAGAAGTCCAGTGTGAAGAACATTATTCTCTCAGATCATTAATCTTTGAAAAATATTCTGGCCAAAAATATGTATCTGGATATGCCAGAAAAATTCAAATTAAGAGAATGTTACTTAAGCAATAAGAGAAGAGCAAGGGCCTGGGTATATTGCAAGTTGGAAAGTAGCTTATGCAAAGCAAGGGACTCCATCTTTCTTGCAGATGGGGAACTAGGGAAGACTTCTAAACTGGGTGATAAGAACCCATGAACTAACTACAGGTCCCATCCAACCAGTTGACTCAAAGGTTCATTTCAGTGAGACTACTTATCCTTCAGACTCACAAGTAGCTTTTGTGATTATCATTTTCTTTCCTCTTTCCCATGGCCCTGTTAGTTCCATGAAGTCATGGGCTGTCTGTGCCTTGTTTTCCACTGTATCCCTGCAGTCTTGTCTGGTCCATGTCCTGATGTGAAACTGGTGTCCACATTTCATCCTTGGCAGGTTGATTAGGGGCCCAAGGCTTTAGTACTCCTCTCACTCTTTCATTTAAAGTTATATTTGCAATCCACATTGGTTACAAAAGAAAGCTGCAAGTGTTCCCATTAAATTCAAGCATTGACTATCCTTCCAAGTGGAGGGCATGCAATGTCCTTTCCTTTAGTGGATACACAAACCATATGAATGCTCTGTTTTCAATTTCTTATAGTGGAGGGATCACAACCAGGCTGTTTTAGGAACTGGATTTGATTAATGAAATGTCCTCATTTGGACCATGTCTCTCTATCTTTTTAGATATTAATGTTAATAGAGGTGACTGCTATTTAAAAATAACAAGCTCTTCAGACAATGCCAGGAACTGGGAGCTCTTTGGGAATGTAACAGGAACTCTCCTGTACAAGTAGATTGCATGAAGACCATTCTAATGAGCAGAAGTCATTTAAAACAAGAATAGGTTCACCATATGGCCCATCTAGTTATATACCCCAGAAAAAGTCTCACACAGACTACAAAAAAAAAAAAGATGTTGTGCTGCCCTGGCTGGTGTGGCTCATTTGGTTGGAGTGTCATTCCATACAACAAAAGGTGGCAGGTTTGATTCACAGTCAGGGCACATGCCCAGGTTGCAGCTTTAATATCTGGTTGGCGCAAGTATTGGAGGCACCCCATCGATGTTTCTCACATTGATGTTTCTCTCTCTCTCCATTCCTATCTCTAGAATCAATGAAAACATATCCTGAAGTGAGGATTTTTTTTTAAAAAAAAGTGTTGTTTGTGGCATTAAAATATGCAGCCTAACTTAAGGTCTGTCACTGGAGGATGTAATTTAGTCCATACTATGAAATATATGTAAAAAGAGAAGAATTACTTGAAGAGTATTTGTATTTATATTCTTGAAGAGAAGTACACAGTAACATAGATTTTTAAAATTTAATATTGAGTGAAAAAAGTTAGGAATGTATGATAATCATAATACAGTGAATTCACACACACACACACACACACACACACACACACACACACACACACACA
>NW_006284473.1:1223795-1224008 GCF_000327345.1 Myotis davidii
AAAAGTAAGTAAAGTGAGATTCTGGAGGGTCATAGGTTCGATTCCCAGCCAAGAATCTGTACCTGGGTTGCAGGTTTGATCTCTGGCCCTGGTTGGAGTGGGACCGGGAGGTAACCTACTTCCTCCTTTCCTCTCTCTATAAAAATGAACATTTGAATAATATGAATTTTAATTCTTCTCTGTTCATTCCTCTTTCTCCTCTTTTGTTCTTTC
>NW_006284473.1:1224053-1224906 GCF_000327345.1 Myotis davidii
TAAAATGAACAGAGACCTATTTTTCAATGATAATGATAAACTTTCTAAAACTCCCATGTCACATATACATTATTTCATAAATAAGAAATAATATCTGCACAACCTTGCAATTTGGTGCTGGTGCTATTTTTCTCTATATAAGAAGATTGAGGCTTGAAAAGCACTCAGCTAATGGTTACACAGATACCTTCTAGAAGAACACAGTGGTACCTCTCAGTCCTCACAGAGAACCCAAAGTGTTTGAGATATAATCCTTAAATTTCAGCTACTCTGTATATGGATAAAAGAGTGCCATTCAATGAATGCAGTACTTTTTCCTTACCTTTGAGTAGACCACAATCTGAGAAAGGTTTAAGATGAAAGAGAGAAAAGGAGGGAAAGGAATGAAACAGCTCTGCATAATTGTGTAAAACATTGCCTCAGTTGTGGAAAATTATGAGGCAGTTATGAATATACCGTATCTGCCGGCGTATAAGACGATTTTTTGGCCCTGAAAAATATGCCTCCAAGTGGGGGGTCGTCTTATAGGCCAGGTACACTTCAGATAGACTGCCCATAGTGCTTGCCCCGTGCCATAGTGGCCTCCCGATGCCCGCCCACTTCATTCCACATACCGTTCAGGCATCAGCAGCGCTGCTGGGTGTATGCTCGGCTGTTATGCGATTTTGCTGTTATGCGATTTTACCACACTCGCAAAATCACACACAGCCGACCATACACCCAGTATGATAGCGCAAAATCGCGAATCGCGATACCATACTGGGTGTATGGTTGGCTGTGTGCGATTTTGCGAGTGTGGTAAATTCGGGTTACCGTATATTTCTTTACATATGCATTGAATTTTAAAGAAGGC
>NW_006284473.1:1224917-1237621 GCF_000327345.1 Myotis davidii
ATCTTTCTTCTATCATTGACAGTCCCTCTAGGTTGTGGGCTGCTTGCCTGTGTTCCTGAGAAGCATCTACGGTACCAGTCTATAGAGTGTGTTTTCTTTAGTGAATTACCGGTATGTTTACCGGTAATAAACTTGCACTGTTTTATGTATATGTTTGATTACTTACAGCCTTGTGACAGTTTTCCTGCATGTCATAAGCATTTGAATATAAATTAAAATGTTAAAATCAAATCTGATATTGTTTTACCTTTTATTTGGTGTGTGGAAGGTGTGCGGAAGAGGGGGTAGTCTTATACGGCGAGTATATAACAAACTCTGTATTTTGAGTGGAAATGTTAGGGGGTCGTTTTATACGCCCAGTCGTCTTATACGCCGGCAAATACGGTATTCCTACTCCCTACGTGAGTTTAGACTATGCAGTCTCTCAGAATAAATATTTATCCTTGGAGCCATGGAGAGGTTTAGTTCAGCAATTAATTACTCATTGGCCAATGAAAGGAGGGATTTGAAACCCATGCTGGTGGTGAGATCATAAAGAGCATCCACACTCTCCTGAGTGGGGTTGTGTAACCTCCAGCAGCAAGTATCTCTCCCTGCTGGTCACTTTGTGGAACTTGGAGTGTGATAGTCATTACTTAGCAGTAGAATCTCCTAGACCAGTGGTTCTCAACCCTGGCTGCACATTAGAATCACCTGGGAATCTTTTTAAAATCCTGAATTCTGGACCTCATCCTCCGGAAATTCTGTTTCTTTGTTATGGGGTGGGGCCACAACATTAGTAACAAAGAGAATTTCCAGAGGATGAGGCCCAGAAATCAGGATTTTAAAAAGATCCCCAGGTGATTCTAATGTGCAGCCAAGGTTGAGAACCACTGTGCTACCTGTGGTCAGCAAACCGAGGCTCTAGAGCCACATGCGGTTCTTTGTCCCCTTGATTGTGGCTCTTCCACAAAATACCATGTGTGGGCGCGCACGTACAATGTGATTGAAACTTCGTGGTCCATGTGCAGAAGTCGGTATTTTGTGGGAAAGCAGGTATTTTGTGGAAGAGCCACTCTCAAGGGGCCAAAGAGCCGCATGTGGCTCGAGAGCTGTGGTTTGCCGAGCCACAGTTTGCCGACCACTCTAGACCATCGCTTTAGAGTTGTAGTTCTCAACCTTGGCTGCACATTGAAATCACCTGGGAGCATTAAAAAACGCTTTTTGGGTTTCAGCCTCTCTGATTCAATGGTGTGAATATTGGGATTTTGGAAGCTCCTCAGGTACATCTAATGTGCTGCCCAGTTGGAGGACTATTGCATTATGTCTGTTGTGCTTTTAACAGCCTTGTTTGATAGTACCATGGAAAAAAAAGAAAGAGTCAGAGCAGTACTGCATTTTGCTCAACACGATTCTCTCCAGGTGAGAAGAAGCAACAGCCTGTCAAGTGGGGGGTGCCTAACAGCTCTGGGTAGTGACCTGCATCTGGGTAGTGACTGCCAGAGCTAGAGCAGTTTTGAGAAGCACAGAGGCTAAAGACAAAGGAGTCAGGAGCCATTTTCAAATAAGTAAGTTTAAAATTTCTGCTTTTCAACATGTATTAGATGGAAGCTGAGGTTACAGTGGCAAAATCAGAATCCAGTCTCAAAACCAAGGCTCATTCCATAGTGCCACAGTCTTTTTCCATGACTTGGGCCCCAAATTTCAAATTTGTTTCAAGAACAGAGGTCAAACAGACAGACTCATTTCCTTATACTCTGAGCTTTTTACTTACTGCCTCCGAGCTCATTTCACACTCTCTTACTTAATGCCTCCCACCACCATTCCATTCATTATGGTACAGATCAAGCCCAACCTCCCTCGGAGGTCTTCCCACAGATAACCTACCCCACACTGCTCCCTCACATTTCAGAAATCACATTGCACTTCCAATTGGCATCCATTGACAATTGCTACTTAAAGTCTGCATGTGCTTAAGTTCTATTTCTACAATTAGATGTTAAGTTTTTTAAGAGTAGGCATCATGGTTTTCTTATTTCATAGTTATTATATTCCTTGGTAAAGTGCCCAGCACATAGTGAGTGGGTACACCTGAAATATACGATCAAGTAATGGATTGAGATATTACAAATTCTCAATCTTTTCAAGAAAGAATATGAGAAGCAAGACAGATTCTTACAGAATATGATAAAAAGTATCATGTTAAACTTGATAAATGAAACTTTTTAATGGGCATCCCATTAGTGTACCACTGTTCAACAAATGTATAGTCAGATTATAAGCAGATGACACTCACCCCCAATTTAACATTTAGACATACATTCTTTCCTATGATTCAGTTAGATTATTTGACCATTCAACTAGCTAAGACTTTTGTACTAGAATCTCCTTTATTTTTTAAAACATCTCCTTGAACTTTCCTTTTGTTTGAAATCTGTGGCCTCAATATATCCTGTTCTTTTTTGGAATTTCTAACTCCAAATTTCCCACTGCAAATCTGGAGTTTGAAAGAGAACTTCTGGGGTATTGAGATCATTTTTCCCTTCTTTCCAAGAGCCAAGTTTCTTCCCCCATATTTTCCCAAATACCACAGCCAATTATGACCTGAATACCTCAGTGAATTCCAAGGAAAAATGCCACTTTGCTTGACTGACCTCATTGTTGGGGCTGTCTTGCAAAAGGGGTACTTGAACATTTGTTTTTATCTTTTTGAGAATATCCTACCATAAGGGAACTCATACAACTTAAAAAAAGGAATATAAACAACCCAATCAAAAAATGGGCAACAGACCTAAATAGATACTTTTTGAAAGAAGACAGAAGAAAGGCCAAGAGACATAGAAAACATGCTCAAAGTCACTAATCATCCGAGAGATGCAAATCAAAACGACAATGCAGTACCATCTCACACCTGTCAGAATGGCTATCATCAACAAATCAACAAATGAGAAGTGCTAGCGAGGATGCAGAGAAAAAGGAACCCTCGTGCACTGTACACAACGGAATACTACGCTGCTGTACAAAGGGAGGAACTCTACCATTTGCAACAGCATGGATGGAGCTGGAGAGCATTATGATAGCGAAAGACAAATATCACATGATCTCACTCATTTATGGAATACAATGAACAACATAAACTGATGAACAAAAACAGATCCAGAGACAGAGAAGCATTATCAGACTGTCAAACCTCAGAGGGAAGGTAGGAGAGGGTGGGGGTAAGGGGAAGAGATCAACCAAAGGATTTATATGCAGGCATATAGGCCTAACCAATGGACACAGATAACAGTGGGGTGAGGGCATAAGTAGGGGGATGGGAGGTAATGTGGGGATAAGAACACATATGTAATAACTTAATGAATAAAGAAATTTTTAAAAAAGCAAACAAAACCCATGTAAAATAATTTGTCATTACTTATATATTTTTTTCTAGCTATAATTTAAAAAGCTTGTATTTTTTAATATAGTATTTTCCTTCCTAGGTTTCACCAGTCCCTTTTAGGAGAACTGAGAGTGTCATCATTAAGACAATGGAGGATGTATGGATTCAAGACTCACATCCATTCCACGATGAATCAATAAAAGATTGGCCACAGATCATCTATGTGGGAATTTAGGATTTTGATTATAGAACATTAATCATTGTTTCTTGTGTGCATCCAAGGACCAATGGACCTTTTTAAAAAAATCTGTGTATCTGGGATGGACTTAAGAGGGCCCTGCATACCATCAGGTAACAATTTCATTTTTTTAAGACAACAGATGGTCAGTACACTGTGACCATTGTTCTTAGCTCACCCAGATCTCTGTGCCCCTTTGGCTGAAAATAGACTACACACTACAGCAAAGGAGATAGTGTAATGTTCACAGAGTTCCCATTGAAATTCCAGTTCTATTTAGAATTATGGGCACTCATGTTTTAGGTTTCTATTAGATAATAGAGAAAAACAAGGCCCTCAGAGTAAAGAATGAGGTAAGTAAGTTATGGTACAATATTCTCATGAACCTTCAATTTCTGGCTATATGTACAAGTACACAGGCCTCTTCAACACTACAAGGGGAGTTTTTCAGTTGCCCATTTTTCTCCCTCCATCAACAGAGTTTGATAGTCAGGTGTGAACAAAACTCTTCTGGGTGCACCCTATTACTAGGAGAACCATGTCTGCTCACAGTCCAAGACTGTATTCACTCATGTTATTTTGAGGTATCATTTGTTTATTACTTAATATATTGTATAGTAGGAAAATAATATAGAGAAAAACAATTTTGCTCCTGCTCTATAATATCCCGAATCCTGTGTTTCAATGGGATTTAAGGATTCATTGTGAGATCGAACCCAAAGAGGGGTTACAATAGTTCTCTACAGCAGGTGTCCTACAATAGCCATACTACAATGGCAAGTCTAGATGCTAGAATATGGCCAGGTGTATGGATTTTTAAAAGCTCTACAGGTGATTCAGATATGTCCCAAAGGTTTAAAAACTCCATCTGGAATCACTTGCAGACTTTGTCAAAATGTGTGCTATCTTGTGTTCTGCCTGGTAATGAGGCATACAGAGAGGCCTGCTACTCACCAGACAGCATTCCTTCATTTCACAAGCAATTGTGAGGCCCTCCTATGTACAAGCATGATATCAAGTGCTGAGTATGCAGTGGTATTGTCAGCATTTACAGCCTTTGGCTTTCAGGGACCTACACTCTAGTATCTTTCTCTCGGATGGTTTTAACAAGACAGAGTATGTTCATTACTTAATATATTGTATAGTATATTAGTTATCCTTAGTTTAAGACTGTACATTGCAATCTAGTAACTAGTCATTGAACCTCTGTGATCACTTATCAGTAAAGCAAGGATAATAAGGCCTCCACAGCATTGTGATAAGTGTTAAGTATAATCATGTATACTCATGCATGAACATAATGTATTATTTCTATTGTATCCCACTCATTCTATTTTTTCCTCCTTTTGATTTTATTTATCTTTTCTATTCAGTCAGAGTCATTTTAGCAATTCCATCTCTATCCTTTATGCACCATGCAGACTACAGCAAAGGAGTTAATATTTGTTCATAGTTTCTTCATCTTGCTAAAGTGGGAATCTGACTCCAGTTCTATCAGAATAATTTTAAAAATGAAAACAAGGTTTTAGATAGCATGACATGTGGTATCACTAGAATTCTATCATGAATTTGTCATTATGATACACGAAATTTACTTTTGGCTATGTTAATCTTAGCTTTGGAAACTTCCTCCTGGATGTGGACTGTGGTCAATTCAGGGTTAGCCTGTTTTGTTACCTTCTCATTTTGCATAAATTACTCACCCCATTTGTATGATCCAAAGCTTTGTGCTGCACAGCTCCCAGGAAGATGGGGAGGACATTATGAAGATATTTAGATATGGATGTATTTGTATAAATCCTAAAGAGATACAAATCTGGAGTCAGGAGTGACAAAACTAAAAGAGAAGATAAAGATAGTCAATTTTCTTATGTTAACCTTCATCTAAGATCCCACTCACTTTACAGTATATCTCTTCTATAGGAATGGACACCTTCTAACTTATATTAAAATTATGTGTTTATTAATTTTCTATTGCTACTATAACAAATTACCACAAATTCAGTGACTTAATACAACACAAATTTGCTCGTGTACCGTTCTGGAGGTCAGAAATCTGGCTCTCATTTGGCTAAGATCAAGATATGGTAAGGACTATATTCCTTTCTGGAGGCTCTAATGGAGAATTCATTTCCTTGCCTCTTCCAGGTTCTAGAGGCCACCCACATCTCTTGGTTCATGGCCTCTTCCATCTTCAAAGCCATCAGCATTGTATCTCTCTAAATATTTACATCTCCCTCTGACTATAGATGGGTAAGTTTCTCCAGTTTTAAGAAATCACGTGATTAGTTTGGACCCACCTAAATGATCCAAGATAATCTCCCCCATCACATGGTCCTTGACCTTAATTATATCTGTGAAGTCCTTTTTGCTATATAGGGTAACATGTTCAGAGGTGCCAGAGATTAACGAGTGGGCATCTTTGAGTAATTATTAATCTGCCTACCACATGTATGCATCTTATTTTTTCTACTAGATTTTAAGTTATTGGGGTCCCCACTGTGTATCTGATCTGATGTTGCATTATCCACAGAATTTATCCAAGTGTACTAATACAATAAAGGGTTCAACCAGCATTTATTGAATGATCTGGCCGAATTCAAACCATTTCAAAGATTTATTGGAGAAAATAGCAAATTCGTGGGGTTTCAAGAATTCCCGAAAGAATGACTATTAAGATATTTCCAAATCCACTGGAAAATTTATGAACACTTAAATAGTTTTGTAAGTATAGGGTTACAAACTTTATTTTTTATCTTCAATGCTTATGTATAACTGCAGTTATATGACCATATTACATATTCCATGATGCTCTGATTGTGTTACTCTCCAACTGGATTCCTGTCTGTCAGTAGAACTTATGTCTGAGTGTTTTACAGTGATGATAAGCACAAGTCAACAATTGGAAATCAGGTGCTACAGGAAAGACTCAATATTGCCTATCAGATGTCAGCCACAGAGGGTCAAGGGGAAATTAAACTTTATAGGGCTGGCTTGGGTTCTTGCCCTGAGCAATTAACTTGTTGATAATTTGCAATGTTCATTTCTTGTAGAATTGAATGTGATGTGTTGCTAGACTTCCCAAAGGAGTAGCTTTTAAGAAATGTGTCTTTTATGGTTTGCATCACATAGAGTTCTGCAAGTTCTGCAAGGCAGCTACAGACTCAGGAATCTATATCTGGCAAGAAAGGTAAATATTTCCGTATTGCATTTAGCAATTGCTGTGTATTAAGGCAATTTTGTTTAAAAAATTATTAAGAGCTTTATAGCACAAAGACCCTGTTAAATTACATTGAAAGGATTAGATTTAGGGGGTGAGGTGGACTGGGGGATATTGGATATGCAAGTGCAGATGGTCTTGATAGACTCATGAACATACCAGAGCCAAGTGGGAAATGTATGCTTTGTGTGGTTACATATGTTGTAAAGAAAATTGCCCCTAGTTCTTTCCTGTAAGAAAGTATGAGGAGGGATAAGAAGGGGGGAGAACAAGATCACGCGGAAAAAGGTGAAGCAGAGCAGCATATGTAGCAGATGTCTGGCAAATGGAAGAGCAAAGAAAGAGTGGGGAAGCAGTGGGGGAGGGCAAATTCCCTTTCTGGCATGTGAGTGACCAATGAAAGGAGGGATTCTATGTCAAGGATCAAGGACATTGAGTGGTATAGTTGCCTTGGAAACTAGGTATAAGTTCCCAATTACACTGCCTGTTTTGGCACACAACTGCCTTTTCATGAGTTTATACAGAGTTGCTTCTAATCCCCCCAATTCATTTCTTTTCCACAATGACCTCAGACACCTGGGAAGGACGTGGGCAACCTCCGTTATTCTGAACTCTGTTCTGAGCCCTTTATAGGCTAACCTTATATAATCCTGACAAGGTAGGTTTTATAGTGTTGCCCCCATTTTATAGATGAGGAAAACTAGGCACAATGAAGTTAAGCAGCTGGCCCAAGGTCATATAGCTAGTGATGTTAGGGTAAGATTTGAAAGCAGGCAGTCCAGAATGCCCACTTTTAACCCTTCACTGTCTCCATCAACACTGTATGATCATACTTCTTTAAACCAATGAGCCCCTTGACAGCAGAAACTTGTCAGAACATCTATCTACAAAATCCATGTTTAATTTTATAGTAAATGAATTATTTACTGAACATTCCAATATAATTTGTCAGAATCTAGAAAGTCTGACTTTCATATCCAGGTGTAATGAAGATGTGTTGTAAGAAGGACAGGAGACAGTCTGGGCAATTCTGTTGCCAAATTGTTGGAGAACTAAGGAATCAGTAAGAATGCAGCAGTAGCTTTAATAATCTGCAGTTTTGATGATGCATGATAACCCCAGTGATATTATACCATGTTCGTGGTTCAGTTTCCCCTCTTATTCTCTATTTCTTGCTGCCTTCTGGCTCCTACCCCTTGGTTCTGCCTTCTACCTTCTTTTCTTCCCCCCACCCAAATTCTTTTACCACTACTGACAGTCACTTTGCACTTCTCCCATACTGATTCCAAGTGAGAGATCAGAGAATCAGGTATTCCATCATTTTGTCAAATAGAGTTCTACAGTTAGACCTCTTTTTGGCCCTTGCCCAATCTAGGGATTGCTGCCTTTGGGTTGGGCACATATTCTTTGGCTAGAAAGCTACAGCCAGTGTTGGGGGGTAGGTGAGGGAACCACAAAATATAAAGTGCAATAATATCTGGATGGAGAACCACCCTGAAGAGAGCCATGGGCTTGGCAGGGACTCTAAGACTTCTCAGAAGGTTACATTATTTGGCTTGTCATAGAGTCACATTCATGAAAAGGGTGAAGTTACAGTCTCAAGAGCTTGAAAATCTGACTAAGTGTTGTTCTCAGAATACAGGTTAAGACAGTGAGGTAAAGGAAGAACAACTTTGCAAGCAGTGCTCTGAGTCTTGTACTTTGAATTGTGCTAAATGTGCTTTGAAAGTGTTAAGATGAAACTAGGGTGATCTATCCTTCTTCAAGATTCATTTATGGAATCAGTCAATCAAACTTCAAAACATAGCAAAAGATTTAAACCAAAAACCTACCACAGAGCATGCATAGAGTTATTCCAGTTGCCAAGGGAATATTTTTTTAATCACAATGCTAATGATAAACATGGTATTCAGTATTGGCACAATATAAATCAAACTCATTTCAAAAGTTCAGAAAGTATGGAAATAGTTACAAAGAGCATTATTTTTTGTCACAATCTTAAATTTGTAATCCCCAGTTCCCTTTCAGAATGCCATATGGAAAAGAAACAACATTTTAAATGGGTTTCTGAAGAACTGCCATTGATATGAATACCAAAAACTTCACAAAACCACTAAATATTTGGCTAGCCTGGAGTCTACTGGAGGTTTTAAAAAGTCTGAAGACAAATTGTTATGTTAAGAGAAAAAGTCTTCAGACCATGGCTGACCTATCAACTGACCAATAACCTTTCCCACTGAGCATTTAAATCACCCAGCTTTCAGAACTAGAGACTTCCCTAATTAAGCAGATTGCCCCCTAATGGTTTGGAATAGGTCAATATATTGCTTTGACTCCTCTGGCATGAGCATATACAATGTCTGGTCTGGCCAGCCATCCAAACCACTTTCCCATACATCAAGGATCCAAAATAATTTCACCAGACACTCTCAAGTGCAATCGCAATTTGCCAATTTCCATCTCACGTATCTTCCTAGAAAACAAAGGTCTACAAACAGCCCATGACATTTTTGCTCAAGGACTGAAACATAGATCTTGGCAGATGTTTCAGAGACCCAGAATAGATATACTGCTAACTGCAGTTCTAAATGAAGCATCTTGCATATTGAGCATTGGTGCACAATTACAAAATAAATAATAAAGTGGAAGGGAGTTTATATTGGGGAGTATAATTTGAACCTTTTGAAAGGGCTTCTAGATGTAAGAACATAGGGAATTCAGAACCAGTAGGTAATATGGCTTTACAGCAATATGGCTAGAATGGACTTTCTTGAAGCCATAAGTCCTTGTAGAGTTTTCAGATAAAGCATCTTTGCATTTCATATTCCAAGTCAGCAGTTTCAGTAAAATTGTGTATGTCAAAAGAAAATATATCAACAGTGGGTTCATATTCTGATTTCCTTGGACTTTGCACTGGTGAGAATTCTGCTGTTCTTAGAATGCTGGCCAAGGCTGAAAAATACTTGTTATAGAATTTCAGATGGTAACAAGGCAATCTGGTTTATTCATAACAAGTGCCGTGAGAGTTGAAGACATGCCACTTCAGCTGAATGGAGACTCTTTCTGAACATCAGTGGAGAAATCTGTAAATACTTAGCTGTTCTTCAATCTGAGATCACATGGGCACCTCAGACTTCATTCTAATTTTTGTAAAAAGAACTATTTGTCTTTTGGTCATGGAGGGAACAAGCTTTCCTCTACCTGCATGGATTCTTTCCCGTTCAGAGCCAGATCAATATGTGCTGATCACTCTTATCCCCTGACTTCATGTAGCTGCCCAGAGTTGAGTGTCTCATATGCTCATGTGCTCATTGATGAAGTGTAGGCTTGGCAGCTGGCCAGAGAACAGGAAGGTCAAGGACACTGTTGGATCCTGCTTCTGTCCAGCTGCTTAAGCACCAGCCCTGTCCCAAATAGATTATAGCTCTCAATCTCTGGGGGTTGTTAAGTACCAGACGACATTGGCCTGCTGCATACCTGACATTTCTATCACTGTCACCTTTTGGAATCTAGCTGTATTTCATCTGGTTAAGAATTTTTGTGGTGTGAGAAGACCATCTGTAAGCTGAAGCTGGCACCTAATAATAGCACCTAATAAGTAATTGGACTCCAGGTGTTTGTGGAGGACTATATGAAGTTTATGTGTTAGCTATTACTTTCATAGGTCTAGAGGCAAATTGAGTTAGTTTCTTGGTGGAGGACATCCTTGTCATTAAAGTCAGTAGTGTGTAGCCTTGGATAATCATGGATAGCACAAAGATATGTGGGGAAAGTATTTATGGCAAAAAATAGTGGGGAGGACGGGTAGGCAGTGGGGTCGGGATTGTGGAAACAATGGGAATGGATGGAAAGTTTCCAGAGATAAATTTCACTCTATTTCACAGTGACTTCTGTTGTCCTAATTGATCCCTCATCTGGGACTGAGCAAAGAGCCCCACAGTGCAGAAGAAGAGTAGAAGCAAATCAACAAAACCCTCTCTACTCGGTATTCTTTCCAATTGCATGATAAAGTGTTCTGGAGATGCACATAAATGTGTATGCAAATTTCTATTAGATGCCAGGGCAGAGGAGTATAATTCACCTAATTCTGTATTTCAAAATTATGTTACCTGCCAAGGCCTCTCTCTCTCTCAATCCATGATTTTATAGTTCTTCATACCTTCACTGCTCCTTTCATTTTGTTCATTTGTATTCTTCATTCTATCCTGTGATCAGTAATGTCATTTCTGTCTGGAAAATAAAAGTTGGGCTTGGGGAAATTACACGACTTGGGTAATTCAGCCCAATAAACTGTATTGGACCAGAAAGTAAGCTAAGAAGTTTTTGGAACACATCCTGTTGTGTAAGCTACTGGATTCACTAGCCTTCTCCTTACTTTTTGTTGGATTTGTGTTTGTTTAAGTGTTTGGTTGTTGTTGTTGTTTTTGTTGTGTGGTACCACTGGCCTGTGGTTATTCTGATGTGGAAGGTCTTAAGCCTTGTTTTTTTTTATAGCTCAGCAAAGTGTCTCTGGGTATATAAAATATACCCAGTCATGTAGCTGTCATTGAAAAAGAGACATAGGACTCAAAGCCAAGAGTTCTTTGCCATACATAAGCTTCATGACAAATGAAGCGTCTTGCTGCCTTAACTTCTCCATCCATGTTCTCTGCCTCTTCCTCCTCTTAGGAGTGTTATATAGCTAAATGAAATGAAATAATCTTGACCTACTTGGATTTGATGAGCTTTAAGTTCCCTTTCAGTTCTGAAATGCTCCTTACAGTGGGTGACAAAGTTAAAAAAAGATTTAAAAAGATTATTTTAGACTAGGGGCCCAGTGCATGAATTCATGCAGCTTGAAAGGAACTATAGGCCATGAGGCTGCAGTGGACATAGGGGCAGGTCTCAGACCATCCTCCACACCCTGCCTGGCCCCTCCTGCCGAAGCCCCTGGTCCCCTATCTGCCAGCAGCCCCGCTTCCACTGCCACTGCTCCCACACACTGAATGCACTGGCCCCGCTCGTACCTACTGACTGCATGGATCGATTGGGACCGGTGCCAGCAGCGGGTGCCAGTGGGACCAGCGCTCTCAGTGAGTGCGAGCAGTGGCTGCTGCTCTGATTGCCCCTCAGGAGCAGGGGGAAGTGGAGAAGCCCTCACAGGTGATTGAGGCTGGCAGCCGCTGCTCACACCCACTAATGGCACCCAGCAATCGGGACCGGTGCCAGGCGCCAGCAGCAGGTGAGAGCAGTGGCTCCGATGCTGTCTGTGGCTATGAGTGGTGGCTCCAACACCAGCAGTGGGTGCGAGAGGTGGCTGCCAGCCTCGATCACCCCTCAGGAACAGGGGGAGTTGGAGAAGCCCTGAGGGGCAATTAGGGCTGGCAGTCTCTGCTCACACCTGCTGACGGCACCAAGTGATTGGGGCTGGCACCAGGCACCAGCAGTAGGTGTGAGTGGCAGCTCTGGTACCAGCAGAAAGTGCAAGCATTGGGTGGGATCATAGCGTGCAGGAGCAAAGAATTTTCAGTAACCACCAGAGGCTCACCTCAATGACAGAAACAAGTGTCCCACTTTGGTCTGGTGCCCACACTCACCTGCTCCACCATCTTGCCACAGCCGATACTCACCATGTTTCATGCTCTGCCTCCTGCTGCTGATGCCCGCCATGTTCCGCATGTGCCCCATGGTGGTCAGCACGTCATAGCGACCTTTTGTTCGGTTGTTCTGTTGTTCTGCCATTCGGTTTATTTGCATATTAGGGTTTTATATATATAGACCAGAAGACCAGTGCATGAAAATTTATGCACGGGATGGGGGGGGGGTCCCTCAGCCCGGCCTGCCCCCTCTCACAGTCTGGGAGCCCTCAGGGGTGGGAGGGGACCCAGCAATCCAGGCAGGGGGAC
>NW_006284473.1:1237640-1259157 GCF_000327345.1 Myotis davidii
GGGGGGGTCCCGCAGCCCGGCCTGCCCCCTCTCACAGTCTGGGAGCCCTCAGGGGTGGGAGGGGACCCAGCAATCAGGGGAAGGCGACACCCATCACACCTCTGCTGCTGCCACTGCTGGCAGCGCAAGCCTTGGCCTGCCCTGGTTACCTGAGCCTCGGGCAGCCCTGGGCAGCTGGGCAGTCGCCATCCAAGGCTTGCCTGTGCCTCAGGCATCAGCTGGGCAGCCACCATTGGCTGGGCAGCTGCCATCAGAAGCTTGTTTGTGCCTCGGGCCGGCCCTGGGTGGCTGGGGGGCTGAGGGGACTGGGGCTGAGGGGACTGGGTGCCACCATCTTGTGGTTGTGGGCACTGCCATCTTTGAGGGTGGGGCATATTCCCTCCTTACTGGCTGTGGACACTGCCATCTTTGCAATGTGTGAGGGTCAATTAGCATATTGCCTCTTTATTAGATAGGATAGATATTTATGTGTTTAGTGTTTTACTTTCTGCTTCTGTTTTCAGAATTTAAACCCTCTGAGGGCAGAGGTTTTAGCTGCACTCTTCATTTCTGTATCCTCAATGCATAGTACTTTCTCTGGTATATAACAGATGCTCAATAAATATTTATGGGATGAATGAATGAATATCCAATAAATAATTAAATGTTAACATCTCTCCCTATTATGGTTCTATTCTTGGGCTCAAATAGAATATTTTTCTAGAAATATGAGATGGATTAAAGCAAGAAATCATTTTACAATCTAAATATTTGCAGGGGGAAGAAAGAAACCAGATCTCTGTGAAGATAGAATTTTGCTTAGATTTTGAGAAATTGACCCTATGACTCTAAGTTTTACTATCAGGATCAAATCCCATCCGTGGTAAAATTTCACCAGTTCATCTCCACCTGCAAAGTATATAGTTATTATTCACTCTTCAAGTGAGTATATAAGTGCCATGATCTGCTGCCAAGCAATCAGAATCCATGCCCTACACATGTAATGTATGATATGATTTCGCTTTCCACCAAAGCAAAAGTCTAGAGGGGAAATGGTTAGGGTCTGGGTATTTTTTATTCAAGTTTCTGACAGGCATATGTAGAAAGAAGAATGTGAAGGAAAAGCAAAGCCATGTTGTCACACACAGGCTGCTTTAGAAGTGAAGCAAAGCAAATACCTGACCTGCTTTGAGAACTTGCTACTGTCTGAGCTTGTATTTTTGCCATTTGGGACCAGGTGTCTAGAAGCTTGATACTATGAAAATTATTTATAAATAAGAAAAGAACAGAAAAATCAAAACTCTGTGAGGTGAAATGTGTCCAAGGAACACCTGTGTGTCAGACTTATTTATCCATGACAGTTTTTCTTTCTAGATAAAAATAGATGCCTATCATTTTCCATGAGGTTCTTTGACATGTCTCAATAGAGAGGAAAACTAAAACATGTTCCCCCCCAAAACTCCCACCAAATAAGAAAGTTGTTTGCTTATTTAAAAAAGAAACCTTCATGGGATACACACAGTACGCCTTTCGATGGCCCTATCCTCAACTTCCTTCTACAGTTCCATTTTCTCTGCCTTGTGAGAGCTGGATCCCTGAAAGTTATATGGACTTCAGCAAGCAGCTGCATGGAGCCATCAGTCTTCTCTGGATGGAGAACTTGCCCTAGAACACAACTTCTGTTTTGAGCTAGTGCCTGCTGCTCAGCTCCCAAGTGGAGTGACTGTCATCTTGCATGTTTCATGCCACACTTAGTGATCTATCTGGCTGCCCCTCCTTATGCATTACACAATAGGTTATGAACATTAGAGAGTTCCAGGGTTTTCAGCGATGAGGCAAAGCGTCTGTGCACTGCAGTGGCTGGGAATGAAAGCTGACTGCACTGTTACGGGAGTACTGGGGAGAACAGAAGAGGCTGGAAAGAGTCCAAAAGCACATGGAGATATATTTGTTGTTAGATTATAGATCTCTTTGGCATTATTGAACTTAGAATATCCCAGGAGACAGAGCTTCCCCAAACCTTCTCTCCAGGTTTCGGACCAGTAGCTTCATGTGGGTAAGTCAGGAAGGTTAGGTTTCCCAAGGGATTCTTACCTTGCCAATAGACAGTTCTGGTTTCCTTAAGCCAGCCTCTTTAACAGTTATGGCATTATATATTGGCTTCATATAGTTTTTCATTTTACTATACACAGTTTCACAGGAGTTCCAACTTGCTGATTGGCCCCACTCTTTAGGAATACAACAATGCAACAGCAAGGTTGATCTTCACAATAGTCAAAACATTTAACAATCAGAATGGCAGAGGCACATGAATCAAAATGAAGATCTGACCTATCAGAGTGGGTGGCCCTTTGGCCCTAAGAAAAACACAGTGGGTCATACTAAGATGGGAACATGGACCTGTTTATTCCCCACCAGCAACTCAGCTTTTCTAAGCTTTAAAACCCCATCTTAACATAACGAAAGGGCCTCTGATCAGTAACTGCAGGCATGGTCATGTTAAAAAAAATACTTGATTGTCTTTATCCTTAAAATTACTCAAACTTAAAAATTCAGTTAATAGAGGTAACTGAGCACATCATCCCCAGTTTTCACCTTGTTCCCCAGATATTCTAATTAGAGATTAACAGCTTTGTAGGAAGACATACCACTTGGGCATACTTATACCAACTTCAATTGGTCAGTATGTAGGTATGGCCCCAGCCTAGACATGACCTCAGTTGGCTGCTCCCAGGGCTTCTGAACAGCCCTCCTCCCCTGCTGCTCTGAGACTGAGACATACTTGGAATTTTCCTTTTACATGCACTTTAGCACTAACAGACTCATTCCTTTATCATTATTCATTATCCCTCCACTCTTCAGTCCTGTCAACTGTCTACTCCAGACTAGTCTTAGCACAGTGTCCTGTTTATAATTATAGTCTTAAAACTATGAAGCCATTTATTTATTTACTCACTTATTTATTGTTATTTAATATCATTGGATATAGCAGAGCGAATTAGACTATTAAACTAAGAGACATTTATTTAATGGGATTTGTTTATTTGTTTGTTTTGTGTATCTCTGTTAAAAGTCTTATTCTAGGAGAATGTCAGAATTCCTAAAAAAGAAATAAACATAAAAAAGTATGAAAGAACAAAAGAAAGTCAGAATCCTACCTATCAACAGTAAAATAAGTGAATCTCATTTATCAGCACCATTTCTAAAATTGTTTGTTACTTTGTAAATGGGTAAAAAATCTCTGCTTAGGGAAAAATAACACTGCACCTCTTCCTTTCTGTTAGTATCTATCTTCCTCTCTGCTGCCCTTGACTAGGGCCTCATCTCTTTTATTTGTTTACTTTTTCTTATCTCCCAGAGCTACTGATTTCTGCCTAACCTCTCCAGTGAATCTGAAAACATTTGTGGGGATGAAGGAAATAGTGAGGAGGATATAAAGACTCGCCCCAGGTGCTCCTGCCCAGAACACCTAGA
Organism: Myotis davidii; assembly: GCF_000327345.1. Classification (NCBI taxonomy): domain Eukaryota; kingdom Metazoa; phylum Chordata; class Mammalia; order Chiroptera; family Vespertilionidae; genus Myotis; species Myotis davidii. The sequence goes on from NW_006284473.1 coordinate 1,241,094, forward strand.
TAGAAAGATGGAACCTCCTCCCGCCCCATCCGTTTACCTCCAGGTTGCCTGTTGTACACTTCTTTCCCTTCAGTGGTATCTCAATGCTGATTTCATCTATATGAAAATATCTTTGGATGGGGGAAGAGAAACACCAATTCTTCCCAATCTCCATTCTCCAACTTGTCCTTGGATAACTTGCAATGATACTGGTGGCATTTCAATGGAAACAGATGTTTCCTTTTCTCAAATGTTTAGTGTTGCTAAAGATCTGGGTCTTTTGTATGTTATGTTACTCCCCAGGAAGCCTTCCTTTGCTATCTCAGAGAATTTATATTCATCCACAGGACATAAGCTCTTTGAAATCAGGTCTATTTTACTTTATTTTAAATCTGATTTCCTAGTACCTATTCCAGAGCTTAGGCCATCATAAATTCCTAGAAAATATTTTGTTGAATATATGAATGAATTTATTACTCAATAAGGAAATGCAGTATTTGCATTTTCTACCAGTTTAGAAAAACTCTTGACATTTGCCCTTCTTTGTATCTTGATTATGGGGATTTTTTCCCCTTATCTGGAAGATGTGGGTAGGGAAGATGGACTAGACCGCAGTTGTCTATCAGCTATGCAGGACTAACTAGGATTCAAGAAGTAATGAAAAGGAACACATAGATAATATAATTTTATGTTGTGTGTTCATTGATCAAACTTTGGGACTCCCTCTTGTGAGACAAAATAAATATTTTTCATTCCATTTGGAAGCAAATATAACTGGGTAAAATATAAGTCAATGAGCCCTGGCTGGTTTGGCTCAGTGGCTAGAGCATTTGCCTGAGGACTGAAGGGTCCCAGGTTCGATTCTGATCAAGGATACATGCCCAGGTTGAGGGATCCCCAGTAGGGGGTGTGCAGGAGTCAGGCAATCAATGATTCTAATATTACAGAAGGGGATGAGGGGAAAAGGCGGGTCCTAATATATGGTGGTGAGAGGAGACAATTTGACTTTGGGTAGTGAGCTCATGGTGCAATATACAGATTTTGTAACATAGAAACCCACACCTGAAACCTATATGTTCATGTTAAACAATGTCACTCAATAAATCTAGTTAAAAAAACACAACACAGAAATGTAAAATATGGTATGGCATGAGACTATTATCTCTTATTTCAAGTCTAAAACGGCACTGCTCTTTGAGCTGCAAAATGAGACAAAACTTTGTGCTTCATATTGGAGACAAGTAAATGAGATAAATAAGTAAATTCCATAGTATGTAAATATATGGTGAAAATGTGATAAAGATAATATCCAGGAAAGGGGGGAGAGGGAATTGAGGGGAAACTACAGCACTGGGAGCGCTCACCCACAACCCTTTGGCACTAAAAGTTCCTGTGCAGCCCTGACCAGTTTGGCTCAGTGGCTAGAGCATTTGCCTGAGGACTGAAGGGTCCCAGGTTCGATTCTGATCAAGGATACATGCCCAGGTTGAGGGATCCCCAGTAGGGGGTGTGCAGGAGTCAGGCAATCAATGATTCTCTCTCATCATTGATGTTTCTATCTTTCTCTCCCTCTCCCTTTCTCTCTGAAATCAATAAAAAATATTTTTTAAAATACATAAATCAATGAGAGTCAGGTTAAGATTTCTTCTCTAAATAATTTAAACCCCTCTTTCTTTGTAGTTTTATTAGCAATTGTGGAAATTCAAGTTTTTAGTCATGAAAATTAGAAAGAGAATGGGATTGAGGGTCAACTCAATTGAAATGAATACCATTTTTGGTGTGAAAAGGTGATTGAAAAACATTGTATATCTCTAAGCCAAAGTTTCCTCAACAAAACTGAGGCTAAAGACAACTTTTTATCCCCTACCATATAAAGATATTGCAAAGATACTTGAAAGCAATATATATATTAAACTTTTAAAAAATTTACAAAATATTACAGAAGGGGATGAGGGGAAAAGGCGGGTCCTAATATATGGTGGTGAGAGGAGACAATTTGACTTTGGGTAGTGAGCTCATGGTGCAATATACAGATTTTGTAACATAGAAACCCACACCTGAAACCTATATGTTCATGTTAAACAATGTCACTCAATAAATCTAGTTAAAAAAACACAACACAGAAATGTAAAATATGGTATGGCATGAGACTATTATCTCTTATTTCAAGTCTAAAACGGCACTGCTCTTTTAGCTGCAGATATAGGTGTGAACCTTCTGACTTTTCATTAAGAGGAAAAGGAACACAAGATTTCCCATGAAGAAAAACAAAACTAAAAGCTGAGTGATTTAAGGAAACATGTTAATCGTGTCTAATTTCCTACTGCTTTCCTGCAGTGCTGCACTGATGGTTATCTCAGAAAATCTCAGGATGTGGAGCAAATTGATCCTCTTGACACCTTCAGGGCTTCCCCTGGATGGTGGAGACTTCAGATAGAAAAGCAGCTGACCATACTAGTAAAAATAGCACACATAGACATAGTTACAATATTTGGACCTAAGTTGTCAGCTGCAGATGTGAAGTCTTCTTAACTCTCTAAGATAACCATTTCTTTGAGTGAGGAAGGATTGGGCCAATATTTTTACATTGTTACCTTCTGGGCCTACTCAAAGTCTCTATACTCTGTACTCATGGATTTCTAATTGCAAGGTACTGTGCTGGTCTGTCATTACCAAATTATATTGTTGTTTTGGGGAAGGTCAGCCGTGTTGGTGGTAGAAACCAGAAATAGCAAATACTTACATTGTGCTTACCACCAGGCACTGTGTTAGAAATAATATGAGTTCATTTAATCCTCACTGTAATCCTATGAGAAACATTCTAGAAATACGTAACTTTATAAATATAGAAACTGAGGCCCAGAAAGGTCAAGTAACTAGTCCAAGGTCACATATCTAAAAGAGTCAAAATATGAGCACTTGTGGCCCAGCTCAGTTTTAGCTTTACTGATAAGAATTCAGCTCTGGCAGTTGAATAAATAAGGTGATTTCTTAGTAATTGCTTAAGTTACCCACAAAGATGGTTTTTCAATATCATGATAGGAAAATCAAAGGTGACTCTATAAAACAATACAATACAATCTGTTCCTTTTTTCAAGTGTCAGTTACACTTAGAATCAGTAAAAGAGTTAATTACACTTTTGCTATTTCAAGTGGGTAAATTTTGCTTCTCCACTGGATTACAAGCAGGTGGAGAAGAGTGACTATGTTTTAAACTTTTATTACATATCTATATATATATAAAAGGCGATGGCTATCATGTGCAATGACTACCAGGGGGTAGATGCTCAATGCACAGGCATGGAAACATGGAACAGACTGATGAATCTCAGAGGGAAGGGAATAGCGGGGAGGGTGAGAAGAGATTAACCGAAGATCTTATATGCATACTAGAGGCCCTGTGTATGAATTCGTGCACCAGTGGGGTCCCTTAGCCTGGCCTGCACCCTCTCGCAACCCAGGACCCCTCAGGGGATGTCAGAAAGCCAGTTACAGCCTGATCCCTACAGGTCAGGCCAAGGGATCCCACCGGTGCATGAATCCATGCACCAGGCCTCTAGTAATGTATATATTCCTGTGTGCACTGTGTGGGACACATGGTGAGCACCCATAAACAGCATTGATTAATACAGTCACATTTTTTCCTTTTCTTTTGATACATTTATCCTTTGTCTCCTTCCTCTGAAAGTATTTATAAGATGTAAAGATGTCTCCACTGGACTGCGTTTTTACCTGTTTGAACAGCATTCTCTTCTAACTAAAGTGAGAGCACATCTGCCTTTAGGAACTGTACTACCCAGAAGGGAAGGAACTAAAAGGCAACTTTGTAATGTTGGAGGTAGAGTAGTCTGGACAAGCCATGGTGGCCTATGTTTCCTATACACTCAAACCTCATTTTTTGAAAGTTTCCCATTTCAAACAATTCGGTTCTCCACCAAGTTGTTCACAGAAAAAATGTCTCAATTATTAAACCAAACTTTGGTTTTCAACTGACAACCCTTTCATGCTGATACCTTAGCATGAGAAAAAGCTTGTCTCTCAGGCATCAAACAAAGGAGAGAATGCTTTTGTTGCTGGCAAAATCAATAGATTAGCATAATTTTAAAACATAAAGAGTCCATCAAGAGTGCTAATGTTGCTAAAGTTGTGAAAGAAGCAATTGAAAAGGTAGAAAAACTGTTGTTGATTTGGATAAAGGAAAAGCAGTTAGCCAATGACAGCATTTCAGAGGCAGAGACAGTGATATGTGAACAAGCAAAGATGCTGAATGATGACCTGGAGTGCTTTAAGGCCAGTTGAGGGTGACTAGATAAATTTAAGAAAAGAAGTGTTTATTTATGGATTAAAGAGTACATTAGGAATGTACGGTATATAAGAAAAGTTAAACAGGGAAACATTTGGGCATTTGGAATGGATTAATTCAATTTACATTATTTATAATGGGAAAAAATGATTCGGTTTTAGAACAAATTGCTTCTCGAACAGCCTTCTGGAATAAATTAAGCTCGAGAACCAAGGTTCCACTGTACTTTAAGGGATCAAATGATGAAAGATAAATACCAATACCCTCCCCCAATAGCAGGCCACGAAACTGTTGTTGATGGTTGTCAGGACTAGTGCCTGAGTTATATGGGATCTCTCTTTACCTGAATCATTAGTACAGTTGGCATGGTTTGTGGAAGCCTAACCACTCCAGATGTTAATTCTAAATATGGAAAAGAGTAAATTCACATGGAATCTGGCATTAAAATGACTCCTTAAACTAATATGTTTTTCCTCCAGGCACACCATGTCTATGTTCAAATTTAGGTGGACTGGCAAAGAAAAATATACTCACACATAACACAGGAAAGTCTGAAGGTACTCTGCTTAATAAGCTAGGAGAAAGTCTTGATTTCCTAGGTTTTATAAAGAAAAGAGAAGGGAGATTTCAAGGTGGCTGCAGAGCTGGTTAAAGCTACAGTCATTGCTCCTGGTGCCAAATCTGATTTACAGCTAAATTAGAGAGCAACCAAACTGAATAACCAACTGAAGTCTAGCTGAACTGAAATATAACCAAGGATTTACAGAAGAAGCCACATAGAAACTGATAAGAAGGGTGGAGATGGGGAAAGGGCTGGCCCCCACACCCATGTGTGTTGGCTGAGAAACAGGAGGGATATCTTGGATGCAAAACTCCTTACCCCCAGGAATGTGGGGTCTCAATCCCATACAGGGATCCCTAATCCAGAGCAACAGAGAGGAGCCCAAATAGCATCTGGTGGTAAAAATTAGTGGGGATTCAGTCTGCTTAGGAGAGAAGGGATTCTGTTAGAGACTCAGATGCTACCTTTCCAGGGTCGAGCACTCCTATTGATATAACACCAGCCTGGGGAGGGCACTGCTCAGTCCTCCAACTATTTGTGACACCATTCTGTTGTGCTCAGGTCCTGCAGAGGGGTCTGCTTGCTGCACTCAGAAGGGATTTGGGGGGTACACTTTTACTGTAGAAGCTCTTGGCAGAGACTCAGTCTGTGATTGAACTGTGTAGCTTTGGAAAGGGAATCATTCTTCCTTACCTTGAGTGCACAGCCAGCTTGCTCCCTCCCCAACTGATTGAATAACTTGGCCAGCCCTTCCACTTCCTATGGAACCTTCCCTGCTGAGTTCAGTCCTACAGAGGGATGAGCGTGTCTCTCAGAGCTGAGACTTTTGGAGCATGTCTCAGGGAAGGCTTTTGTCCTACATTATGGGGGCCACTGCTATCTTCCCTGTGAGCTCAGTCTGTGCTATTTCCCCAGTGGGAGACTCATTTGACTTGCCTTCTGGCAGCTGGCAGGCCCCAACCTGTATGGAAATATGAGAGCTTCTCAGAGCTGGGACCTTTGGTGCACATCTCCCTCAGAGACGTTTGGTCAGGAAGGGGAAGAAGGCCTGACCTGCTCCTATAGGCTTGCTGGCACCATACCCAACAGGAGACTGGATATGCCCTCCCAACTCCTGGTGGCACCTCCCTGTTGAGCTCAGCTTCTCAGGGGGGAAGGGAGTGCTGCTTGGAGCTGGGATGTTTGGAGTGTCTCCCTTGAGCACTATTATCTGGGACCAAGTGAAGTGCTTGGTCCCCTCCTGTAGACTTGGCTAGAACCATCCCCAATGAGAATCTTGATCTGTCCTTGTGAGCTCCAGTGATTCTGTCCTGCTGAGTTTACTGTACCTGACCTACACCAGTAGCACACTCCTGGGGGAGCTAGATTTTGAGACTCTGGAAGAGTTAGTGGTATGGCTCTGGGTTAGGGGCTACTTTCCCCTCATTGAGTGCTTGACCATGTGGCCCCCAAGTAGGAGACTCATTAGCCTGATACTCCTGACCCTAGTCACCCCACCCTACAAAATTCATGATCTATGGAAGGGTCTGTGGGTTGTGACCAGCCTGTGATCACAGTTTACTCTACAGTCTTTTTTTAGAAAGCTCTGGAGGAAGACCAGACAACCTCAGGGAGAGGCAGAGTCACTGACAGGTGGAGGCAGACCTCAGGAAACCTCGGACCTTTTATAGATGCGTGTACACAGATTGGTCCCCCTCAGGCATGGTTATAGCGTGGTAGCTCCAGATAGGTACTCCAAGGCAAGTTACATATAATGTCTGATATTGACCTATACCTGAACCCTGCCCAAGTGGACCCAGCACCCACATATCCAGTGGTGGTCTTCAGACCACACCCAACTAGCCACACAAGTAGCATGTGCAGAGGGAGATTCTGGCAGGCACCAGACCCTGCTAGTAACCACTCCACCTTGAAGGGCAGCCCCTGCCCAGCAACTCATGCATAGAGATCATGGTTTATTCTTGTAGTCAGCTAGCCTCAAGAGTTAACTCCACCCACAATATGGCCAACAGCATAGAAGACTCAACTACAACGGGAGAGTGCACAAACCCACAAGAAACATTCCTGGAACACTGAGCTCAAGTGTTCTCCCACTGAGCCACAAGAGACCTACATCATAAAGCCATCAGAACAAGTTTGGGAATTATAGTAGATCTACCTAGTATACAGAGACAAAATGGGGAGACAAATATGTCCCAAATGAAAGAGCAAGAGAAATCTCCAGAAAAAGAATTAAATGAAATGGAAACAACCAAGATACCATATGCATAGTTTAAATCAATGGTTATAAGGATGCCCAAGGACCTTGAGGAAGAATGGATGATCTCAGTGAGAATTTAAACAAAGAGATAATACCCATTAAAAAGTACATGGGAATCATAAAAATAGAACCAGTCAAAAATGAAGATACAATATCTGAAATGAAGAATACACTAGAAAAAATTGGCTGGAGCCAATGATTCAATCAGCAAATTAGAGGACAAGATAGCACCCAAGCAGAACATCCAAAAGAAAAAATAATTTAAAAAATGAGGAGGGTCTAAGGGACTTCTGGGACAATACCAAGTATAATAATATCCACATAATATGGGGAACCAGAAGGAAAAGAGAGTGAGCAAGGGACAGAGAACCTGTTTGAAGAAATAGTGACTGAAAATTTCCCTAACCTGATAAAGGAAAACGTCACACAAGTTCAAGAAGCACAGAGACTTCCTATCAAGAGGAACCAAAAGAGGCCCACAACAAGGCATATCATAATGAATATGGAAAAGGTTAAAGACAAAGAGAGTATCTTAAAAGCAGCAAGAGGGACAGTTAGCTACTAACAAGGGGGCTTCCATAAAGATGTCAGCTGATTTCTAAATAGGAACACTTTAGGCCAGAAGGGATTTACATGATATATTCAAAGTGATGGAAAGCAAGAACAACAACCAAGACTACTCTATCCAGCAAGGCTATCATTTAAAATTAAAGGTGAAATAAACTGTCTCTTAGACAAAAACAAACAAATAAAAAATCTAAAGGAGTTTATTACCACCACCAAACCAATACTGCAAAAAATGTAAAAGGACCTGCTTTAAGAAGAAGAAAGCAGCCCTAACCAATTTGGCTCAGTGGATAGAGCATCGGCCTGCAGACTAAAGGGTCCCGGGTTTGATTCCGGTCAAGGGCATGTACCTTGGTTGTGGGCACGTTCCCAGTAGGAGGTGTGCAGGAGGCAGCTGATCAATGTTTCTCTCTCATCGATGTTTCTAACTCTCCCAAATTTGGAATGAGACTTCTGAGAAAGAAGGCCTGCATGCTGGGAAGGGGCCATGAGACCATATCTCAAGGCCTGGCCTGGTTCCAGCACTGACAACTCTGTCTGGGGCATAGTTTATGGCCTTTCTGGAATGGGAGTAGTCTTATTTTCCTTATTATTTAAGCAAGCACGTGTTTACAGAAGCCAAAATAGCAGTGTTAAAATTTCAAACAGCAGTTTTTATATAAGATGGATGCTTCATTCCCCACTGGTTTTATGTACATGAGTTAAATCATTGACTCTTTTGGATCATTGTTGGGGAGGGAGTTATATTGATCCCTGAGGACTATAAGCTTGATAGAATTAATTCACTGCTGAATAAAGCAGATGGGCCAGTTTATAAAATAAGGGCCTGCAATGAGGGTCAGGAGTAATCTTTAGAGGGTCCAAAGAGTCCTGGACTCTCTATTTTGCCTGGGCTGCCTTAAGCCAGGTGTGATGAAGCCACGTCGGGATCCTGTTGACCTTGACTGCCGTGGGGGTGGTCAAGATGATGGTGTGTGGTCCTTTCCAGTAGGAGTCAGTCCTTGGGGGGTAAATTTCTTTCCCCAAACAGAGTCACCAGGGCGGAAGGGATGAACCGGATCAGAAGTTGTCACAGGCAGAGTGTCTCAGACATGCTTCTGGACTGCTTTTTGGGTGGACTGTAAAGCCTGTAAGAACTTGAGTAAAGATTGGTTATGGATTTCAGCTTTTCTAGATTGGGTTTCCATGTATGCTGGTGAGGTAGGTAGGTGGGGTCTGGAAGAGTCACTAGAATCTGTAGAGGCCCCAGTGGTTTTAGGGCAGCCTCCCAGGCTGCTTTATCTGCAGCTTAGCTCCCTCTTGCTAAGGGGACTTCTGGGGAGTCCCCTTGTCTGACATACGTAGAGGTGGAGAGACTTAGTTACATTTGGTAGTGCTAGTTGGCCCATCGTCCTTGCTCTGCTCATGTCTGTCTTACTGCCTAATATATCCCTCTCCCTTCCTCTCTGTAAAAAATTAATAAAGTATATTTTTTAAAAAAAGAAAGCAAAATAAATATATAGAGAGTAACATAGGTATAAAGAATAAAATGGCGACAAATATTTACCTATCAATAACAACCTTAAATGTAACGAGATTAAGTACTCCAATCAAAATACATAGGGTGGTTGAATAGATAAGGAAACATGGACCATATATATGGTGTCTACCAGAGACCCACCTCAGGAAAATAGATACACACAGACTGAAAGTGAAGGGGTGGAAAAAAATATTCCATGTAAATGGAAACAACCACAAAAAGATATGGTATCAAATCTTGTATGGGACAAAAATGGACTACAAAATAAGGCCATAAAAGAGACAGAGAAGTTCACTACAATAATACTAATGGGATCTATCCAACAAGATAATATAGCCCTTATAAACATACATGCACCCAATATAGGAGCACTTAAATATATAAAGAAAATATTGGTGGACATTAAAGAAGAGATCATAGCAGGGATTTTAACACCCCATTAACATGGATAATTCTTCCAGAAATAAAATCAATGAGGCAATAGCAATCTCAAATATCACACTGAATTAGATGGATTTAATTGATATTTATAGAACAAAGGAGCAAAATATACATCCTTCTCAAGTGCACATGGAAAATTCTCAAAGACGGACCACATGTTAACATAAAATAAGTCCTAATAAATTCAAGAAGATTGAAATCATATCAAGCATCTTCTCTGACCACAATGGTATGAAACAAGAAATCACTTACAATTAAAAATCTGAAAACCACTCAAACATATGGAGGCTAAATAACATGTTACTAAACAATGAATAAGATCAAGGGAGAAATCCAAAATTACCTGGAGATAAATGAAAATGAACATATAAGAATCCAAAATCTATAGGACACAGTGGAAGCACTGTGAGGGAAGTTCATAGCATTACAGGCCTATCTCAAGAAGCAAGAAAAATCTCAAACAATCTAACCACACACCTAAAAGAATTAGAAAAAGAATAATAAATAAAGCCCAAAGTAAATAGAAAGAATGAAAATAAAAATTAGAGCAGAAACAAATGATATAGAGACTAAAAAAATTATACAAAGATCAATGAAAGCAAAGGCTGTTTTTTGTTTGTTTGTTTGTTTTATTAAAGATAAAAATGATTTATGAAACTTTAACCAGACTCATCAAGAAAAGGAGAGAGAGAACCCAAAGAAACAAAATCAGAAATGAAAGAGAAGTAAAACTGCCATCACAAAAAAACAAAGGATTATAAGCAACTACTATGAATAACGATATGCCAACAAATTGGACAACCTGAGTGAAATGAATAAATTGCTAAAACATACAAACTTCCAAGTCTAAATGAGAAAGAATCAGAAAATCTAAATGTACCAATTCCAACTATGAAATCGAAGCAGTAATAACAAAACTTGCAGCAGCCCTAGCCAGTTTGGCTCAGTGGATAGAGCGTTGGCCTGCGGACTGAAAGGTCCCGGGTTCAATTCAGGGCAGGGGCACATGCCCCGGTTATGGGCTCGATCCCCAGTGGGGGGCATGCAGGAGGAGGCCTATCCATGATTCTCTCTCATCATTGATGTCTCTGTCTCTCTCTCCCTCTCCCTTCCTCTCTGAAATTAATAAAAATATATTTAAACAACACACACACACACACACACACACACACAAACAAACAAAACTCTCCAAAAAAACTCGCAGCAAACAAACTGTCTTCACAGGACAATTCTGCCAAACATTCAGAGAAGAACTAACACCTATGCTTCTCAAATTATTCCAAAAAATTCAAGAGGAAAGCAGACTTCCAAGGTCATTTTATAAGGCCAGCATTATCCTAATTCCAAAACCAGACCAAGGTACTACAAAGAAAGAAAATTATAAGCCATAGATGAACATAGATGCTAAAATCCTCTGCAAAATATTAGCAAATTGAATCCAGCAATAAAAGGTCATACACCATGATCAAGTGGGACTTATTCTGAGGATACAAGGTTATTTCATAAACATGAAACATGAAATAAACAAAATAAAGGACAGAAATTGCATGATCATATTAATAGATGCAGAGAAAGCATTTGATAAAATCCAGCACCCATTTATGAAAAACAAACAAACAAACGCCTCTCAGAAAAGTTGGAATAGAGGGAGCATAGCTCAATATAATAAAGGTCATTTATGACAAACATATAGCCAACATTATACTCAATGGGCAAAAACTAAAAGCATTTCCCTAAAGATGAGGAACAAGAGATATCCACTTTCACCACTCTTATTCAACATAGTACTGGAAGTCCTAGCCACAGCAATCAGACAAGAAGAAGAAATAAAAGGGATCCAAAATGGAAAGGAGGAAGTAAAATTGTCATTAGTCATAGGTGACATGATACTATATGTAGAAAATCCCAAAGACTCTATGAAAAATTAATGGTTCCAATAAATGAATATGGTAAAGTAGCAGGATACAAAATTTAAGTTCAGCAGTTGGTGGAATTTTTATATGGCAATAATGAACCAACAGAAAAAGAAATTAAGAATTCAATCACACCTGGCCAAATGGCTCAGTTGGTTAGAGCATTCTGAGAGGCCAGGTTGCAGGTTCAATCCCTGGTCAGGGTACATGTAAGAATTAACCAATGAGTACATAAATAAGTGGAACAACAAATTAATGTTTTTCTTTCTCCCTTCCTCTCACTCTTTCTTAAAAGTCAATAAATAAAAAAGTAAGAAAATCCCATTTACTATTTCAACAACAAAACAATAAGGTAACTAGGAATAAATTTAACCAAGAATGTAAAGACCTGTACTTAGAGAATTCTAAGATATTGAAGAAATTGAAAAAGATACAAATAAGTGAGAGCATATACCATATTTGCAAATAGGAAAATTTATCATCATTAAATTGTCCATACTCCCCAAAGCAATCTACAGATTCCAAAAAATTCCTATTAAAATACCAATGGCATATCTCACAGATCTAGAACAAATATTCCAAAAAATGTATATGGAGCCTCAAAAAACCCTGAATAGCCTAAGCAATCTTTTTTAGATTTTTGTTTGTTTGTTTGTTTGTTTTTGTTAATCCTCATCTGAGAATATTTTTCCATTGATTTTTAGGGAGAGTGGAAGAGAGAGGGGAAGACAGAAACATTGATGTGAGAGAAACACATCAATTGGTTGCCTCCTGCACGTGCCCTGACAAGGGCCCAGGCCAGGGAGGAGCCCGCAACCAAAGTACAGCAATCGAACCCGCGACTATTTGGTCCACAGGTCAATGCTCTACTCACAGAGTCAAACAGACTAGAGCTGCCTAAGCAATCTTGAGAAAGAAGAACAAAGTTGGAGGATTCACACTATCTGATATTTAACTATACTATAAGGCCATAATAATCAAAACAGCATGGTATTTACACAAGAACAGGCATGTAGATCAACGGAACAGAATAGAGAGCACAGAAATAAACTCACACCTTTATGATCAATTAATATTTGATAAAGGAGGCAGGAACATACAATGGAGTAAGACAGTCTCTTCAAAAACTAGTGTTTGGAAAATTGGACAGATTGGCAAAAAAAAAAAAAAAAAGAAAAGAAAAAGAAACTAGACCACAAATTTGCACCATACACAAGAATAAAAAAATGAATAAAAGACTTCAATGTAAGTTGTGAAACAATAAAAATCCTGGAAGAAAAATCTAGGACATTTCTCATAGCAATATTTTTGCCAATATATCTTCTCTGGCAAGGAAAACAGAGGGAAAAATAAACAAATGGTACTACATCAAACTAAAAAGCTTTTGTACAGCAAACAAAACCATTAACAAAATTTAAAAGGAATTCACCAAATTGGAGAACATATTTGCAAATGATATATCTGATAATGGCTTAATTTAAAAAATATATGAAGAACATATAAAACTCAACACCAAGAAGATAAACAACCCAATTAAAAAATGGGTAAAGGACTTGAATAAACACTTCTCCAAAGAGGACATATGGATTATCAATAGACATATGAAAACATGCTCAACATCATTAATCGATTAAACAAATTAAAACTACAATGAGGTATCACCTCATACCTGGTAGAATGGCTACCATCAATAAATCAACAAGCGTTGGAGAGAATGTGGAGAAAAAGAGAACCATTGTACACTGTTTTTGGTACTGCAAACTGGTGTAGTCACTGTGGAATATTTCGTCAAAACATTAAAAATGGATCTACCTTTTGACCCAGCAGTCCCACTTATGGGAGTATATCTGAAGAAACCTGAAACATTAATTTGAAAGAATATATGCATCCATATTCTCATTGCAGCATATTTACAATAGCTTAAATCTGGAAATAGCCCACATGCTCATCAGTAGATGAGTGGATAAAAAAAAGCAGTGATGCATTTACACAATGGAATACTACTCAGCCATAAAAATGAAGGAAATTTTTTGTTTGTTGGTTTGTTAATACTCACCCTTCACCTGTGGATATTTTTCCATTGATTTTTAGAGAGCATGGAAGAGTTGGAGGGAGGTGGAGAGCAAAAGAGAGAGAGCGAGGAAGAAAGAGAGAGAGAAAGAGAGACATTGATGTGAGAAACACATCAATTGATTGCCTCCCACACCCATGCACCTCAACCGGGGTTGGTGATAGAACCTGCAACCCAGGTATGTGCCCTTGACTGGAAATTGCACCTGAGGACCTTTGGAGCAAAGGCCAACACTCTAACCACTGAGCAACAACAGCTGGGCAGCTGGTCCATTTCTTAAACTAAATTGGTCCTTTCTACAGCTTGTTTCTTTACCTTTTGTAACATCTCCAGACCAGTCCTTTCTCAGATACCAGACACCCTGAAAGGAGGAAAATTGGGGCGACAAAAAAAAACAGCCCCCATACAAAAGAAAAGGAAGTAAATGAAATGGAGGCAAGCAATTTGTCAGAGAAAGAATTCAGAGCAATGGTCATAAGGACACTGAAAAGGATGGAGAACAAATTCAACAACATGTGTAAGAAGCAAGAGGAAATGAAGAAGAACCAAGAGAAAATAAAAAATGACATAGCTGCAATAGAGAACACAAAAGAAAGCATCAACCATAGACTAGAAGAAGCTGAGGACTGCATCAGTGAGCTAGAAGACAAGGTAGAAAAAAAAACCCAAGCAGAGCAGTAACTGGAAAAAAAATACTTAAAAAACAGGAGGAGAGCCTAAGGGAGCTTTGGAACAACAGGAAATGAAACAACAATTGCATAATAGGGGTGCCAGAAGGAGAGGAAACTGAGAAAGGAATAGAGAACCTGTTTGAAGAAATATTGACAGAAAACTTCCTTGATATAGGGAAGAAAAAACTCACACAAGTCCAAGAAGCTCACAAAGTCCCCCCAAAAAAGAACACAGAAAGACCCACACCACGACACATAATTAAATTGGCAAACACCAATGACAAAGTAAGAAACTTAAAAGCTGCCAGTGAGAGAAAGAAAGTTACCTACAAGGGATCTCCCCAGCAGTTCTCAACCTGTGGGTCGTGACCCCTTTGGAGGTCGAACGACCCTTTCACAGGGGTCGCCTAAGACCATCCTACATATCAGATATTTACATTACGATTCATAACAGTAGCAACATTACAGCTATGAAGTAGCAACGAAAATAATTTTATGGTTGGGTCACAACATGAGGAACTGTATTTAAAGGGCCAGAAGGTTGAGAACCACTGCATTAGACTATCAACTGATTTCTCAACAGAAACACATGAAGCCAGAAGTGAATGGAATGAAATGTACAAAGTGATGCAAAACAAGGGACTGAATCCAAGAATACTATACCCAGAAAAGCTATCATTCAAAATTGAAGGTGAAATCAGGAGCTTCACAGAAAAACAAAAAGGCTAAGGGTGTTTATTACCACCAAGCCAGCAATGCAAGATATAGCAATGCAAGAAATGCTAAAGGGTCTGCTGTATAAAGAAGAAATGGGAAGGGAAGAAGGAACACAGGCATAAAGAAGAAAAATAGCAACAAACAAGTACCTATCAATAATAACCTTAAATGTAAATGGATTAAATACTCCAATCAAAAGACATATGGTCACTGAATGGATAAGAAAACATGACCCATGTGTCTACTATCTACAAGAGTCCCACCTCAGAACAAAGGACTCACACAGACTGAAAATAAGGGATGGAAAAAAATTTTCAGACAAATGGAAATGAAAAAGAAGCTGGGGTAGCAATACTTATATCTGACAAATTAGACTTCAAAGTGAAGGCCATAACAAGAGATAAGGAAGCCCACTTCATAATCCTAAAGGGAGCAATTCAACAAGAGGATATAACTCTGGTGAACATATGTACACCCAATACAGGAGCACCCAAATGCATAAAAAAAGACTTCTGGACGATATCAAGGGAGAGATTGATAGCAACAGAGTCATAGTAGGGGACTTTAATACCCCATTGATACCACTGAATAAATCCTCTAAGCAAAAAATCAACAAAGAAACATCAATCCTAAATGACTCACTAGATCAGATAGAATTAATTATCATCTTCAGAACATTTCATCCCAAAGTTCATTGGATAAATCCTCTAAACAAAAAGTCAGCAAAGAAAGATCAATCCTAAATGACTCACTAGATCAGATGGACTTAACTGACATCTTCAGAACATTTCACCCCAAACCCACGGAATAGACATTCTTCTCAATTGCACACAGGACATTTTCAAAGATAGATCACATATTGGGACACAGGTAAAGTCTCTTCAAATTGAAGAAGATAGAAATCATACCAAGCATTGTCTCAACCACAGTGGCATAAAATTAGAAATCAACAACAATAAAAACAATGAAAAAAATCAAAACTTGGAGACTAAATAGCACGCTATTAAACAATGATTGGGTTACCAAAGAGATCAAAGAAGAAATAAAAACCATCTTCATAACAAATGACAATGAAAATACAAAAATCCAAAATCTATGGGACACAATGAAAGCAGTCTTGAGATGGAAGTTCATAGCTCTATGGGTCTACCTCAAAACAACAAGAAAAAAATGGTAATAAATTATCTAACCCTACAACCTAAAGAATTAGAAAGAGGGCAATAAGAAAATCCCAGAGTAAACAGAAGGAAGGAAAGAAAAACAGTCAGAGCAGATATAAACAACATAGAGACAAAAAAAACCCCAAACAAACAAACAAAAAAAAAACAATACAAAAGAATCAATAAAACCAAGAGCTGGTTCTTTGAAAGGATAAGCCTCTAACTAGGCTCACCAAGAAGCAAAGAGAGAGGACCCAAATAAACAAAATCAGAAATGAAAGAGGTGAAGTAACAACTGACACCACAGACATACAAAAATTGTTAAAAAAAAAGAAATACTATGAACAACTCTATTCCAAAAGCAAAACAAAACTGGACAACCATGATGAAATGCACATATTCCTAGAAAAATACAAGCTATCAAAGCTCAATCAGGAAGAATAAGAAAACCTGGATAGGCCGATAACTACCGAAGACATTGAAGCAGTAATCAAAAACAAAAAGCCCTGGTCTGGAAGGCTTTACAGGGGAGTCCTACCAAGCATTTAAAGAAGAACTAAAACCTATCCTACTCAGACTATTTCAAAAAATTCAAGAGGAAGGCACACGTCCAAGCTCTTTCTATGCAGCCAGCATTACCCTAATTCCAAAACCAGATAAAAATACCACAAAGAAAGAGAACTATTGGCCAATATTCTTGATGAACATAGATGTTAAAATCCTCAACAAAATTCTAGCAAATCGAATTCAGTATTACATTATAAAGATCATACACCATGACAAAGTGGGATTTATTGCGGGGATGCAAGGATCGTACAATATCCACAAATCAATAAATGTGATACATCACATAAACAAATTGAGAGACAACAGTCACATAATCATATCAATCGATAGAGAAAAAGCATTTGAAAAATACCCTTTCTTGTCAAAAACACCCAGAAAAGTGGGAATAGAGGAATTATACATCAACATAATAAAAGCCATATATGACAAACATATAGCCAACATCATATTCAATGGGCAAAAACTAAATTCATTTTTCCTAAGAACAGGAACAAGACAGGGATGCCCACTTTCACCATTCCTGTTCGATATAGAACTGGAAGTGCTAGCCAGAGCATCAGACAAGAAGAAATAAAAGACATCCAAATTGGAAAAGAAGTAAAACTGTCATTATTCACAGATGACATGATACTGCACATAGAAAACCCCAAAGACTCCATCAAAAAATTACTAGACTTAATAAATGAATTCGGCAATGTATCAATATACAAAATCAACACCCAGAAATCTATGGCTTTTTTATACACCAACAATGAACTCACAGAAAGAGACACTAAAAAAATAAAATAAAATCCCGTTTACCATTGCACCTAAAAAGTTAAGATACCTAGGGATAAACTTAACTAAGAAGGTAAAAGATCTGTATTCAGAAAACTACAAGACACTGAAAAAAGAGATAGAGGTAGACATAAACAAATGGAAGAATATACCATGCTCATGGATTGGTAGAATCATTATCATCAAAATGTCCATATTACCCAAAGCAATTTATAGATTCAACGCAATCCCCATTAAAATACCAACGGCATATTTCACAGACTTGTACCAAACTGTCCAAAAGTTCATCTGAATAAAAAAAAGACCCCAAATAGCTACCGCAATCCTGAGAAAGAAGACCAAAGTTGGAGGGATCTCAATACCAGATATCAAGCTATATGACAAAGCCACTGTTCTCAAAATTGCCTGGTAGTGGCACAAGAACAGACATATAAACCAATGGAATAGAATAGAGAACCCAGAAATTGACCCAAACCACTATGCTCAATTAATATTTGACAAAGGAGGCAAGAGCATACAATGGAGTCAAGACAGTCTCTTCAATAAATGGTGTTGGG
>NW_006284473.1:1259324-1305304 GCF_000327345.1 Myotis davidii
ATCAACAAACGACAAGTGCTGGTAAGGATGTGGAGAAAAATGAACCCTCATGCACTACTGTTGGGAATGCAGACTGGTTCAGCCACTGTGGAAACAGTATGGAGCTTCCTCAAAAAGTTAAAAATGGAACTCATTTGACCCAGTGATCCCACTTCTAGGAATATATCCCAAGAAACCAGAAACACCAACCAGAAAGGATACATGCACTCCTATGTTCATAGCAGCACAATTTACAATAGCTAAGATTTGGAAACAGCCCAAGTGCCCATCAGCAGATGAGTGGATTAGAAAAACTGTGGTACATCTACACAATGGAATACTATATTGCTATAAAAAATAAGGAATTTTTACCATTTGCAACAGCATGGGTGCACCTGGAGAGCATAATGCTAAGTTAAATAAGCCAGTCGGAGAAAGATAAATATCATATGATTTCACTCATATGTGGGATATAATGATGAAACTAATGAACAAAATTAGATCCAGCTATTTGCTACCCAGGGAGGGTTCCATATGGCGTTGTTCTAGGTCAGTGGTTCTCAACCTTAGCTGCACATTAGAATCACCTGGGAATCTTTTTAAAATCCTGATTTCTGGGCCCCATCCTCTGGAAATTCTGTTTCTTTGTTACTAATGTTGTGGCCTCACCCCATAACAAAGAAACAGAATTTCCGGAGGATGAGACCCAGAAATCAGGATTTTAAAAAGATTCCCAGGTGATTCTAATATGCAGCCAAGGTTGAGAACCACTGTTCTAGGTTCCCTAGTAACTTAATGGGAAACTTTTCACAATGTCCTGAGCCCTCAGTGCCCTGCAAATGAAGGAGGAGGATGTCCTCAAATTTTTTGCAGCAGGAACCCACTTAGGTGGCACCAACCTTGACTTCCAAATGGAACAGTACATCTATCAAAGGAAAAGTGATGGCATCTACATCACCAATCTGAAGAGAACCTGGGAGAAGCTTCTGCTGGCAGCTCGTGCCATTGTTGCCATCAAAAACCCAGCTGACGTCAGTATCATATCGTCCAGGAATACTGTCCAGCGAGCTGTGCTGAAGTTTGCTGCTGCCACTGGAACCACTCCTATTGCCGGCCGTTTCACTCCTGGAACCTTCACCAACCAGATCTAGGCAGCCTTCTGGGAGCCAAGACTTCTGCTGGTTACTGATCCGAGGGCTGACCACCAGCCTCTCACAGAGGCGTCTTATGTTAACCTGCCCACCATTGCTCTGTGTATCACAGACTCCCCTCTGGCTTTGTGGACATTGCCATCTCTTGCAACCAGGGGGCTCACTCCGTGGGTCTGATGTGGTGGATGCTGGCCCGGGAAGTACTCCGCATGCGTGGCACCATCTCCCGTGAACACCTGTGGGAAGTCATGCCTGATCTTTACTTCTACAGAGATCCTGAAGAGATTGAAAAGGAAGAGCAGGCCGCTGCTGAAAAGGCTATGACCAAGCAGGAATTTCAGGGTGAATGGACTGCTCCTGCTCCTGCTCCTGCTCCTGAGTTCACTGCTTCTCAACCTGAGGTTGCAGACTGGTCTGAAGATGTGCAGGTGCCCTCTGTACCCATTCAGCAGTTTCCTACTGAAGACTGGAGTGCTCAGTGTGCCACTGAAGACTGGTCTGCAGCCCCCACTGCTCAGGCTACTGAATGGGTAGGAACAACCACTGAGTGGTCCTAAGCTGTTCTTCCACAAATTCTTAACAGAACAGAAATAAGGTTGGTGGAAAATAAACGGTTTCTAAAAGTAAAATATATATATATATCCAGAGATAAGGGGCAGGGGGCGGGGGGGGGAGGTTTAGAGTTTAACCAAAGGAGTTGTATGCATGCGAGCATGCATATTAGCATAACCAATGGACACAGACATTGGGGGAGTGGGGCTTGCCCTCGGGGGGTGGGAAAAAGGGGAGATATGTAATACTTTAAACAATAATAATAATAATAATAATAATAATAAAGGAAACTATATGCTCCCTTTCTTCTGGGCCCTTTTTTCCTTAGTAGTGGAAATAAAAAAAAAAGTAATGTTTTCATATCTAATTTTTAAAATTCTACCCTAACCATACTAAATTGGTTGATCAAAAAGCAAGGGAGTATGGAAAGTTTACCTAACATTTTTCTAATTAATCTTGTTAGAATGGTAAAATAGAGTACACTTGAGAAATGGAATGCAAATTCTTGTAAAGAACTTTTTACTTTTTAATTTTGAGTTCACTGTTACTTATTAAACAGATTCATGTTTGCACTAGGCACTGAGAATACAGAAATAAGCTCCACATGTTTTAAGCACATATCCCAAAGTATCCAAGAATTGTTAACAAAGGAGAGTTAGGTGGAAGACTTAGAGGTAGTAGAAATTGTTTTTTGCCTGCCTGTGTTGATGATACTTTACAGTCAATATAACCATTTGATTCCGCTGAGGATATGATAAACTGGACAATGTTTTATGGGAGAGCTTACCTACTACCCCAACACAATCATGGTTAAAGGGAATGGTAATGACCCACATTGCATGGAGGCCTTAGTATAAGAATGCAGGTGTAAGAGTTCAATCCATATGATTTCAAAATAAGCCAAACTAAGCCAGAATTCTCTTAGGCAGTGTGAGCCAGTGCTCTCCAGTAGGGCAGAGATGTGTGACTCTACATTTATATATGCTAAGTGTAAAACCTAGGGAACTATAATAATATAATCACTTTGGTGGTTGGAACAAGATTTATTTCACTGATGAAAATACACTGGACCTAGATCAAGAGAGCTTGTCAATGGATTATTAGGGTGAATGGAATGCTGTGGAAGTATTTAGCTAACATTTTAAAACAAACTCTTAATTAAAAGCATTTGTGATGAGGCTAAATCCTGGTATTTGTTCTTGGATTAATTCTTTATTGCAGTTCTAACCAAGTTGCTCAAGTAAGTGTAAATATATATCTGTACCGAACACTAAAAACCCATGCACTTACTGTATGTTAGATTTTTATTTTCATTGTGTCCATTCATTCAGTCTTAGGAACCGAGGAAATGATTAATACCACATGGACATCTATTCTTCCCTTGGCTATTCTACAAACTACCTGATCACTCCAAAAACGAATCAAGCAAAGGTTTAAAGTGGATGCCCCTCTCTTTGCTGAGATTTCCCCACCCCCCCCCCATTGACTTTTAGAGTGGAAGGGAGGGAGGAAGAAAGAGAAAGAGAGAGAAACATTGATGTGAGAGAGACACATCGATTGATTGCCTCCCAATCATGCTGACCAGGGCCAGGGATTGAACCTGCAACTCAGGTAGATGCTCTTGACTGGAACTTGAACACGGGACCCTTCTATGCAGAGACTGACACTCTAACCACTGAGAACACCAGCCAGAGCTTTGCTGGATTTTTTCAAGCACTAATTAATACTTCTTAAGAAGTTTACATTAATATCATTTTGGTTATTATGATCTTAATCTTTTTTTGTTCTTCTTTTGTGTCCATAGAAATGGGAGACTTGGAGGTCTATTCCTGAGTAATTTAATTCTAATAGCAGGGAGAAGTCAAATATACAGACAACATTTATTTTAATTGATTTTAGACAGAGAAGGGAGACAGAGCTAGAGAAACATTAATGTGTCATTGAATGGCTGCCCCCTCATCATGCTCCAGGGATGGAACTAGCAACCCAGGTACACGCCTTGACTGGGAATCGAACTGGTGACATTCGGTGCATAGGAGGATATTCCAACCAACTGAGCCACAGTGGCCAGGACCAGATAACATTGCTTAGTATTCCCCAAAATACTTTTATTTAAAAGTCTTATTCATCTATTCTTCTATAATGACTGCAAATATTAGAGAGTAAGCAATATGGTTCTCCCATTCTAAACTGTAAAATATGTTTGAACAATCTTTTAAATGAGGGAAAAGATATTAGAGAGCAAAGTCAGTAAGCTATGGCCATGGGCCAAATACAGGTCAGCGCTTGTTTTTGTAAATAAAGTTTAATTGCAACACAGCCACACTCATTTTCTCATGTATAATATGACTGCTTTCACACTAAAGCAGCAGGTTTGAATATTTGCAACAGAGACCCTCTGGCTTGCAAAACTTAAATCATTTCCTATCTGGACTTTTCCAGAAAAAGTTTGTAAATTCCTGTATATAGAAAAAGGAAGAGAGAGCATTCCAGTCAAGAGTATAACTTTGTATATGTCAAACAAAATCATTCAGACAATCAAGGAAAATTTTGTAGGTTAATCCCTAGGGCTATTAATTTGAGTAATAAAAGGTATCTGGAGTGTACTTCTGAGAAGGAGAATAAAGCTCAAATGATTCTTGAATTCTGAATAGAACAACTCAGAAACTAGGAGCTGAGAGTGAAGAATTTCAAATGGAATTTACTGAATATAATTAATTATTATATCTAGTATTTGTTAATTTTTATCATTACAACTTGTACATAATAAATTAATCTGGAAATTATGTTTTATTTTTGATATTTTTATTTCAGGTGCCAGTAATATTATCAACTGAAAGAAAAATTTAGACATAGAAAGGAGCATTCCATGGATATAGGAGGGACTCTAGTCTTGGTGCACTTAATTTTTCTTCTATTTATAGTGTCCTAAATTTTTACTTAAGAATGGGTATTAAACTTTATCAAATGTTTATCCTGGTTCTATTGAAATAGTTACATTATTTTCACCTTATTCTATTAATGTGATGGTACATTAATTTTCACATGTGAAAGCAATATTGGTTTCCTGGGAAAATCCCACTTGGTTATGCTATATTATCCTTTTTTATACATTACTAGAAGTGCAAAATTTGTGCACTGGTAGGGTCCCTAGTGGCTGCTGCTGTTGGGCGGGTACTCCCTCCCTTCCCCTGGCTGGCCCCACCCCCTGGTTGAACTCCTGGACAACTCTCGGTCAAGGGGACAATTTGCATACTATGCTTTTATTATATAGGACTAGATCTGATGATCTAATATGTTTAAAGAAATTTTGAATCTATCTTCATAAGAGCTATTGCTCTGTAGTTTTTATTTTCTTACAATGTCTCTATAGAAAATGAGTTGGTAAGCATTCCTTCCTCCTGTTTTTTTTTTTTAAGTTTGTGTGAGACTGGTTTTATTTCTTCATAAATAATTGGTAGAATTTACTAGTAAAATAATCTTCCTACCAGGTTTCTTGATGTAAATATTTTGAGTTACAAATTTAGTTTCTTTATCTTGGTTCTTTTTCTTGGCTTTGTTATTTGAGTTTATATCTATCATTTTTTCATTTTATTCTAGTGGTTGAATTTTTTTTTGGCATTGAATTGTCTATACTATTCTTTTATTATCCTTTTAATATCTGTATTATCTGTAGTGATGTCTCTTCTTTCAATCATAATAGTGGTACTTTGCATCTTTTCCTTTCCTTAAAATGAGAATTTATTAATTTATTGATTTTTTAGTTTTATTGTTTTTTAAGAAAATGTTTTATTTTATGCATTTTTGCTCTTATCGTTCTTCTACTAAATGTGAGTTTAATTTTCTCTTTTAAAATATAAGTCTCATAAATTCTTAGGGCATATATTATTAATTTTATACTGTTTATAATATAAACATCTAAAGTAATAAGTTAATCTAAAAAACTAATCATAACTCACTGATTTAGATATGTTGTGTTTTCATTTAACTTACTTCAAAATATTTTCTGATTTCCTTTATGATTTTTTCTTTAATTTATGAAACATTTTGAATTTTAATAACATTAAATATTTTTTATAATTTTCTAGTATTAATTTCTAATTCAATTACATTTTAGTCAGAGAATATATTATATATCTTTTTAGTCTTCTCATTTTAGTAAGACTTTTTTATGGTCCAGGTATATATAGTCTATCTTGGTGTGCAATTAAAAGGGATATATATATATATCTATAGATATATATATAGATATATATATATATCTTCCCTCTATTTGGTTACTCACCCCAGGTCTTTACCATTAATCCATCCTTTTACTACTAATTTGCTTCTTGAAATATTTAACATAGTTTATTAGGGACAGTATATCATTGGATCTTGCTTTTTTATCATCTGGCAACCTGTGCCTTTTAATTAATTGTAGACCATTTGCATTTAATGTAGTTATTGATACATTTGGGCTTAAATATACCATATTATATTTGTTTTATAATTGTTTTATTTTTATTTTTGTTTCTTACTTTTTATACATTCATTGAATATTTTAAATTGAAGATGAATTTTTTTCTCTATTGGCTTATTAACTGTACCACTTTGTTCAATGCATTATATAGTTGACCCTTGAACAAGGTATGGGTTAAGAGCACCAACCTCATGTGCAGCTGAAAATCCACAGAACTATCCACAAAACTATAGTTAGCATACATGGATTCCCAACCATGGAGTTGACCCTTGAACAACACTGATTTGAACTGCATGGGCCAATTGAAAAAATTCCAGGAATACGTGAGCCCATGTTCAAACCCATGATGTTCAAGGGTCATCTGCATTTTCTTTAAACAGTTATCTTTTAAAGAAATTTATAAATTAGAAAAAAATGTTCTTTATTAATTTATTTGGTATTTCTGGCAATCTTTCTTTTTTTGTATATTTTGCTTGTCATTTTGTATTATTTTCCCCTTGCCTGGTGAAATTCCTTTAAGATTTCTCATAACAGACCTGCTACTAATGAATTTTCTCAGTTTCTTTTTTGTCTGATTTATCTTAATTTTAAAGAATGTATTTGCTAGATGTAGAATTCCAGGTTTTGTTTTGTTTTTCTTTCAACATTTTAAAAATGTTGGTCTGCTGTCTCTTGGCCTCTGTTTTTCTGGATTAGGAGCTAATGGCCATTTGAATGATCTGTCTCATCCTCCCAGGCATTGCCATTTCATTATGGCTGCTATTAAGATTTTACCTTTTTCTTTGGTTTGCAGCAGCTTGACTTTGATCTGCCTAAATGTAGTTTTCTTTATATTTATCCACTTGAATTTTACTGATCTTTTTGAGTCTGTAAATTCTTTACCAAATTTGGGAACATTCGGTCTTTATTTTTCAATATTGTTTCTGTCCCATTCTTCTCTCCTATCTTACTAGGATTACTTCTTAGTGGATGTTAAACTTCTTAATATTGTCAAACAGGTCCCCAAGACTTGTGTGTGTGTGTGTGTGTGCCTTTTTCTTTCTGTTCTTCAGATCATAATTACTTAATTCATTTTCAAGTTAACTGATGTTTTACCTTGCTAATCTCCATTTTACTGTTAAACCAATACAGTGAACTTTTAAATTTCAGGTGTCTTATATTTGATTTCTATAATTTTTCTTTGTTTCTATTTTATAGCTCCGTTTATTTGCTAAAATTTATTTCTTTAAAATTCATTACGAGCATTTCTCTCCTATTCTTTAGCATAGTTATAGTAGCTTCTCTACAGTGCTTGTCTGATAATTTTATCTGAGGTCCATTTCTGTTGATTTTCTTTTCACTTTAGAATCAGTCATATATTTCTCTTATTACATATGCCAAGTAATTTGGGATTGAATTCTTGGTATTGTTGATATTATACTGCGGAGGCCCTGGATTCTACTGTTAGTCCCCAAACAGTTTATTTTGTTTGTTTTTATAGGCAATTACCTCGGTTGGACTCAGATTACAAATTATGCCTTTTGGATAACAGGTGAACCTTCAGTTCAGTTCTTCTTAGCTGGGTAGTTCAAAGTCAGCTCCACGCACAGTTTATGGGTCACCTAGAAATGTTGGCAGATTATGTGAACAGTCTGTGGCTCTCACTCTTTGGTGCTGTTGGTGCTTTTCCTGCCCCCTCTTTTGCCAGCAGCTGTCCTTTATGTAACTTTTCGGGTCTAAAAGTTTGTTTGACAGTGTGTTTTTTTCTGAGTTTTAGCCACTCTCCATGGTGCCAAGTTGTAGCTTGCTCTCCAGCTCAAAACTTCATTAAAAACACACACACAAAACTTACCTTCTTCCAAGTATCAGAATCTGCCTGCTGTTTTGCACTATCAGTTCTTTCAGGTAATTTGTTTTGTATTTTGTCCAGAGTATATGATTATTATGTACAGGAGAGCTAGTCTAGTAAGAACACATTTGTTGGTGCCAGAGGTAAACTACATCTAAGCTTGTCAGGCCTAGACCTCAGTGAAGACCAATGTAACGCCTAACAGGCCCCTTTTTATTCATGCTGCCTACTTTCAGGAACTTTGTCTCCAAATTTACAGCTGCTTCAGTCTCCCCAAATTTCTCCTCATCTCAGTGTGGCCAACTGAACCCTCTCTGCACTCTCTCTCGGTATTTGGCACCAGGCAGAAAACCAGTATCAATGCAGAGCTCACCTTAGTTTTTCCCCTTCTCTTAGAAATCCCACAAAGAGAAAGATAGAGAGAAACATTGATCTGTTGCCTTCCCTATGTGCCCCAACTGGGGATATGAAGCAGTTGTTTCGTATTTTTGCTCATTAATTACAACCAGAGGTTAAGCTCATTTTTTTTTAAATTTCATCATGGCTGGAAGAAGAAGTTGTATAGATTTATTTTTTATTTTTTTATTTTATTTTATTTTTTAAATATATTTTATTGATTTTTTACAGAGAGAAAGGAAGAAGGATAGAGAGTTAGAAACATCGATGAGAGAGAAACATCGATCAGCTGCCTCCTGCACACTCCCCACTGGGGATGTGCCCGCAACCAAGGTACGTTCCCTTGACTGGAATCGAACCTGGGACGCTTGAGTCCGCAGGCCGACGCTCTATCCACTGAGCCAAACCGGCTAGGGCTAGATTTATTTTTTAAAATAATATTTGAGGGATGCAATAGATAATTACATACATTTATATGTATTTAAAAGTACTGTTTCTAATATTAAAAAGATAAATTCATATTAGAAAGTATTTGGAAAATATAGAAAAGAAGGCAATAAAATCATTCTAAAACCTAACCAACAACTGGTATTAAGAGGTAGATGTATTTCCCTGGAGCTCTTGCAGTTTTTCTAGATTTTTTGACATTATAAATATGTATGTATTTGTGTATATATGTTATACTTTAAATGGAATTATCATATATGTTATATCACATGTATAATTTACGTATATATAACATTTTAACTTGTGAATAAAATGTCATTTACAGATTATAGATAGAAGATAATAGATCCAGCATATGATGACAGCTAATATTTTTCCTGGATAATTTATTTGTTTCTCTTAATTAAGCAAAATTACTCAGGCCATTTAGTATGTGTTTTGACCATACAAAAATATTGACTCAAGATACTTGGCGAGGTTTTGCACTGTGTGACTCCATTTTATGGGGAAGGGTGAGGAAATTTTCTCTTGGCAGAGTGTCTCATGCAAATAGTTTAGATACTTTTTGTAAGTGCTAAATAAAAATAGCAGAAATATTGTATTATATTATTATAAAAAATAACAAACAAGAGATTCCAGCTCAACAAATCTGGGATAAATTATTTGTTAGTAGACACCGTACCTGGACCTGATAAAGGAGTGGAATCCCAGGAGACAGTTAGGAGAAAGTACTGCAATGCTGAGCTTTCCTCCTGGGCTGCAGAATTCTTCAATAACAACTGGAATAGATTTGAGTCCAAAGTATATTACAGGAGAAATGTTTATGTTTTTCCTTCAATTGCTGATTATCTTCTGCCCTTTAATTTTTATTTCATCCTAATTTTGATATTATATTTTAATTTTCTTTCTCCCTTTTTTTTTAAAATTTCTTTCTCACCTTCTCTTCCCTCTATCCTTTTGATCTTGTTTAGTTAAATCATCTCAGATTTTTCTTTTATGACTTTCTACATCTGCTAAAAAGAAAACAAGACTTCTTATATTTTAAAGAGACCAAAAATATTATAAAATTTTCTTTCTGTTTTTTTTTTTTTAAGAAAGCTCTTGGCTTTTTAAAAAATATATTTTTATTGATTTCAGAGAAGAAGGGAGAGAGCTAGAGAGATAGAAACATCAGTGATAAGAGATAATCATTGATTGTCTGCCTCCTGCACACCCCCCACTGGGGATAGGGGCGATCAAGCCCATAACCTGAGCATGTGCCCTTGGCTGGAATTAAACCTGGGGCCCTTTAGTCCACGGGCCAACGCTCTATCCACTGAGCCAAACCGGCTAGGGCTCTTTCTGTTTTTGTAGTAGGTTGTTTTCAGAGGTTTATTCTTCTCCTTGGTATCTAGGGAAATTTGGCCTTTCAGTTTTGTTTTTCCATCTTGTTGCTATCTTCCTGTTAAATTTTTTCTTACACAAGGAAAATGTGTCCAGACCAACAGGTAAGTTAATTTCCTTTGGCTTTGTATTGTCTCTGCATAGACATCGGTAAAACTCTTGTCTCAAACCTACAGCCAATGGCAGATGAAAATTAGGAATCACAGTACAATTCCCATTGTATTTCAGTTTTGCCGGACTGATTTAGGACTTCTTTTTTTAAAATATATAATATATAGCTAAGTGGATAGAGTACATACAAAAGAAAACAAAAATATTTTCAGTGTGTATTGTTACAAGAGTTCTTCACAGCAGGTTTTAGATGACAATGAGATTTTCAAATTGTATCAACATCACAATGCAGAGCCTTGGGCCTAACCCCCCAAAGCCCTACATCACGATCTTTAGTGTGAGGAGCTGGAAGAACTGGATACCAACATTTTGAACAAATTCTCTACTGAGTACTATGTAAACTAAGAGCCTCTGACTCCACTACCTGGAATGCAATTCAGTACTGCTTGTCCAACTCTACTTCTGATTCAGTGTGGCCTATTAATAGTGAGATGTAGACCAAGAAATATTTATGGCTGCAAGTGTAAACTGGGCCCACATTTGGCCATCACAAAAATCCAGCATCACAGGCAGTAGAGGCTGCCAAGTGTTTTATCTGGTAAGGTCTTCTTGTCTCCTCTTTGTACCAATGAACAGACTACTGGTAGGGCTAATGAATTATTTAATTACTTTTCTGGTGAATAGGTTTGCTTTATTTCAGTTCCACTATAAAAGCAGTTCAAAGGTTGTAACTTTTTCTTCTATTCCTTTGGTCTGAAAATTAGAGGAAATTCTGCCCAGCATTTACCTTTTTTGGTGTCTAGATCCTCAATTTTCATAGAAGGTTAGAAGTGGCTATGTTAGGGTTTATTGGCTAAATGCCTTTTTTAAAAAATTCTCACTGGAAGAGAGAGAGAGAGAGAGAGAGAGAGAAGCAGTTCAAAGGTTGTAACTTTTTCTTCTATTCCTTTGGTCTGAAAATTAGAGGAAATTCTGCCCAGCATTTACCTTTTTTGGTGTCTAGATCCTCAATTTTCATAGAAGGTTAGAAGTGGCTATGTTAGGGTTTATTGGCTAAATGCCTTTTTTAAAAAATTCTCACTGGAAGAGAGAGAGAGAGAGAGAGAGAGAGAGAGAAAGAGAGAAAGAGAGAGAGAAACATTGACCTGTTGCCTGCCCTACGTGCCCTGACTGGAGATAAACCCACAGCCCAGGTACGTGCCTTGATTGGGAATTGATCCTTCAATCTTTGTTTCACAGCATGATGCTCAACCAACTGAACCACTCTGGCCAGGCTAGATGTCATTTTAAATTAGAAATTCTGATAGGTATATACAAATATTTGCTTATCTTTGGAATGGAGTTGTAGCAAATTCACTTATATTTCTTATATTTTGTTTTGTTTATATTTAAAGATCTTTTCTATTTTAAAGATCTTTTTTAAAATGAAAAATATAACAAATTTACACTCATTAATTAAAACTGACATTTTTTAACATTCTGCTGTATTTATTTAATCAATTTTGTGTAAATAAAACAAAGATGAGCATTATTAACTACATAGATAAATACATTATTAACTAAAGTTCATAGTGCACATTAGAGTCCATTTTTTTGTGTTGTAATTTGTTTTGACAAATGTATAGTGACATGTATCCACCATTACAGCATCACAGAATAGTTTTATTGCCCCCCCCCAAATCTCCTGTGTTCCACCTATTTGTCCTTCCCTACCTCTTCACGAATTCCTGGCAACCAATGATCTTTTTACTGACTCATAGTTTTTCTTTTTCCAGAATGTCATGTAGTTGAAAGAAAACAGTATATATAACCTTCTCAGATTGGCTTCTTTCACTTAGCAATATACATTTAAGTTTCCTCACTGTCTTTTTGTGGCTTGATAGCTCATTTCATTTATTACTGAACTAGAGTTCCGGTGTATGAATTCATGCATAGGTGGGGTCCAGCCTACCCACCCTGATTGAGGTGGGGGTGGGGGACTATGGGGGGGGGGGTCGGCTGGAGCAACAGAGCCACGGGCAGTTGGAGGGCTGGCCTTGCCCCCTGGTCAAAATCCCGGTTGAACTCCCGGTCAAGGGCACAATTTTCATGTTAGCCTTTTATTATGTAGGATGATATTCCATTGTGTAGATGTAACACAGTCTGTTTATACATTAAAGGACATTTTTGTTACTTTCAATTTTTGGCAATTCTGAATAAAGCATTTGTTTGGCAACTATGAATAAAATATACATGTTCAGGTACTGTATGAACATGAGTTTTGAACTCATGTGGGTAAATACCAAAGAGTGCAATTGCTGTATCATTAAGAATATGTTTAGTTTTGTAAGAAGTTACAACTGTCTTCCCATTTTGCTGTACCATTCCTTGTCTTTTAATTTTTATCACATAGACTTATAAAATTTAATTTAGTCAAATGTATAATTTTTGTAGTTTATAATCTTAAACATTTTATTGATTTTTTAGAGAGAGGAAGAGAGAGAGAGACAGAAGAGCCAATCTGAGAGAAACATTAATCTGTTGCCTTCTGCATGCACCCCAACCAGAAATGGAACCCACCACCTGGGTATGTGCCCTGATCATAAATCAAACCTGCCACCTTTTGGTGTACAGGAGGACATTCCAACCAAATGAACCACACCAGCCAGAGCGGTTTATAATTTTTGCATTTAAAAAATAACCTACTATAAAAATCATAAAAATATTCTGTGAAACCTTTGTAATTAATACCTTTAAATTTGTTTTTATATTAATTTCTTGAATCTGGCATTCTCAGCTTTCTACATTCTGTCCCCAAACTAATTCTTTCTCTTATATTCAACACTAGAGGCCTGGTGCACGAATTCATGCACAGGTGGGGTCCCTCAGCCTGGCCTGTGATTGGGGTGGATCAGGGCCATCTCGCTCAATTCTGATGAAGGCCCATGGGGGCCAGCCAATAAGGGAGGGACCAAGGGAGATTGGCTGGCCAGCTGGGGAGGGGCTGCAGGAGGGCTCCCGGGGGTGTCCAGCCCATCTCACTCAGTCCTGAATGGCCAGACCCCAGCAGCAAGCTAACCTACTAGTCAGAGTGCCTGCCCCTGGTGGTCAGTGCATGTCATAGTGAGTGGTTGAGTGGTCTTAGCATATCATTAGCATATTATGCTTCAATTGGTTGAATGGTTGACTGGTCAACCAGACACTTAGCATATTAGGCTTTTATTATGTAGGATAATTCCTCTACTGAGGCTACATCAATCGGCCTATTGACTCTAAAATGAGTCATGAACAGTCCCACTTCTATGCTGTTTCCTCTGCCGTAAGAACTCATCTTTGTCTAAGTTTAAGTTCTAACCTTTCAAACTCAAACTAAGTTCAACTTCACATTGTGACCTTTTTCTGACCTCCCTTCAATTGTTCTTAAGACCCTTTTCATATTTTTCAGACCCAGGATACAATATTAACATATTGATCAATAATTTATGAGTATCCTATTACCAAATTAAATATCAGAAAGATATTTAAGAACCAGATATGGAGAAAAATGCCGCATTTCAGAGATTTTCCAGATGGGATTTTATTATTTACGTGCATATTGTGGGAACTCTTGATTTTGTACACCTCTGCTAATTCCTTCATTGTAAGTGATGTGGTATTCTAACTATCTTGGAAAAGTAAAGTTCACATTTTATTTCTTATTAAGAAGTCATGCTTGGTTTAGACATTCATCAGATGTCATAATACTGCTCTGTGGTTAAAGAATATCTTTCATCTAATATCCATCACTACGCAGTTTTTGGTAGATAGTAGATTAAAATATCAGTATATATTATTTTTTCCCCACACTACTGGTATTTCACATGTAATGTAAGAAGCTACAGCCCTGATGAGCCACAGTAGAGCAAGGGCCAGTCTTCCTGTTCTAGAGAAGTTCATATTCTTGGCCTCAGTGTGGCTTACTAAATTCAGTTTAGATCTGTTCTGCTCACATATTCCAACACATTTCCTAGTCCAGTTCTAGTCCTCAGATCTCCCCACATGCTACTCACCTTTTCAGAACCAGATCAAGCATTGCTGCCTCAGTGAAATTTTCCTTGATTCCAATTAACATTGCACTTAATACATGTTTCAATTAGTGCATTTGTGTCATATTTACTTTTATACCTGTCTCTTCAATTATATCAACTCTTTAAGGAAAATGTTTGTAATATCTGTCTTTTCATCCCCTGCATTGACAGGGACTCATTAGCCACCCCAAATAGGATTATTCAATGAATAAATAATTCATAGAAATTCTCAGGATATTACAAACCAAAATAATAATAATAAAGTAAATAAATAAAGAATTCTAATTTTGTGTGGGTAATCCAAGCTCCAATAGCTTTTTCTCTCAATTTATTCTCACTCACTTCATCCTTTTACACATGTATCCTGGCTATAGAGTATCCATAGGATCTGATGTCTATAAAAGAAGACAAACTACCATGTACTTCCCAGGAGCATTCCCTGGAGAATTCTTGGTGTTTTTTTGCTGCAAATTCTGCACACACTTTGGGTGTGCCAGTGGCCTGGCAGTCATATTTCCTATCAGTTAAAACCACACATTTTATCTCACAATTCAATAAAAAGCTAATTTTCTACTAAAACTGGGATGTAAGCCCAGTACCATTAAGGAATTTAGACTGGGGCGAGAATCTTTACTTTCTATTAAACTCTCAGGAAGATGAAGTAGACTCAGAGCCTACTGAGTCTTAGAGTAGAACATTGAATGATAAAGGGAAGATTCTTCCCTAGTCCTGCCCTACATCTTCTGTCATTTCCTATCACTTTATAAGCTAGGGACCATTATAATAGAGATAACTTAATTTCTCCATAGGTATTCTTTTAAGTATTCGAAATTGCATGTACTTTTTTAGCTTGCCTGATATATATATTGCCCTAGCTGGTTTGGCTCAGTGTTCTCCCTCTCCCTTCCTCTCTGAAATCAATAATAAAATAAAATAAAATAAAATAAAATAAAATAAAATAAAATGAAATAGGCAAACTTCTTTTAAAAAATAAAAAATAAGTACTGAAAAAACAAGAATAGACACATAACCAGTATTGAAAGAACCCATTCTAATTGCAAAATATTCTAGTTGAAAGTGGTTTCAGAAATCATATTCTTTCAAGTTTCTTTTGACATTTAAGAAAAAGCAACAGGCTTAAAGAGATGTTATGACTTTCCTCAAGGTCATCCAGCCATAGTTTAATTCTTGGACTTCAACCAGTTCTTTTGAGTGTCAGATCAGTGGTCTCTTTTTAAAAAGGTGATGAAATTTAGGGCAAGATTGTAATAAACACCAATAATTTGGCATGATAGGAAGTTATTAAAAATAATTTTGGGCCATAATTTAGAAATGATATGCATTCTCCTCAGACAGTATGTGTATAAATAAAGTTGATTGAAGTTAGAAATGTTATTGGTGTGTAGCCAAAATAAAATTACTATCAAATGTACAGTGGTATAAGTTAAGTGAATGAATTCAGTTAATATGTCTAGATCTTCAGTGGCTCAGTACCTGTTATTTTTTAAGTCCTATTTGTTAACTTGTTAATTGTTGAGTGATACATAAAGAGAAATGGCCAAGAAAATAGATGAAAGTAATCTTCTCATGAAGATATTAATTTTCCCCAGGAAATAACTATTCTTGCTAACACAAAAATTCTTTGCATGTTTAAGCCATGTGGAATCTCTCTAACCTATAATTTTAAAATCCTAGCTACATGGGTGATTATAATTTAGGACCATGAGGTTTTATTTTATTTACTTATACTCAGATAATTTTATCTTAAAGTTGACAACCAAGTCAGATACATGTATGTCTTAGCAAATGTCTTATAGCCAAGGAGTACTCTATTGATTTTGTTCCTAACAGCACATGAAAAAATTGCCAAAGGAAATAGTTCGTGTCTAAAAAATTTATGCAGAAATATTAAATTTATTAATTTCTTCTGGAAGTATGTGTAAACTAGACATCCGTTAAAATCATCATTGGAAATTTCTTTTAATGCTGGGCCAATCTGAGAAAAAAATTGATGATTTGTTTGCCTTTTGTACCCTTCCTCATCTCAAACATTTCATGCCTCCTTAGGATTTCTAGAAGCTTGAATTATGGAAACTTACCAGAGCCTAACTTCCTGCATTGATCCTCTTGTAAACCTTCTACATCTCATATCAGAATACATACTTCCCTATAACTCAGGTACTTAAAGCTGTGATGAGAATCATAAAATTATTCTTGGGTTAATGTATTATTTTCTCATGCAATTGTCATGCAAATAATCAAATTTTAATGGAGGTATAATATTTTAATCTAAGGCAGTAGGTTTTAACTTAATCCAAAACAGTAGAGATTAACTTTAAAACAGTATAGTCAATGTCAATATTTTGTGACAGGCCAAAGGAGATGAGATATATTTGGGATATCAGTCACTCTTAAATCATCAGACTACAAAGGGAAATCTCTACCTGAAGTATACCATGTTGTATGACAGGGTTCTCCAGAGAAACAGAAGCCATAGAATATATACTTATAAAGAGATTTATTATAAGGAATCGGCTCATGTGATTATGGAGGGTAAGTCCCAAGATCTGAAAACAGCAAGCTGAAAGCCCAGGAAAACTAATGGTGTAATTCTAGTCTGAAAGCCTGCAGGCTCAAGTCCCAAGAAGAGATTAGCCAAAGAATATATATGCATAGTCCATGGACACAGACAACGATGTAGTGAAGGGGTGGGGGGGCCTGGATGCTCTAGGTGGAGGTTGGTAAAGTCGGGGGGAAACTTCTATAATAGTGTCAATAAAAAAATCTAATAAATAAAGTGCACAATTAAAAGGAGTATGAAGGCAGGAAAAGGCTTATGTCCCAGCCCTGTTGTCAGCGGGAGGAGTTTCCCTCCTGCTCAGAATATTTGTTCTATTTACATCTTTAATTGTTTGGATGAGGCCTACCTGTATTAGGAAGGAGAATCTGCCCTATTCAGTCTATTGAGTAAAATATTAATCTCATCTAGAAACAGCCTTGTAGTCATACCCAGAGTAATGATTAACCAAATGTCTGGACACCCCATTGCCAGTCAAGTTGACATAAAAGACTAACCACAGGTAGACAGAGGTTTAGTTTTAATCTGCAAGATTCCAGAGAGAAGAACTGGGAACAATGGGCAACACTAATGGGAGGCTGATTTGGGCTCATTATAAGAAGTTTATAATAGTTGCAACCATATAAGAAAGAATGAAATGTTTTATAAGAGAGTAAGCTTCCAGGTCTTCGAGCTTTTAATTGATGGGTTAGATAAAGCTTCTTCTCTGAGTGAAGGTTGCCTACCCTCCTCGTGGTGTTTATACTCCAGAGAATTGTGCTATGCTCAATATTTAGGGAGCCAGTTTTGTTTTCATGTAATTTTCTGTTCTCTGTATTACAGCCAGGGAAATCTCTTAAAAATTCTTATCTGATTGTGTAGGTGATTTGCTAAGGATGTTCTTCCAGAAGTTGATGAGAGTGTAAGAAGGAGAAAAAGCCAAGCCAAGTCTCATGCTGTCTCTAGGAGAGACCAGAACGGGAGTTATTACATCACAGAGCTAATCTCATAAGCTACGAGCTACCCTGATAGCCAATATTGCATAGGCATTTCCAGCTCTCTGCACCTGTCGATCAAGCAGCTTGTCATCCAAGGACAGACCCCTGAAGCAAGATGTGTGAGAGAGCCTTTGGGAGCACAGTACAGAGTAGCTGAGGAAGAGACACACAGAAAAATAAAAATACATAAAGGACTCAGAGGGATCTAGGCAGAGAATTGACAGTGTTCTTCTGATGTTTTATTTTAATCTGGGGTGAGACATGGCCCAAAATGTCAATTTTGTGTTGAGGTTGAGAAATTCTGCAGATTACATAAATGGATCAATCAATGAAACAACTTTTCAAAACCTTATTACAAAAGACAATTCCTGATATATTAGGTAACTCCTTCTGAGGAGAATGCATTTGTTTATTCTTGAAATAAATAACAGGACCACTGAGCTACAAGGAACTTCTATGTTGCTGAGTTTCTTGGGGGTGGGGATTTGTTGGTTTTTCAAACATTCTGACAGTTGAAAAAAAATAAAACATGGGAGGTGGGGAAATGGGCTTCCATTCAGTTCTGTTTTTCTGGAGCAATAAAAGTAAGATTGATGCCTTGCTTACTGTTTGAAGGCCAACATTGCCACCTGCTATCTTGGGGCAGCAAGCAGCCTTGTTGGCACCCTTGTGCGTGGTGAGAAAATGAAGGAATGATGAATAGCCAGTTCCAAAAATCATTCAGGGCACGCAGCAGTGGCTGGCACAAGATGAAGTGCTTGCTAAAGAATTAGAATGGCGAGTTGAGGCTCCCAGACCTTTGATCAAACTTGATCGTAGCCAACAATCAGTGTTTTGCTTCTGGCGGCTAGAATCTCACTACCCTTTCTGATTCAAAAGGAAGCCAAGGACCATTCATCTGTTTATACAGGCCCTGTGCAACTACAAACAGAACTGTTCAAAAGTTGTTCCTTTGGAGTCCAGGCATCTATGTACTTCCCC
Source organism: Myotis davidii (assembly GCF_000327345.1). Lineage (NCBI taxonomy): Eukaryota > Metazoa > Chordata > Mammalia > Chiroptera > Vespertilionidae > Myotis > Myotis davidii. The sequence goes on from NW_006284473.1 coordinate 1,278,216, forward strand.
CATACATAAGCCAAGAAATGAATGTGTTCACTATTTTGTATTGCCCTGTGGGATCTTGCTACAGACTTACTAGTAGTATGGCTTAAACTATATTTCCATATAAACTGCATATGGAAGAAAATTTAAAACCAGTAGTTCATGTTATTATTAGCAGAAACTAACTGAGAACTTTCTGACCCCATTCATGAATGTGGAAGACCACTCCATAGAGTCATCATATTTCATTTTACAGACTTAACTGAAAAATTGATTCACCCATAGAGTGAAACTCTCAAAATTAAGTCTATTCAGAAGGGATGAGTCTAACATAGTGGTACTGCAGCAGTTTTACAGTGCTCCCTGGCCTTTCTGATGATGATCACTCCTGTGCCAAATCTGCACATTTACATACGTCTTTTATTGCAGTTATCATGCTGTTTTATTATTATTATTTACAGAAACATCTTTTTTAGATTTTAGACCTTTGGAGGAAGTGGCTTCTGTCTTACTCAATTACTTAGCTGCAACCCCTAGTATAATACGCATATAAGTGCTCAGTAAACGTATATTAGATGAATGAATTAATGAATGAAAAATATAAAGCAAAAGATTGGAATAAGTTCACCCTCCAGATCCTTTATTGCCTGTGGTAGACAGAGTTAGAAAATTACCCCCAATGTTTAGGTTTCATAGAATTTCTTCTCTTGAGAGTGCATGGAACCCATGAATATGACAAGACATCACTCTTGTAATTATGGTATATTATATGACAAAAGGGATCCCTGAAAATGTAATTAAGGTGATTAAGTTAAAATACAGATTTAAATACTGCAGATATTGATTTTAATTTCTGAAAATTTTACAGATGTACTTAAGGTTACTAAATAGCTGACTTTGGGTTAATCAAAACAACCTGAACTAATCACATGAACCCTATAAATTTGAATCTGGAGGTCAGAGACAGAAGTCACTGACTAAAAGCAGCAGAGAGCTTCTTTTGCTGGCCTTGAATGAGCAACTACCAGGTTGTAGAGAGGGCCATTTGTCAGAGGATGACGAGCATCCTCTAGAAGCTGAGAAAAGCCTTCCTTGAATCAGTCAAGAACAAAGGACTTTCATCTTAAAATTGCAAGAAGTTGAATTCTGCATGACGGCTGAGAATATGCATGTTTGGTTCATTGATGTATCATTAGGGACAAGAACAGTCCGTGGCACAAAGAAGATTCTTTGTAAGTATTTACCAAATGAATCAACGGCTTTTGGATTGGATTAAATTGCTTGCTACGTGCTATTGCTGTTCTGATTGAGTTTGAGGGAGTAAGGAAAATATTAAGTAGGATGATTTTCCTTGAGGAATGCATTGTGTTATTTTTCTTATAAAATACGGATTAACATATAGGGAAGGAAAAGCTGAACAAGGCTGCCTTCCTTCCCACAGTTTGGTGCTCTCAAGGGAATACCATGAGCACTGGATTTAGACAAATTTATGTTTGGACCTAAGGTTCAGTGACTTACCGGCTGGCATTACATTGACAACCCGGTTCCTCATCTATTGATAGGAATTAATAATATCTACCTTGTAGAGTTGTTGCAAGGATTAAAAACAATATATGTATATTTGGGATGTTCTATAAATAGTAATGTTATTTTAGGGCTAATTTAATGACTTTGGTACTTTATTCTTATTTTCTCATACCTTAAGTAAAATCAGTCTTTCATTTGAATGGTCATTGATTGATTCTTTTTGGAAATGTTTATGTGTGTTGTTTTAGATCCTTATCTACAAGGTAATCTTCTTAATAGGTGTGCACAAGGTTAACTTAAAGTTTAATCAATGTGTAACACAGATGGGTACAGTGTGGAGTATTGAAAGGCATATGTGAAAATGTGAATTTCAGGATTTGCAGCATTACCTTAAGCAAATGATGCCACTTCCCTCTGCAGAAAATCTAAATAGCTCCTATTTGGCCTTGGGGTAAAATAAAAATTCATACACTAGGGCAAGAGAGTTTCCTGCCCTTGGCCTTGAACTTTAGGAGACCTCACTCTGGCTCTATTTTATCTATGCCTTCTTTTAAAGGCAATGGGTTTGTGGGCCTAACAAGATATGCCCACCTGGAACCTGTGCCTATCTTTGAGATCATATTTAAGGTATTTAATATGGTATTTAATACTATTTAAGGTAGTCAGAACCTGTATCTCTGTATTCCTGATTGATATAGGCCTGCGTCCACTTAGAAGGACTGCATGGTCTTTTACCTTGGGTTGGTCCTGCATGAGACCACTTCCTTTTCTCCCTGTGAGTTTGCTGTTTTCTCTGCTGGAACACCTTCCCAATTTTCACATTGCCCAATCTGCCAATCAGAATGAATTGCTTAATACTCAACTCTGTGTTTTATATCTGTGTGTTATATTTTGGCTGTTTGTTTTTCAGCCTCTATGCTAGATTTTAAATTTATGGAAATAACGTTCTCCTTATTAATGTTGGTATTCTCTACAGTGTACATTTCAGGACATTCTACATATCAAGCACCCAGATAAACTCTGGCAAATGAAAGAATAAAATTTTTCTAAGCCTTGGTTTCTCACCTCTAGAAAGTAGAGTCTTACATAGTAGATTATATCAAAGGTTACTTCCAGATCTAATATTTGTAGTGCTTTATATGAAAATCTTAAGAGATTCTAGTGGCCAGAGGCACAATATTAAAATAGTCAGTATAATAGATTCCTAGAGACGATGTAGACTAAGAAAGTGGGAGTCAGAGTAGGAATTTCACCTACAACATCCTGGAGAGATAGTCACCCAGCATTTTGCTTTGTTTCTCCCTGAAATGTGAATGATCAGAAAATCTTTCCTCATATGGAGCCTAGTGCAAGTAGCATTTCATGTAGACCAACTATTTCCAGTTTTGTGTTCCTATCATGGCATGCAAACATCTTGCCTCTCATGTGGTCCTCAACTGAGTGCATTCCAACCTCTCACTCCATATTCCAAATGCCGGCTGACCAGCACTGAAAACAATAGGTTTTGGAATGCCTTGCCTAGGTGCTTTTCCCCTGTGAAAACATGCCAGTATAACTGTTTTACTACATTGTTTTTGTTTGCAAGGGCTTCACACTGTTGGCTCATGTTGAGTTTATAGTTGAGTTTATAGATTTTGTTCAGAGAAATTACCATTAAGCCAGGTGTCTCCTATTCTTTTAGATGATCTTGGAGCCAAATATGCCAACCTGTCATAATATTTTTAAAACTTGATTCAGTCACCCCTTATATTAACCATCTCTCCCAGCTTTGTATTGGCTGCAGATGTGATAAGCAGGCCCTCTTGTCTTCATTGAAGGTACTAGTAATTGAACACAAGAGACAAATATAAAACCCTGCAGCATGCCATCAGAACAATGGTTTTTTTAAATTATACTTTTCCAGATACTACTTCCATAAATAAAATGCTAAAGGAAAAAAGTAGGAAACACTTCTCATGGTCAGATAAGTCTGAGAAACACTGTAGGCCATGTGCCTTTCTTGGGAAGTTTCAGTGCATACTACACATTATAAACTGGAACAGTAACAAGAAGTCTTATTTAACTTCAATTAAACCGACACTTCCCAAGCTTATTTGTATAAGAAAATCTGTTTGGGAATTGTTTTAATTTTTTTGTTTGTTTTGATATCTTGCCATGTTCCTGATTCATGGAAAATACTTTAAGATACAATCCCTTATAACCACAATGAAGTGTTTTAGTATTTTATCATGAAGGACCCAAATGAATAGATACGTGATTTCAAAAATTCATCTTAGCCTTTGTGAGCTTTCAGATGAGGCTATTTTCTACCCCCATCCCCATTCTATGCAGTTCAACATGATTCCTTAAAGACTGTGATTTAACACTCTGGGCTATATAGATCTTTTCATTAATTTATTTGTCTTATTCTATTTTGTACCTCATTTTCCTCTTCTCTATGATTCTTCTTTCTTCAGTTTGAAATAATTTTTCTTAATACAAAAATTGATAACAAATCAATAATTGGGAGTTTAGTCTTTCACTAACATTATTCTGTCTCACCCAGATGCATTAGGATCTTACGTTTTTCTCATTCTGAGCAGAGCTAATCATAATTTTTCTAAAGGTCATTTAAGTTCTGTATTTTATTAAGTCCACAGACCACTTTGGACTTTGACTTGTGGTTCTGACAGGTTTATGGCACTTGTTCACATTTTTTGTTATATAAGTTTATTCTGTCTTTTGTACATGGCTTTAAAAAATATGATCTCACCCTACACAGCACCTAAGGCTCCATTTTATATTTAAAAAAATAATCAGTGACTGTATTATCAGAGGGTCATTGTTATTCTTCCTTCTCTCTGTAGCAATCTTTCCTTTTAGAATTTCTGGTCACGTGGTCATACCTAATTTGTTTTATACTTTGTGGGATGTGCGTTCCTAAAGTCCAGGCTAGATGTTTGGCTGTCCCCCTGCATTTCTTTCCACAGCTTTATTATTAATTCCAGGAACATTGTTCACATTCTCCAAAGCTACTATCACTCCCATTGATTCAATCAGTTTTCCCTTGTTGCAAATAATTAAGTTCAAAGTAGCAGTTCTGCTTGTTCACTCCTGGACTGATTGAGAGCTGAAATTAATGGCAAAGCATTATTGAATAAATCAGGTAAGTCTGAGTTCCTCACTCAATATATAACTAGTGCTTACCTTTTGCCAGACAAAGTTCTTGTTGGAAGGAATATGGCAGAGAACAGGAAAGAGAGAGGAGGCAAAGGACTTTGTAAACAAATAAACAAAACTTTAAAAACTCAGCTAATGAACAACTCTTCTGATTGTATAATTAGTTAAATGGATTAAGCATCTTCTCTATGCCTTTGCAAATTGTCATACTCCTTTCTAAACTTGATCAGCTTAAATCATTTTATCATTTGCCCTTATGTCATGAAATGTCTCCAAAATTTCTCTTAATGTGAAGTTTTTGTCAATGCCATTGCCTCCAAGGCATCTTCATCCTTTCATCACAACCACTTTCCTCATTAATCTTCATAAATTTGCCTTCACCAAGTTCCTCTAGTAGCATAGCTAGTGTTTCTAATGGTGGCAGTGTTAATACTCCCAGTTATCTCTTCTATAACTCCTTTTATGTTTGATTCTAATTTCACTTTCAGCATTATCACTTTTAATTTTTTTTCTGTACCTTCATCTTTTTGGCCAAATTCTTCTTTCAAATATTCATTTTTATAAAATGTCATGTAAGTTTACCCCGGGAGACAAGGAGACAACACCATAGCATGCTTTGCTGTCTGTCACGAACTGAATAACAGATATGCAGTGATCCCTCACTGACAGATTTGGAAAGAAGTATTGTGATTGGTCACTGTCACTAATCAGGATGGGCATCCGTTAATTTTGTGGTGCTTTGAAGACTGAAGTTCTGTGAGTGAAGTTTGTTCTTTATGCAATTACAATTAATATACCATTGGAATTAAAAAAAACTCAGCTAATGATAGGGTTATATGAGGTAAAATGCTGTAATATAATTAAGTGTTATGGGTCAGGGGCACACTAATATAAATTAGACGCTAAGGAAAGGCCTCACAAAGAAAGTAACATTTGAGTTGAAATCTGAATGCCAAGAGAGACTGAGGCATAAAATATCTCCGGGTGGAATATTCCACACTGAGTACACTAGTCCTAAAGTGTGGATAGTCCTGGCCTATTCTAGAAAGAGGAAGAAGGCAAAAGAACTGAGCATAAAAAATAGAAGGTGGAGTAGTGGGAAACAAGCTGTAAGAAGTTGGCAGAAGATAGAGAGACAAATAGAGGTCAGATGCCCCTGTGTAAAAACGATAAGCCATGTAGGATTGACCTTGCAAGGTTTTAATCAGGGTGGTAACATGATCTGGTTTACGATTTTTTTAAAGGACCCTGAGTCCAAGTTAAAGAACAGATTTGGGCATGATTAAACAAGATGGATGTAAAGAGCCCAGCAAGGGAACCAGTGGAGACATCAAGAACAGGAAGCTGCAATCTCTCTCACTGACATACCTCACCTCTCATTTTTGTGACCTTAGATATGAATATAATATATGTCTCCCCTGACTGACTGAACAGTGTCTGGCATGCTCCCCAAACTAGATTGTTTTCACATTTCTCATTTTCTTTCTCATTAACAGGCTCTTCAGGCCTCTCTCATCCGGGCCAAGGCTTTTAACATAGTCCATGCTTTCTTAACATGTGATTCTACTCTATTACCCCATCTCTCAGAATTGTTGTGTGTGGGTTTTTTTTTTCACTTTGAACCAGACTAATAGTCTGAATGCTCCATTTGTGTAAAAAAAATGTTATAAATGATGCCCCTGGATATTGGCTAAAATGTGTTTGACCATGAGTCATGTCCCATGTCCTACTCATATTTTATACTTCGAAGGGCTTCTCTTGAGTTTCTCAAAATTATTAAGATGTTCCCATTTTAATAGTTGTGTTTTGGATATGAGGAAGGAAAGAAACTAACTCTTATTGAGAGAAGTCTGGGAAAGAAATAACCTATCTGGGTTCCTTGTTCAAATTAGCTAGCCAATTTGGTATGGCAAAACACTTCAAGTGAATCATACCACTTTAATAAAGAGACTCTAGTCACTGGGAAATAACACTTGCTTCACATCAGACACTGCTTTGAACTCAACAATGCTACCCAGGTTTTCTATGAACATATTAGTTAAGCACCAACTTCCAGGCTCATCCTTTCTTCCCCCATTGCTCCACTGTCCTTAGGATAATACTGAACTTGCACAAGGATCACAGTCTCTTTATGCTTACTTGACGCCAGAGACTAGCCAAACCATAAATCGGGGCCATGTTCATTTGCTTTTCTCTGCTGTGTCTGGCTCCAGGATCATAGTATCAGTGAGTCTTGCCTACAACCAACTGCTTTAATTTTTCACCAGAGATTACTGCTTTTATTACTGGATGAAGGCAGTGGTACTTCTCCAAACTGTCTGGGACAGTTCTACTTGTTGGAATTTCATGGCTATAATAGGAAAGAAAAATAAGTGTTCTTTGCTGTTGCCAATAACATTTATAAAAAGAATAACTTCACATATTTTTAAAATAAATAATCCTAAAACACTCACCTCAATGATGTATCAATAAAAGGATTAAGAGTAAAACCACACACATTTTTATGTACAAAACAGAGGGATAATGAACTCTAAGGTACAACCCAGAAGTTTTCTGTGACTTACATCAATCCAGTAATATTAGAGCTCAAAAAATATGAATGTGAATATACTGTGAATCCTTCTTTTTGGCGTTCTCTGATATTTCCTGACTCTGCTATGACACTAATATAATAGCTTTGAGACTTGAATTCCATTTCAAATTTTGTCACCAGAAAAATGTGAGTGTTTGAAAAGATTACATTGTCTCTTTGGGTCTCAGTTTCCTCATTTAAAAGGAAATCCTGCCATGTGTGACAATGTGTATGTAACTTGAGGGCATTATGCTAAATGAAATGTCAAAATGAGAAAGACAAATACTGTAGGATCTTACTTATATGTGGTTGCCAGGGTTTGGAGGTGAAGGAAATGAGGGGATGTTGGTCAAAGGGTATACAGTCTTTCAGTTACAAGATGAATAAGTTCTGAAGATCTGAGGAGCTAATGTACAGCTGGGTGAGTATGACTAACAATACTGTTTTGTATACTGAAAAGTTGCTAAGAGATTAGATTTTAAGTGCTCTCACCACACACACACACACACACACACACACACACAAAGATAACTATATGAGGAGATGGATGTGTTAACTAACCTTATTGTGATCATTTCACAATATACATATATCCAATTATCATGGTGTACACCTTAATTTACAAAATGTTATTTGTCAATTACATTCCAATAAAGCTGGGAAAAAACATTAAGACAAATTACATAAAGGTGTTATATTAGAAAATGAGCCCAAATATTCCTTCTATTCTAAAGCTACATTTCTTTTATCAAGATTTTTAATTGAGACAAATTATATTATAGCAATTTTATGTATATTTTCTCTTTTTTATACCCCTAGCACAATGAAGGTTCTAAAGCATGAAATGAAAACCTTGGATTCTACTGAGCTTCTTTTCTTTAAAATGAGAATTTGGTTCCTTGTTCCATATTCAGCGTTATCTCATTGTCTGATCAAAGTACTTTTTTCTCTCCAACATTCCAGCATGTCATACGTCAACAGCTTTAGTGTGTGTGTGTGTTGGGGGCTGAGATGAGGGAGAGATGGGGGATTATCAACATCTGGAAAAGATAGCAAAGACTAGGTGATTACTTGTAGTTCATGCAGGAAAAGTTAGATTCAGATGTTTCTATGTCCAACTCTGGTTGTCATGAACCAACTCTAAACTCATAAAAGGAAGGTTGTTGCTTTTGGGTTTAGAATTAGGGGATGAAATACAAGTGAACACGTGTGTCTGCAGAATTTCCATCACATAATCATCACATATGCAAGAGGAGGTCAGCCTTGAGAATAGACACAACATTTATCAGGGAGGAGAAGAAAAGAGCAAATGAATGGTAGACAAAAGTTTCATTTCACCTAAGTGTTTGGAATATTAACCAATCTATTTACAATAGCCAACTTTAATCAACTATAATCATCTTTGCTGTGTAGTTATATGATCATATATATATTTCAATATGACAATTGTTTTCATCAAATTCACTTTATATGCAGGAAGTCATGATTTCTCCTTACTTCTTAGCTGGAAAATGGTGACTCATTTGAAAGGTGAAGAGCAGCTTAAATATTGTGAGTGGTGTGGATAGTTGAGAAACAGATTGCTTGGATATGGTATTAGTAGTTTTCACATCCTTCAATAACTTCTATACCATAATAGGACAAATAGAACTAGGACAGATATTTAATAGTTGATGTTAGTGATTTTCTGCATTCTCATGCTATCTTTTATGTGTGTGTGTGTGTGTGTGCATGTGTGTGTGTGCATGTGTGTACATACATATATATCCAAAGTAAGCAGAATCATTAAGATATTAGATTGGCATATATACAGTTGATTCTCATTATACATGATAGTTATATAAAATAGCCACGAACCCTGAATTTGTGATTACTGAACCATCATTTCTACCAGACTAGGTTTCTATGATTCTCTGTATAATCAATCAGTGCATAAAATTGCTTAATATGTGTTTCTGTTTAAAGTCACCTTATTTTAATAAATAATCTTATCTAACTCATATTTTCTCCATAGTGCACATCACAGCCTTCTTGCATTAGGAACATGAGACAGCGTTTCAACACAATGCTCAGGAATCATTTTAAACAGCAAAATCATTAATAAAAAGCACAAAATTATGAAAAAATGTGACATTAAATATACCATAAGAAGGACATTTGTTTAATGTATGAGAACTGAAATGAGAAATCAGCTGGGAATGTGTACAGTGACTCAAATTTTTCATCTCCATGAATGTCCACAAATGACCATTAAAGTGCTGTAAGTGGGTTTAGTGTTTACAAATAATTTTAGTGAGTAAGCAAATTTGCTTTTATTATATAGGATTCTTTCAACTTTTCACATGTTCAACTACAATAGTCATGGTTAAATGCTTGCCCAAGGCATTCTGTGACCAAATGGAGGGCAAAAGAGAGAACAGATGCCAAATAGCAGTTGGTCTCAAGTTACTTACCTTCTAGTTAGATGAGCAATAATAGGTCCACAGTTTCTAATATCTATCATAGTAACTAAAATGTGAGTGCTCAGAGTTGGCAGAGGCAAATTGATGGGAGGGATAAAATTTAGGTTAAGCTCCTGAAATATAGTCACAGTTGGAGAAAGAATATGATCTAAAGAAGAGAGGAGGAATCCTTTAAAACAGGACTGAGAGGAAATCATGAAGACTTGTACTCAGGTTTAAGTTCTACTCCACTGTCATCTAGCTGTGTTCGCTCTAGTCAGTGATTGAACTTCTCTTCTTCTGAAAATATTGACATTTATATGTACCTCACAGGACTTGGAGGAAAACATTAAGTGACAGAATACTTATAACGTATCTGGCACATAAGAAGCCCAGATCAGATTTTATTTTACTTTGAAAGCATATCGAAGTTGATTGACATTGGCTTCTGAATAACAAATATCCCATTTCAGAGGCTCCCTCTCTATGGGCTAGACAAGTTTCAATGGGAAACATGGATTTTCTTCTCAAATTTACAGCTTCCATGTGTGCTACTCATTAGTCATGTGTGTGCATCGGGAATACCATTCATAGTTTTCTCCCTGGGTTTTCTTTAGGCTGGTTGGAATGCCATGGAATTATAAAACAGATGTTGTATACTTGAAAAATGTAGCAACATTCTCATTCTTCTCTTTTGTCAGACTGTCTTCACTTTTGTTTACATAAGGAAATGCGTAAGCAAATTTTAAAAGGGAATATTTTGGAATTAGTTTCTGCACAATAAATTTTTGGATACATGGGCATGTGATGCAAAATCTGCTGGCTCTGTTTCAGAAAAAAATGTTATTGTTTAAAGGCTGCCATTTGGAATGTAATTTAAAAACTTGTTTTCAATAGCTATAAAACTACTCACGGATTCTAAACAGAGAAATATAAAATGGGCACGTGATGCCCATCTTTCTCACACGTCTATAATAATCATTTAATAGTTTTAGAAGTAGTGTTGTGTGTGTGTCTTCATTTCATGTTTTTCCTTTGAACAACACTTCTTACTCTGATTCATGCCCTTTCTATTAATATTATTATTGTAAACTTCCATTTACAACTATCTCATTTTTAAATTATGAAAGCAGGTGTTTGATATTTTTTTAAAGTGGAAATTCTTACATTCATTCATTTGTTTAACACAATTACCTTGGACCAACTATGTGTCTAGTGTCATGCCAAGTTCACTGAATATAATCTTGAGCAAAACAAATAGGGTCCTCACCTTATGGTGGCTTAAAAATATTGGTAGAAATAGAAATTATTGAAATAATTCCCAGATGTAATTATACACTGTGATAAGTGATACAAGTAATAATTGCAAGGTGCTTTTAAAAAAATATGTTTAAAATGATATTTAAAGAGAGAGGAAGGAAGAGGAAGAGGAAGAGACCAAGAGAAATGTTGATGTGAGAGAGAAACATTGATCAGCTGTCTCCTGCACATCCCCTGCTGCGAATCAAACCTGAAACCCAGGCATGTGCACTGACCAGGAATTAAACCAGCAACCTTTCGGTACACACTGGCCAGGGCAAGCAGGGTACTTTTGAAGAACAGTAAAGTGAAGTGACCTAGTCAGTTGAGAAATGGCTCTGCCTGGAAATCTGAAGGATGAATACAAGCAGGTGAGGAGAGGATGGAAGAACATTCTACACGGAGACATTGATATATAATCATCAGAGCATTTTCAAGAGACAGAATACTCAATAAGAGGCTGGAAATATAGGATTGATTTAAGGATTTGAACTTTATTCAGAAAGTTAAAGGAAGCCTAAGAGGAGTTTTAAAAATAAGTAAAATAAGATTTGTATTTTTAAAGGTCTCTGTGTCCAGGATGAAAAAATGGAGAGAAGGTAAGTAAAAGAAAGAGGAGAGAAATCAGGATGTTCCTGAGGTGAAGGGGTTTGAGATGACTGGTGATGGAGAAAAGTGGACAAATTGAAGACGTATGTGTGAAGAAAATGTCTCCTCGACCTTTCCCCCCATTGTTTCTCTTTATCCTCATTGTATCTGCCTTTTATCTATCTACTTTAGACAATCATCCAAATTGTTTAATGCTTATCCTTTGCTCCTTTGTAGTCTAGACAAAATAAGAAGTATTGATTTGTAAGCATGTATTCTTAATTTATGTATTGTATTTTGAATTTTGTTGATTTACGGCACAGTTCTCAATGGTGTGCTTCTACTCTCCCACTAAAGGTCATGCAGATTTCCTTCAGCTTTCCACCTGCACCACATCCCACCCGCCCCCCCCCCAAAAAAAATAATGTTGTAAAGGATTAGAGAAAGAAATACCACATGCTCTCACTCATTTGTGGAATATAGTGAACAACATAAATCGATGAACAAAAATAGATCCAGAGACAGAGAAGCATCACACTGACTGTCAAGTCTCAGAGGGAAGGTGGGGGAGGGGTAAGAGATCAACCAAAGGACTTGTATTCATGCACATAAGCATTAACAATGGACACAGTCACTAGCGGGTGAGGGCATTTGCTGGGGAGTGAGAGTGGTCTGCTGGGGGAAGGGGAGTGAAGGTAGGTGGAAGAGGGGATAAATGGTAATTGATGGAGACATGACTGTGGGTGATAAACACACAATACAGCAGTGGTTCTCAACCTCCCTAATGCCGTGACCCTTTAATACAGTTCCTCATGTTGTGGTGACCCCCAATTTCATTGTTACAAATTGAACATAATTAAAGCATAGTGATTAATCACAAAAACAATATGTAATTATATATGTGTTTTCTGATGGTCTTAGGCTACCCCTGTGAAAGGGTCATTTGACCCCCAAAGGGGTCGTGACCCACAGGTTGAGAAACGCTGCAATATAGTGTAATATGATGTATTGTGGAATTGTGCACCTGAAACCTGTATAATTATACTAGAGGCCCGGTGCACAAAAATTTGTGCACGGGGGAAGGGGGGGTCCCTTAGCCCGGCCTGTGCCCTCTCGAAGTCTCGGACCCCTCAGGAGATAACAACGTGCTGGCTTAGGCCCACTCCCAGGTGGCAGAGGGCAGGCCCAATCCCTAGGTGCAGTCCCTGGTTGGGCTCAGAGCAGGGCCGATTGGGGAGTTGGGGCGCTGCCCCTGTCAAGCACAGAGCAGGGCGGATTGGGAGGTTGTGACGCCACCCTCAGTCACGCTCAGGGTAGGGCCTATTGGGGGGTTGGGGCCCCGCCCCCTGTCATACTCAAGGCAGGGTTGATGGGGAGGTTGTGGCGCCACCCCCTGCCACACACAGAGCAGGGCCAAACAGGCGGTCGGGGCGCTGCACCCTGTCACACGCAGAGCCGCAGGGCGATCAGGGGGTTGGGGGTCTCCCCCCTATCAGGCACAGAGCAGGGCTGATCAGGGGGTTGGGGTGCCTCCCCCTGTCACAAACAGAGCAGGGCGGATAGGGAAGTTGTGGCCCTGCCCCCTGTCACACACAGAGCCGCAGGGTGATCAGGGGGTTTGGGCGCTGCCCCCTGTCACGCTGATCCTGGTGCTGGGAGGCATATTACCCTTTTACTATATAGGATAGAGGCCTGGTGCATGGGTGGGGGCTGGCTGGGTTGCCTTGAAGGGTGTCCTGGATCAGGGTGGGGGTCCCGCTTGGGTGCCTGGCCAGCCTGGGTGAGGGGCTGCTGGCTGTTTGCAGCTGGTCACACCCCTTTCAGGGTGGGGGTCCCCAATGGGGTGCCTGGCCAGTCTGGGTGAGGGGCTGAGGGCTGTTTTCAGGCTGGCAGGTGACTGAAGCTCCCAACCGCTCCTTTTTTTCTTTTTTTTTTTTTTATTCTGGGCCAGCTTTAGCTCCGAGGCTTGGCTCCAGCTCTGAGGCCTCGTCTGCTGAAAGCATGTATCTGGTTTGGTTGGGTTCTATAATCGAAACACTGTTTCAACTCCAGCTCTGAGATCCTGGCTGGCTGAAAGCAGGTTTCTGGGGGTTTGTTTAGCTTCTATGTTTGTAACAATGTTTCAAACTGCAAGCTCAGAGGCCGGCAGCAGCAGGCGGGGAACGGTGGCTTCCTCTGTCACTGAAGCAAGCAAGCCTCCTGTTCACTTCAAGCTGCCTGGTTGCCGGCCGCGACCTTGGCTGGCAGTTAATTTGCATATTGCCCTGATTAGACAATGGGAAGGGTAGCGGATGTATGGCTAATTACCATGTTTCTCTTTTATTAGATAGGATTAACCAGTGTCACCCCAATAAATTCAATAAAAAGGAAAAAAATAATATCTAGGTACACATTCACCTGTGGACTTATGTGAGAAATGCAGTGAGGGGCTTACAATTCTTAGACTGCTAATGAATTGAAGTAATTCTTTATAAGGTTGCTAGTCTTTTATATTTTCTCTTTCATAATTTACCTGTTTACTAGTCAGTTGTAAAAAGAAGGAAATTTTACCTTTTGCAACAGCATGGATAGGCCTGGAGATTATTATGCTTAGTGAAATAAGCCAGTAAGAGAAAGGCAAGTACTATATGATTGTGCTTATATGTGGAATATAATGAACAAAATAAACTAACAATAGTGGAGACAGACTCATGGATACAGAGAACAGACTGACAGCTGTCAGAGGGGAGAGGGTTGGGGCCTGTGTGAGAGGGTGAAGGGATTAAGGAAAGAAAAAAAAGAAAGTCATGGGCACAGACAACAGTGTGGTGATTTCCAGCAGGAAGTGGGGGTGAGGGACAGAAGAAGATAAAAAGGGGATAAATGGTGATGGAAAGAAACTTGAGTTGGGGTGGTGAACACAAAATACAATATGCAGATATTGTGTTATAGAATTATATACCTGAAACCTGTATAATTTTATTAACAAATGTCATCCCCAATAAATTCAACAAAAAAATTGTGCCTGTTTATATAATTACTCACGTTTTTTTCTCATGGATCAATGTATTTTTCTTATTGATTTACAGATGTTTCTTGTATAGTCTAGATATTAATCCTTTATTGGTCTCATTTGGTCACCTGTCCTTTCGCTGTATTGATTGTCTCCTCATTAAGTAAATATCTTTTTGTATATAATCAAATCCATCACTGTTTTTTGAGAGAATGCCCTATTTTGCCAAGAGATTGAGTAAGGTGATGGCTCAAGTAATGATGTAAAACAAGATGGAGTGGTATAAGCAAAAGGTGTAGGCTTGTGAGTCTCAGTTTTTTAATATGAAAAGCAAGAATATTAATACCAGAACTACATGCCTCTGTTTGTGAGGCTATTTATGAAGAACAAATAAAATAATTTTGTAAGCTAGAAAGGTTCTTATAAATATTTGTTGGTTTTATGATAACCACTTTTAATACATAGTATGTTTCTACTAATGGAACGTCTTGGTTAAAATTTAAATGGTACAAAACACGGTTTATGTGTGCTTTTTAATATTGAATTTTGCATGTAGTGGCACCTAAAATTTTGGAGAATATGTATGGTCTTAAGTCACAGGACATAGAATCTGAGTATTCCTTCTCAGAAATTTGCAATTTACAGATAAACATCATTTTGTAATACTAGATTTATTTCTGAAAGTAAATGCTTTTGTTGATTAAATAAATTTAAAATGCAATTGGTAACGTTAATTTGAAGGAATGAAATGTGCACATTCTCCTATAATTTGAATAATAACTAACATAAATGTCTACTTAATAAATTCATATTTTTCTAAAAAGTCAAATTTAATATTGCATAGAAGATTATGTTCTTGAAAAAAAACTATATATTTTTAAATTGCAAAAGAAGAGCAATACTTTACAAAGTGTATTCTATACATTGTTATGCCACTTTATAAAAGCTATATTGAAAATTTTTCCATAATCAAACAAGCTTAGAAAACACATATATGTTTTGGTGATGCAGGACCTCATCATAGTTTTTTATTGTGCTGTTATTCATTGTGAAAGTATAAGATGTGATAAATTATATAGCATTTCCTGAACTTATTAAACTTTACTTCTGGATTTATCTAATGGAAGCAGCATATGCTGGAATATGCAACATCTTTCTTCCTTTGTGTCTACTTATTCTATTTGTTACTGAGAAGATACTTTAAAATTTCATTTTATTTGTATTTTGTATTTATTTTATTTTTTTAAACATTTGATTTTATATTTGCAGTCTTCAATATCTTCTTTGTCTCAAATGTTTATGTTTCTTTTCCCTCCTTTCTAGCATTATTCTGGATAATAAATATTTTCATTATTTTATTTTTCCTCCATTCACATACATATATATCTTGTATGTAAATATGTATTTACATATATTTTTTCACATAGAGGAAACATAAAATAATCAAATCTTTGATATACATATTTGATTATTACCCTCGAGATCACAACACACACATCTGAATTATTAGTCTAATACAAAAATTGATTTTACCATTTCCTCAATAATGCTAGCACCTTTTGGTTGAAGTTCTTGTTCAAATGTTTTATGGGATTGTCTATTTTTTCATTATTAAGTTCTATGAGTCTTTTTAAAGAAATGTATTCTTTAAAAAATACCAGTCTATCAGGTATGTGTTTTAAAAATATGTGGCTTGTCTTTTCATTGTTTTAACAATAACTTTAAAAGTGCAGACATTTTGTACTTTTACTTTTGATTGTTATTCAATT
This sequence comes from Myotis davidii, assembly GCF_000327345.1. Classification (NCBI taxonomy): domain Eukaryota; kingdom Metazoa; phylum Chordata; class Mammalia; order Chiroptera; family Vespertilionidae; genus Myotis; species Myotis davidii. Next base: position 1,294,539 of record NW_006284473.1, read on the forward strand.
TGTCATTTTTATTCTTTATGATTCTTGGTTTTATTCTTTTTTGGCATGTAAGAAATGAATTTGTCTAATGTAATGTAAGATTTTCTTATATATTTTCTTTTAAAAGTTTGATTTTCCTGTTTATTTAGACCTATGATGCATTTTATGTAAATTCTTGTTTATGTTGAGATTAAGGTTCATATATTTCATAAAGATATCCAATTGTTTCAGAACCAATTGTTTAAAAGAGTATCCTCTCACCATTGAGTTACCTTTAAATCTTTGTCACAAGATATACATGTGGATGACATGTGGACTCTATTCTATTCCTTTTATTATTATTATTATGCCAATACCACATTGTTTTTATTACTGAAAATTTATGGTAAGTACTGGAGTCAGATAATTTAAGTTCTTCTTTTTCAAAACTATCTTGACTCTTTTAAGTACTTTGCATTTATGTATAAACTAATCCCCCCTTATTCCCTGTTTCTCTTGCCATAGTTTCAGTTACCGACAGTCAACCATGGTCTAAAAATACTGAATGGAAAATTCCAGAAATAATTTATATGTTTTAAGCTATGCATCATTCTGAGTAGTCTGATGAAATCTTGTGCTGTCTTGTTCTCTCTTGCCTGGGGTGAATCATCCCTTTTTCTAGCATATCCATGCTGTATATGCTAAATACCTGTTAGTCGCTTAGTAGCTATCTTGGTTATAAGATTGGAGAGAGAGAAAGAGAAAGAAAACATTCATAAGACTTTATTATAATATATTGTTCTATTTTATTATTGTTGCTATTAATCTCTTATTATGCCTAATTTGTAAGTTAACTTAATTGTAGGTATGTACAATTAAGGGGAAAAAACACGCAATATATATAGGATTCAGTACTATCTGCAGTTCCAGGCAACTACTGGGGATCTTGGAACATATACCCCAAGGGTAAGAAGGGACGACTGTAATTTTAAAAATCTGCCTCTCGATTTCTTAAAAACAAACAAACAAACAACACACCCTGATTTTTATTACCTTGAATCTATAGATTAATTTGGGGAGAAGTGACATATTAAACCGTTTAAATCTCCTGGTACATGATCATAGAATACCTCCCCATTTATTTAGATCTTTTTATTTCTTTCCAGCAATATTTTGTAATTTCCAGACTACAGGTGTTACACCAGTTTGACAATGATGTGCCTAGGTATGTTTTCCTTTACATGTATTCTATTTGAGGATCTCTGGGCTTGTTGAATTTGTGGTTGTTATTTACCTTTGGAATACTCCTGACCATTAAACCTTTAAGTGTTTCTTCTGCTCTGTCCTCACTTTCTCTTTTTGAGAGTGCCTTATTTAAAAATGTTAAAAATTTTGATATTGCTCTACTGTTTCTTGATGTTTTATTCTTTTTTTGTCATTCTTTTTCCTCTTTGTCATTTACTTTAGATAATTTCTATTTATCTATATTCCAATTCATTGATTCTCTCTTCCAATGTGTTGAGTCTATTGATTAGTCCATTAAAAATTTTATATCTTACCTGGCTGTTTTGGCTCAGTTGTTGAGCATCAACCTATGAACCAGGAGGTCATGGGTTTGATTCCCAGTCAGGGCACATGCCTGGAGTTGTGGGCTAGATCCCCATTGTGGTATGTGCAGTAGGCAGCTGATCAATGGTTCTCTCTCAACACTGATCTTTCTATCGCTCTCTCCCTCTCCCTTCCTCTCTGAAATAAATAAAAAACATATTAAAAATGCATATCTTATATTGTGCTTTTCATTTCTACCATTTCCACTTGACACTTTTTGTTAATTTTCATCTCTCTGCTGGTATTCCCCACCTACTTATGCATATTCTTTAACCTTTCCACTATATTCTTGAACATATAAAAGGATTATTTTTAAAGTCTTTTTCTGGTAATCCCAACATCTAGGTTATCTCTTTGGCTGATTCTGTTGACCATTTTATTGCTAAAAGATGGAACATAATTTTGCTTCTATATCTCATGATTTTTAATTGAATGCTGGACATTTTAAAAATAAAAAAGTAGAACCTGAGCTAAATCATTTTATGCTAGGAAATAGCAAGGCATCTTCTCTATCAAATTCTTAGCATTGGGATTGAGTCATTTAAAAAGTAACCCAGCTGGGCTTGGGATTTTTTATTGTTATAATCACTTTCAGGGCTCCACAGGCTAAGGAAAGTGGTACCATGTGGAAGCTCAAATCTGTAAGAAAAAAAGGAGAAATTTGTGTGGATAAATATGAAAGAACTACATATATATATATATATATATATATATATGAATAAATACGAGCTATGTATTCATATACAGTACCCATATAATATACATTTATGTGAAAAAAAATTTTATCTCAGGAATAGAGGTTGGTTTAATATATCTTAAAGTCATGTTAAAGGAGTAAAGGAAAAATTTTTATGACCTCTAAATGGATGCAGAAAAAGCATTTAACAATATTCATTTATGTACAAATTTGTAACAATTAGGAATAGAAGAAAGCTTATTCAATCTTACAAGTCATTTATTTAAGAGATATACAGCCAACAATATACCTATTGATAAAATATGTACACTTTCCCCTTGTAATAGTTGATAAGTTGAGGAGGTCCACTCTCACCATTTCTATTCAACATTATACTGGCAATCCTACCTCACAGAATAAGGCATGAAAAAGGTGGGAGAAAGAGTTTATAAATGAAAAAGTAGAAGTAAAATTATCTTTCTTGTAAACAACATCATTCTTACATTAAAAATCTCAACAATAGTAAGTGGTTTTAGTAAATTCACAAATATAAGAAAATAATTTGTATTTTTGTAAGCAATGAAAAATTTAGCAAACTAAAAAAACCATCTAATATAGCATGTAAGAAGAAGACTTACTTAGAAAAAACATACTAAAAAGACATGTAAGAACTCTATACTAAAAACTACAAAACATTTCAGAAAGAAATTAACAGTGTCATAAATAAAATATCATGTTCATGAATTGAACTACTCAATATTATTACCATTTCCATTTTTCCAAGATTGAAATATAGATTTAATGCAATGCCAAAGTCTCAGAAGGAATTCCATTTATCCTTAAGCTGTAGAAAGCCTCAAGAAAAAATATTTTTAATCTTTATTGTTGAGAGTATTACAGATGTCCCCCTTCTCTCCCCACCCCATTGCCATCCTCTACCCAGTCCCCAGCCTGCCCCAGGCTTTCATCCCCCTATTGTCTGTGCCCATAGGTAAGACCTTTGGTTAAGTTCTTCCCACCCCCTGTCCCCCTCCCCTCTGGCATTCATCTGCCTGTTCCATGCTTCCATGCCACTGATTATATTTTATTCACCAGTTTATTTTGTTCATTATATGTCTTGTTTGTTTATTTTGATTCAATTGTTGATAGATAGGTATTTGTTGCCATTTTATTATTAACATTTTTTATCCCTTTTCTTCTCCTTCTTCTTCTTCTCCTTCTCCTTCTTCTTCCTTCTCCTTCTCCTTCTCCTTCTCCTTCTCCTTCTCCTTCTCCTTCTCCTTCTCCTTCTCCTTCTCCTTCTCCTTCTCCTTCTCCTTCTCCATCTCCTTTCTTCTTCTTCATTTCATGTAATGCTGGTTTGGTGGTGATGAATCCCTTTAGCTTTTTCTTGTGTGTGAAGCTCTTTATCTGACCTTCAATTCTAAATGAGAGCTTTGCTGGGTAGAGCATTCTTGGTTGTAGGTCCTTGCTATTCATCAGTTTGAATATTTTTTGCCACTTTCTTCTGGCCTGCAAAGTTTCTGTTGAGGAATCAGCTGATAGTCGTATGGTTGTTAAGAATATTTTTGATCACCCTAACAATGAGAAAAAGTCAGATAGTCTACAAAATCATAACTTTTCTTAATTTTAGCATAGAGCTCAGATTTCAGTTAACCATGAGAACTGAGTTCTAAATAGTAATAAGTCCCTCCCAAAACAGATGAGACAAACAAACCATTTCAATTTTGAGAGAGGCTAAGAGGAAAAGGAAACCATCATAAAAGCAATTAATAGAAGTATGGCTCCGTGGTGGAGCATGGACTCAGAGGTCGATTCCCAGTCAGGGCACATGCCCGAGTTGCGGGTTCAATTCCCGGTAGACGACGTGCTGGAGGCAGCCATTCAGTGTTTCTCTTTCATCAGTGTTTCAATCTCTATATCCCTCTCCCTTCCTCTCTCTCTAGAAAATCAAAACTAAATTTTTATTTTTTAGCTGACTGTACTTTTATTTGCATTTTAGTTATAAAGTTGTAAAGTCATTCATAAAATATTTTATTAGTTTTTTTTAGAATTGGACTAAATTTATAGATTAACTTTGATGAATTGAAAGTTTTATGATATTGTTGGTTCCCAGGCATAAACATAGTATATTATTTAAATTTAAGTCACCTTTTATGTATTTTAAGAATATATTATCAACAAAGTTGATTATAGTAAAATGAAAATTCATATATGACAAAAGACTCCATAAACAATTCTAAAAAACAAACTACAGATGAAGAACATTTACTGCAATGTTTAGCTCACGAAGAATTTACATCTGGAATCTACAAATGAATTCTATAAATCGATAAGGAAAAGACATTTCACAGAAAGTGGAATTGTATTCACATAGTAAACAATATCAATAGAAACTCCACAGCGTAAGAAACTCAAATAACCAAAATATAGATTTTGAAACTTACTGAAGTGAAGAATGTTTAGACTGGTTGGAAGAATAGACAATGATGATAGAAAGTAGAATATTCTAATGTAAAGTAGAATAGTGACGATTCCAGGGAAAGTAGAGAAAGTGAAATGTTCACAAGTAAACAGAAGGGCATGGGAGTTAGAGCCCAGATGGAAGAAGCTCTTCAGGTCTATGGCTACCTCCTTTAGTAGAACAGACAGGAGGAGTAGATGCATGCAGATTCAACTAGGTTTGTGGGTGGATGTTCAGGCATTTTGTTTTCGGGTGGATTTTCTTTTTCTCTGTGAAGTAAATTATAATATCATCAGTTAAAAATAGCTAATGATATGAGACTGAGAGAGAAGTTGCACTTTGAGGATAGAAAATAAAGTTTGAAATAATCTTTGAAGAAAGTAGGAGGGCAAATTGACCAGAGAAAAAGGTAAAGTTTATCATTTGAAATTTTTAGTGAGACCTATCTTCTAAAGCAAATGATTGAATTGATACAGAATTAAAGTTTTCTGAGAAAAAGAAACAAAAATATCAAATGGTTTTATCAGGAAAATTGTGGAAATTCTAAATCATGTAATTGAATCTGAAGGGGGAGAAAAAAAGATGGTAAGAAGATAAGAAAGAACACAGAAGAGTCAATGAACTGGAGAGTCCAAAGGGTAGAATAATGTCCACATATAAGTAAAATAGAAAGAACAGAAGTTATGATGGGAGGGAGGAAGTTAAATTGGTGATTTTTAGAATCAGAGCAATTTGTTTGTTGGCATGTTCTAGGATGTAACTTATGGAGAAAGCTTTTGACTAGAAATATCTGGGGGTTTGGATAACTGTCCACATGATCATTCAATGGGTTGAAGAAGAATATCATGCCAAGGGTCAAAGTCTCAAATAATAGGAAGAAATGATAAGAGATGGGTAAAATGTAGTGATGGAAAAGTGGAGAAGGTTAGACAACATCTGGAACACTCTCTTCTAAAATAGATAATTGTGATGTATACATGATGGAGTCATTTCCCTGAGTCTTTGGAATACATAGTATATGATTGCAAACTATAATCAGAATTATTGTCATATATACAGAAGCAATAAAATAATTATAAAATTTAAATTAAAATATAAAAATTCTACATAGGGATGGCTTATAAGAATGTGGCTTTAGCACTACAAAGAATGAGTACAAGAATCAAATATATTCTTCATTTAGTTATTAAAATTACTTGACGGGTCCAATATCCGGCTTGAGTCTTCTACTGGCTTGAAGCAAGCAAGAGTTCTGAGTATGTTTTGTCCAGAAGAACTTGGCTTGAGATAATTTTTGGCTGTGGTAGAAGTTGAGTAACTGGGACATGAAAGTAGGGCTTCTCAGAAGAGAGCCAATGAGCCCAGCCTGCTGCCTTAGGCAATGTGTGTCCTAGTCAGAGTCCTATTCAGGAATTCATGTCATTTGAAGTAAGTGGTTTGTTCTTATTGAAGAAGACATTGCTTGCAAAGACATGCCAAGTAGTGTCCAAAGAAATGAATCACGGTATAAAATCTGGGCGGTCCTCAGAGTTGGCTTTGCATATAGGACAAAAGAAGCATTTGTGAGGTGGCAGAATATCTGTGAAGGGAATTCTTTCTGCAGTCCAGGGGTTATTTTGGCATAGACAAGGAGATCACTCAGCAACACTGGCATTTGTTTGGCCATATTTATTTTTGCCAGGAAATATTTACCCCATAGTCGAACACTGTCTGCTCCTAAATTAGGACAGGCAGTTACCATAATTCTATGGCATTAAATAAGTTTCTTTGGGAGAATAAATGTTTTGGAGATGTACTGTAACAGCTCACTACTGGGCATGTTCCCCAAGGGGATCATATGGATAGAAATGAGAAACTAAACTTGGTTCTATGAGGGCCACAAAGAGCAGGAATCCAAATTCAACCCTCCCTTAAAATTTTATCCATATTGGTTTTATAGGATGCTCTCTCCCACCTCAGAAATGGACTCATCGTTTAGCCCAAAAGTGGGTAGTTTCAAGCCAAAATCAGATATTATGGAGGGTGTGTGTGTGTGTGTGTGTATGTGTACCCTTCGATATGATTAGCAATCTCAAAAAGATGTACTTTGTCAAACCATCCATATTTTAGTGACAAAAATACCATTCTGTATAGAAAAGAGATCAGGATCTGATAGGTTATCAATAGACTTAGAGTAGTTTGACTCAATGTTCTCACTTTTGAGATAGGGAAATGAGATCTGGCAGTGTTCAGTAATTTACTCAAAGTCATAGAGCTATTAGTGATGGAGCCAAAACTAAACTCAAGTCCCTCTAGAGTGTTTTCAGCAATATCAATTTACCTAGGCTTGGTGCTATGTTTTCATTTTCTCAACCTTTGTTCCTGGCTATGAGATACCTTCATTCAGTTCAATGCCCTTACCCTAAAGCTTATCAAATCCTATTGTAAACTATTTTAAGCATAAAAAATATCTAGAAAATATTTTTAAGAAAACACATGTACCTACCTAATTTTAACAAATGCAAACATGTTTTTTTCTTTTCTTTTCCTTCTCCTCCCGTTCCAGAGATAATCATTAAACCAAATCTTGAATTTAAGCCAATTCAATTTGCTATGCTCTATACATATCTATCTACATACACTCATATATATATAATTCTGCATCTCAATATTATGTTTTTTAAAGTTTTATCTTAACTCTAAACAGTCTTCCATTGTAAAGATGCAATAATAATATTTATCTACTCTCTTATTGGTAAAACAAAATTGTTTTCATAATATACACAATGTTCTGATGAATATATTTGTGAATATCTCTAGGCCCCAGAAGTAGAACTGCTAGTACAAGGAGTGCAAGGAGTGCATGCACATGTGCTTGGTATAATAGTGGCTTCCGAAAAGATGTCCGTGTACAAACATCTCTGAATATGTTACTTTAATTGCCAAGGGGACTTTACAAATGTGACTGAAATGAAGGATCTTCAGAAGGGGAGATTATCTTGGATTACTCAGGAGGGCCCAATCTAATCAAAGAGTCCTTGAAATCAGATGGGGAAGAATAGAGAGAGCTTTCCACGTGAAAAGAATTCAACCGGCTGGTGCTGCTTTTGAAGATGGGGGACGAGGGCATGACCCAAAGAATAAGGACAGCCCCTAGAACAGTGGTTCTCAACCTTGGCTGCACATTAGAATCACCTGGGAATCTGTTTAAAATCCTTTTTAAATTCTGGAGGATGAGGCCCAGAAATCAGGATTTTGAAAAGATTCCCAGGTGATTCTAATGTGCAGCCAAGGTTGAGAACCACTGCCCTAGAAGCTTGAAGGCAAGGAAAATGGATTATCGCCAAGGGCCTGCAGAAAGGAATGCAGCCTGATGACACACCTTTTTAGACCACTAAGATCCATGACAGACTTCGGGCCGCCAAAACTGTAAGCTAAAAAATTTGCATTGTTTTAAACCCTGAAGTCTGTAGTAATTTGTTACAAAGGCAATAGAAAACTAACACAGCATACTAATTAGACTGTTGCTAAACTTTCCTCCAAAGTAGCTATACTAATTTCTGTGCTCACTGTCAATGTATGAGAATCCCTGTGACCCTTTAGTGTAGAGTAGCACCAGACTGTGAAATGTTTGTTCATTGGGTGAGTTCGAAAAGTATGCAGTTTTCTAATGTCACCCCAGTAAATTAAATTTAAAAAAGAAAAGGTATGCAGTTTTAATTTGCAAGTGATTTTATCTAGGTGTTGGGCACTGTTATGTGTCCTCTACACATAATAATTTACTTTATCTTTACAACATCTCTATGAGGTGAGTGCATTGTTTCCCAAGTATACAGATGAAGAAATAAGGGACAAAAGAACTACAATAAGTTAAGAAGTTCAAAGAGCCAGTAATTGGTAGAGCCAAGACTTAAATCTGAGCAGTCTGACTCCACTGTCCACATTTTGACTCTGACACTACACTATTGCTGCTGGGTTTTGCTTTATATATTTTTATGACTATATTATTAAATATACTCAGGCTTATGCATGTTATGATTTGTTATAGAAATATGTATTTTTTTCTATTGTGCACTCACCTTCATTCCATCAAACCTTTTTCTATTAAATGACTTTAATTCTATTTTATAGGACATTAATATTACTATACCAGTTTCCTTTTGATTAGCATTTGACTGTTGTTTTTCCCACTTTCTTTTAAATAATTTCCCCTCTGCTGATTTGAACATCATGGACTGTATTTTTTTTAGTTGTTACCCTAACTATTTTAACAGATGTATAACTATTATTTTTTTCTAACAAAGTTTATTTTACCCTTCCTCCTTCATAACACATGAACCTTAATTCACTTTAAATATCCATTAAAATTCCATAATATTTTCATTTTTGGAAAGCATTGAAGTTTTGTCTTTTTAATACTCAAGAAAATGTTTTTAGATATATTTGAAACAGTTACATTTATCAATATATTTATTAGGATCCATATTAACATTTGGTTTTGCTATCTTCTTACTTTTCTGTGTTTCCTTTCTCATTTATGAAGAATGTCTTTTAAGCATTTGTTAAGTTACGGATCTGTCTGTGGTAAACTTTGAAAGCACTTGAATATTTCATTATGTCTTTGTTTTCTGCTCATTATTAAAAAATAGTTCAGCTGGCACATGCACACATGAGCACACACACATTCTTATATAACCCTTACCACAATGCCTTTTTATTGATGAGAAAACTGAGGTGGAGCAAAATTAACTAACTCCCCAAGGAAATGTGAAAGCACAATATAAAGTAGAAAGTATTGAACAAAGTTATTGATATGTTTTATCTTTCCTACTCCACTGAAAGCTATTTAGAAACAAAGATTGTCTTTTATTATAACAAAGATTTAGCAAATGAATGAATATCCTTTTATTTCCATAAATAAATATATAATGCATAGAAAAATATAAATGAACAATTTTATAAGTTGTTTATAATAATAAATTTATATTCTCCTTCTGACTGTTACACATTTAATGGACAATATCACATTTGTTTTTGTGTCTTTAGTACATATGCAGTGCCTGGTACATGGTAAATTTAAAAAATAATGTACTTTTGGGAAGAGTGCTTCACATGTAACTCAATAAACATGTATCTAAACCAAATATAAAGACTGAAATTTTACTTCCACTCATGTTAGGATTCTTAATGATAATCTATATATATAAAAGTCTAATATGCAAAGTGTCCCCTTGGGAGTTCCATCAACTGGGAGTTCCATCACTTGCTATGGCATTGTGCTGACAACCAGGGGGCAGCACAGAATGAAGGAAGGCCCCGGCCGGCGACTGGCAGCCGCTAGGGACCCTACTGCTGCACGAATTTTATACACCGGGCCTCTAGTTTAATATAATCTGAATGTTATTTTTTAATGGTGATATAAAACACCTAACATACCATTTGTCATCTTAAGCATATTTAAGTGTACAGTTCAGTAGTGTTGAGCATATTCACATTGTTAGGAAATGGATCTTCAGAACTTTTTCATCTTGCAAAATTGAAACACTATATCCATAAAACAACTCTTTGTTTCCCCCTCTGCCTTGTCCCTGGAAACTACCATTTTACTTGATTTTATAAGTTTGACTATTTTATATACTTCACTAGGGGCCCGGTGCACAAAATTTGTGCATGGGCATGGAGCCCAGCCTGCCCCCTCTCACATACTGGGAGCCCTCAGGGGATGTCCTACTGATGGTTTAGGCCCGCTCCCTGCTTCCCTTGGGGATAGGTCCTAAGCCAAAGCCTGGCCTCCGTTTGTGGGAGGTGACTGGGCTGATCAGGGGAAGGCACCAGCTCCATCACCGTGATGCTGCAGCCACTACCAGTCACCGCAGCCAGCAAGGTTTTTTCATCAACACAGACTCCAGTCCCTTCACCATGAAAAAATGACAACTTTCTTAGGCATTTTCAAGATGTGTCTTTCATATAATAATAATTTCTTTATTATTTTTTTATCCCCACCTGAGGATATGTTTCCATTGATTTTTAGAGAACATGGAAGAGAAAGGGAAAGACAGAGAGAAACATCAAAACCACCAC